>NC_140168.1:203233581-203296155 GCF_963971535.1 Notolepis coatsorum | reverse complement strand
CTTTTTGTATTATTATTCTTATTTTTCAATTTGGCGACTGTGGGGAAGGTCAGGATTAGTTATCGACGAGGCTGTGTCTCTAAGCCTGAGACGGGACAAAACCACAGCCGATGCCCTGGGATTCCTAAACCTATTTTCTACAGTCCCAGCAGTGGCCTAATCTGTGTGTGTGTGTGGGCGTGTGTTTGTGTGTGTGTGTGTGTGTGTGCGTTTGTGTGTGTGTGTGTGTGTGTGTGTGGTGTGTGTGTGTGTGTGTGTGTGTGTGTGTGTGTGTGTGTGTGTGTGTGTGTGTGTGTGTGTGTGTGTGTGTGTGTGTGTGCGTGCGTGCGGCGTGTGTGTGTGTGTGTGTGTGTGTGTGTGTGTGTGTGTGTGTGTGTGTGTGTGTGTGGTGTGTAGATACATACACACAGACACACGTGAAGTGAGTTTATTTGTGTGTGCTTTGTGCATGTATGTGCGTGTGTGTATATGTCTGTGTGTGTGTGTGTGTGTGTGTGTGTGTGTGTGTGTGTGTGTGTGTGTGTGTGTGTGTGTGTGTGTGTGTGTGTGTGTGTGTGTGTGTGTGTGTGTGTGTGTGTGTGTGTGTGTGTGTGTGTGTGTGTGTGTGCTGTGAGTGTGTGTGTGTTAGTGTGTGTTAGCGTGTGTTAGTGTGTGTGTATATGATGCAGTGAGTTTATTTGTGTGTGTGTACAGTATGCATGTGTGTGAGTGTGTACATGTGTTTGTATATCTTACCCTGCCCCCCCCCCCCCCCCCACACACACACACACATCTCTCCCGATATGTATTCACGTCTACATAGTCTGCATGCATTTTACAGGCTTCTATTGCATGTATTTGCACAGATTTCTCCAAAAGGGGGAAGCAAGAGAACGAGGAGCCACCCAGCCTCCTCCTCCTCCTCCTCTCCTCTCCTCTGTCTCCTCCTCTCCTCCTCCTCTCTCTCCTCCTCTCCTCCTCCCTCCTCCCTCCCTTCTCCTCCTTCCTCCTCTCCCTCCTCCCCTCCCCTCCTCTTCCTCCTCTCCTCCTCCTCCTCCTCCTCCTGCTCCCTCCTCCCTCTCCCTCTCCCCCTCTCTTCCTCCTCCTTCCTCCTCCTCCTCCCCCTCCTCCTCCTCCTCCTCTCCTCCTCTCCTCCTCCCCTTCCCTCACTGAGGAGCTTCTCCTCCGATACCTTTTGTGTTCCATTTCAATCACACTGTCCATTCAGTCTCTCGCTCGTCCCTTTTAAGTTGTATCTCTCTCGCCCTGGAACTGATTGCAATACCTACTGCACATCCTTGCCTCCTCTCTCTCTCTCTCTTTCTCTCTCTTTCTCTCTCTTTCTTTCTCTCTCTCTCTTTCTCTCTGTGTCTCTCTCTTTTTCTCTCAATCTTTCTTTATCTCGTCTCTCTCTCTTTCTCTCTCTCTTCCCTTTCTCTGTATCTATCTCTATCTTTCTCTCTCTCTCTCTCTTTCTTCCCTCTCTCTTTTCTCTCCCTCTCTCTTTTTCTTTATCTCTGTATCTCTCTTTATCTCTATTCTCTCTATCCTCCCTCTCTGTCTCTGTCTTCTTCTTCTCTCTATATCTCTCTCTCTTTCTTTATTTCTGTCTCTCTCTCTATCTATCTTTCTCTCACTCTTTCTCTCTCTCTCTCTCTCTTTCGACCAGGATGCAGTATTAGTGGTGCTGTAATGTAGGCTAAGTCTGGCTGGAATTCAGGCTTTATATGCTATGGGCATTTTGCTCAGGAATGGTGTTATGGAAATGTAATTTGTGATGTCATGTGTGAATTGGTGTTTAACAACATTATGCATATGTGAAATTCGATTTTTTTTATTGTTGTGTATTGTTGATTTGACTCTTGTAGCTGTAACGTATTTTAAAGGCATTTTTAAGGCTTTTGATACAGTACAAAATAAAGTACTTTCTCTCTCTCTTTCTCTCTCTACCTCTCTCTCTTTCTTTATCTATGTCTCTCTTTCTCTTATCTCTCTATCTACCTCTCTCTTTATCTCTCTCTCTCTCTCTCTTTCTCTATCTCTCTCTTTCTCATTCTATCTTTCGCTCTCTCTCTCTTTCTTTCACTCTGTCTCTCTCTATTACTCTCTCTCTTTCTTTAATCTCTGTTTCTCTCTCTTTCTCACTCTCTTTTTCTTTATCTCTGTCTCTGTATCTATCTCTCTCTCTTTCTCTCCATCTCTCTTTTCTTTATCTCTGTCTCTCTATATATCTATCTATCTCTCTCTTATCTGTGTATCTCTCTCTCTTTATATCTGTCTCTCTCTCTCTCTTCTCTCTCTCTCTCTCTCTCTCTCTCTCTCTCTCTCTCTCTCTCTCTCTCTCTCTCTCTCTCTCTCTCTCTCTCTCTCTCTCTCTCTCTCTCTCTCTCTCTCTCTCTCTCTTCTCTCTCTATCTATCTCTCTAATTCTCTTTCTCTTTCTTTATAATCTCTTTCTCTCTCTCTTCTTTATCTCTGTCTCTCTCTATCTCTCTCTCCCTCTCTCCCTATCTATCTCTCTCTCTCTCCCTCCCTCTCTTCCCATCTCCCCTCCATCCACAGACAGTCCAGTGGTGATTCCTGGTGTTAGGGGGCTGCTGTCGACAGTAGGAGCAGCTCTGTGAAATGATGATAGAAGAGCACCAGCTCCCTGCCTATCAGTCTTTATCTCTTCCTCCTCCCGCCCCCCCAGCGCCCCCCGCCCGCCCTCCCTCTCCCCCCCCCCCCCCCCCCCCCGCCCCACCGCTAGCAGGAACGCTGCTGTTAGCGGGGCCACATCTGACTGTGACGGATGCCCGGGGCTGAACAGGGGGCCAGACCCCGCCTCCCTCCCTCCCTCCCTCCCTTCCGACCCCCCAAACTCATCTCGGCCCCCGGCTTCAACCTGCCGACTGGGGCCCCCGCCATCGGGGCCCCCGTGGGGTGAAGGGTCAGCGAGTGATGGAAGGATCTGTTACTGGGGAAGGGGAGGGGGGAGTGAGGAGAGTTTGGTCTCCTTAACTCAATGGCCGCCAACCACAATTATATACGTGTTTGGCCAACTGTTGAACGCCAACCACAGTGACTCACTCCTATCTTTTAAAGCCGTGGCAATACTACCACAGGGCCAAGGGCAATCCCTGGCGGTCAATGAGTTAATGGGCTCAAAGAGAGAGGTTTTTTTTCTTTCGAATTTAGAAGTATTTTTTTTTAATTAGAAAAGTTAAGTGTGTGTGGGGGGGGGGGGGGGGGGCAATGAAGGAAAGGAACAACACTAAACACATGAGCACATATAATAAATTATATAATCCTATATAGTACCTGTAGATACTATATCTGTACATATCCCTTACCTACTCTTACTAGTTACACTGCTGGCTACTTACTACCATAATGTCTTTATACCTGTATCACTGTACATATTAATACTACAACTCTGTACTGTACACACATCAGATTAGCACTATTACTCAGTAGTACTCATTTATATATTTTATAACGAGTTGTTACATTTGCACTCTAATTGGATGTCAAACTTATTTTTGTTGTACTGTACAGTGTCATGACAGGAGAAGTTTGCATGATGTTGTGGATTCATCTCTCTCTCTCTCTCTCTCTCTCTCTCTCTCTCTCTCTCTCTCTCTCTCTCTCTCTCTCTCTCTCTCTCTCTCTCTCTCTCTCTCTCTCTCTCTCTCTCTCTCTCTCTATCTATCTTTCTCTCTCTCTCTCTTCTCTCTGTGTCTCTCTCTCTCTTTTCTCAAGCAGAGCAACGTTTTATTTTAACGGCGTCTATTCATTTTTGTGCAGAGCACTGTATTGTTTAGATAGACGATGCTTATCTTAATTGCAATTGCAGTACAGGAAGAGTGCAACAGTGCCGCGCCCCCCCCCCCCCCCCCCCCCCCCCCCCCTATGTCATCCGCTCATCGAGGCTACCCGTTTATTAACCTCGAGGAATTCTGAGCTAGGGACGGGAGACACGCAGAACGATTGGATTCACGAATATCTGTGTTTTATACCCGTCACGTGGCGGCCATGGGTTATCCCTCATCCATCTGCGAGCCGCTTTAAAAGACATTACCCGGCATACTGTAAGGAATAAATCAAACGAATGGATTAGGAGCGCTAATAGTCGTCAGGAGCCGCGCGACGCCTCATGAAGACGGATCTGCCCCTCATGGAGGCAATCAGGTATGGAACTTATCATAACAGAAATTAGGACTGAGGCCCATTTTTTATACCACAACCCAAGGCTACATTTCCATATAAAGTAATGGCAGAGTATATTATTCAACTATACTGACTTTTATGCCGGCTGGCCCCATATACTGTACATATAAAAATAGACAATATTAATAGGGTGCTGTATTTTGAAGTGTGGCGCTGTCCAGGGTAATATGTATGGCATTCGTGTTCAATGCTCTTAACCCTCTGACGGCTAAGCCCTTTTTGGGGGGGGGGGCTCGCTCCTACCTCCGGTCAAGGGTCCCTCAAGACCCCTGCACTATGCATCTTCTAACTACACACCCTCAAGACCCCTACACTCTGCATCTTCTAACTACACACCCTCAAGACCCCTACACTCTGCATCTTCTAACTACACACCCTCAAGACCCCTACACTCTGCATCTTCTAACTACACACCCTCAAGACCCCTACACTCTGCATCTTCTAACTACATATCCTCAAGACCCCTCTGCTCTGCATCTTCTAACTACACACCCTCAAGACCCCTATGGTCTGCATCTTCTAACTACACACCCTCAAGACCCCTACACTCTGCATCTTCTAACTACGCACCCTCAAGACCCCTACACTCTGCATCTTCTAACTACACCCACTCAAGACCCCTACGCTCGGCATCTTCTAACTACACACCCTCAAGACCCCTACACTCTGCATCATTTAACTACATACCCTCAAGACCCCTACGCTCTGCATCTTCTAACTACAGACCCTCAAGACCCCTACACTCTACATCTTCTAACTACACACCCTCAAGACCCCTATGCTCTGCATCTTCTAACTACACCTCCTCAAGAACCCTACACTCTGCATCTTCTAACTACACACCCTCAAGACCCCTACGCTCTACATCTTCTAAGTACACACCATCAAGACCCCTACACTCTACATCTTCTAACTACACCCCCTCAAGACCCCTACACTCTGCATCTTCTAACTACACACCCTCAAGACCCCTACACTCTACATCTTCTAACTAAACACCCTCAAGACCCCTCCACTCTGCATCTTCTAACTACACACCATCAAGACCCCTCCACTCTGCATCTTCTAACTACACACCCTCAAGACCCCTACACTCTGCTTCTTCTAATTACACACCCTCAAGACCCCTACACTCTACATCTTCTAACTACACACCTCCAGACCCCTACGCTCTACATCTTCTAACTACAGTACACACCCTCAAGACATCTACACTCTACATCTTCTAACTACACACCCTCAAGACCCCATACGCTCTACATCTGTTACGATTACACTTAGATGGCATGATGACTGGAACCCAGATGCAGATGTAAACGGAGAGCTTGGAGTAATGACCCAGCAATGGATGCTGGGCTGACAACACTTAAATACAAACACTAATTAGAGACAAGAGGGTGATTGTTGAATGGACACAGCTGTGGTAACAAAACAACACAAAACTGAAACATAAGGGAATAAACTAGAAACAATAGTACAATACTGAGACACACAAGACTAGAACACATTTACAAAACACAGACCATAGGAACACAACACTAAAACAGTGGAAACAATACAAACAACAAAGACAACAAATAATATACAGTTTTTCTCAATTGCTTTGGTGCATTTCTCTGATCAGAATTAAAGTTCTCATAACATTTCTCAAAAGAATTAGTACAAACTGCAAAACCTAGGTGATAACCTGCAGAAGCGTGTCACTTGCTCAAAATGGATAATTCATTCCTCAAAAGCAAGTATTCATGTCAATGAAAGTGTCACTGTCATCAAAATGAAAAGTCCTGACACTATTGTTTATGAACAAGATAGTCAAATGGCTTTGCCATGTTTTCGTTATGACAGTTCACTCTGTAAGTGTTTTCCAAAGCAAAAAAAGTCAGATCTTGGTGACACTTTCTGAAAATGCTCAAGACAGCACTATACACTATTTGCACAGCAATTTGAAATCTACAGTTACACATTGCTGTATTTAGTGAGGTAAATGAGTACAAGACACGTATGTTTCACATTTTTACTGCATATGTTCTTTGCAATTTTAATTTGTTCACAGCATTGTGCAAAAGAAAAATACAAACTAATTTACAACAAACATAAGAAACACCCTTTGGCCTTTGGGTAGAGCTGTGCACAACTGTAAACAATATTGCAGTACATATTGCAACTGAATTGGAACATACAACATACACAGTACTGTAAATCATTCATTCACATCCAGACGTTCCTGTCTGTCTGGCTATTGGATTCAGGAATGGGGAGTAGGGAGGGAGATATTCCACCAGCATCCTTTCATGTGCTGCAAACCACTGTGTGACCAGAATTGCGTGGTGAAAACGCACATTATCCCATACAACAACGTACTTGGTCAGATGGTCGCCATTTAGACCCCTCTCATTCTCAGGGACTATGTCCCTGTAAAGAGTGTCTAAAAAAGTCAGCAGATGTTGTGTGTTGTATGGACCAATGCGGGGCATATGGGTGAGGACGCCGTTTTCTGAGATGGCTGCACACATTGTAATATTCCCTCCTCGTTGGCCTGGGACATCAGTGGTTGCTCTCTGTCCAATGCGATTCCTTCCACACCTTCTACCTTTTTCCAGATTTAAACCCGCCTCATCAACATATTTGAATATGTGCAGCGATTCCCTGGCATCCAGCTCCATTCAGGGGAAAAATTATAAAGAAATGTATAAAATTTGCTTGACAGATTTTGACAACTAGTTCAACATATTTGTATGTAATGACTCAAGCAATGAAATGAGGACTATTAGTTTTATAGGGAATGACTATTCAGCAGTCATAAGTATAGTTCATTTTGACTGACATGACCTAAGCAAATGATAATGTTATAAAACAGCAGAGAATTGTATGAAAGCAATTGATGCATGTCCAAAAGCATTTGCAATTTGTTCGGAGGAATGAGAAACTGCTACTATGATGTGCACAAATTACAAAATGTTGTGGAGGTTGAACTAACAGTTATGAGAACTTTAATTCTGATCAGAGAAATGCACCAAAGCAATTGAGAAAAACTGTAACATAGCTGAATGGCCTGACCCCAGAGCTGCAACATCTGGATCTGGCCACCAGATGGCAGTGGTGTATTGTGCAGTGGTGTATTTTTTCTGAAAGGAGGTTGTGAAAGTCCAATGCCTGGTCCAGCCGAACCGGGGGAAAGTTACCGTCTGGTCCAGCAGGACCGGGGGGGACATTACAACATATTCTAACTACACACCCTCCAGACCCCTACGCTCTACATCTTCTAACTACTAAAGCTATATTCACACTGCAAACGAACGTGGCCCAAATCTCTTATGTGACTCAGATTTTTCACAACAGTGTGAAGGGCACAAATCACATGGAATCTGATCTTTCAATTCAGATTTGGTCCTAAATCAGATACAGGGCTGATATTTTAGCTTTGTCATGTCGGAATTCATGCAACTTTTACGTCCATCTTCTTTATTTTTCATTTGCACATGCGGGTCAGTTCAGGAGCGTTCATTTCACACTAGATTCTGATCTTGGCCACATTTAAAAACAATGATGTGAACAACCAAACAAAAAGGATCATATCTGAGCAGTAAATCAGAATTGAGCTTGCAGTGTGAATGGAGCCCAAGGTATTGAGATGCAGGTCAACATTGTATATCATAGTCAAGTCAAGAGTTTTATCGAGGGCTTGGGATATCATATAATAAACCTATAACGACCATTCCCATGCTCAATTATGTGATAAGCTACTGCAGCAATTTCTGGGTTGATATATAGCAATATAAAAAAATGTTGGACTACTTCAGGGGGGGGGGGGGAAGAGTTAAAAGATCCCTGCAAATGACAGCACAAATACCTCAAGAATAACAACAAAGAACACTTCAAGAAGAGTTCATACTGTGATTTGGTTTCAATAACTTGATAGCAGGAGATTACTGCAAAAATTGGCAATTTCAGCGATTGTACGGCGAGCACTCTGTACTGAAAATGGTTCAGAAAATCCCACTTATTGTCAATGTACCCAGGCAAGCCAGAAATCCTCTGAATAGGTCTCTAGTTTCTGGTAGTAATGTTTCACAAGGCTGTGATTAACCACACGGTAAGTAATTTCATACAGTTCAAGTAAACACACTGAATGTGATGCTATGGGCACTCACTTGATCACATTGTAAACGAAACACTGCACAGTTCAAAAATAAAATACAGAACTGAGGAACTATAGATACTTGTTGTCAGGGAATGTTTTGATTCCTTCAAAACTAAAAATAACGTACCTTATTTTATTTATTATAATGTTTTCACTCTCTTAGGTAGTACAGATTTAATTTGTATTTATTTGATCCCACCCCCAATTTAGTCATTATGCCAATTCCTTTCCCTGCATTGCCCTACTGTCGGTCTGGGGAGGGTGTAGAACAAAAGGTTATCCTATAACCTAGTTATATGAATACTGGCAGAGCGTCTCGCTCTTTGCCATTATGAGATAACTCTTATCTCCTAGCACCTACTGTGCTCATGAACAAACAATTTGCACTCATGCACGTGACCAGGCCACGCCCCCGCGTCCTGCTATAAGACGCTGGACATGGTCACACTCTACCTTCCTCGGAAAAAAAGTTTCCAACATTGAAAACCCAACCAAGGGAACTCAGGGCGCTAAGAGCGAGACGCTCTGCCAGTATTCATATAACTAGGTTATAGGATAACCTTTCGTTATATTATCATACTGGTCATCGCGTCTCGCTCTTTGCCATTATGAGATATGGGACAGAGCGGACGTGTGACCCGACAAGTGTAGCCCCTGAGGGCCCATAAGCCCCACTACCAGGGATGAGGGGGGTCCCGTCCACCCTCCTGTCCTAATGAAGGGGGGGAGGCAGTCAACTCCACCAAAAGTGTGGAAAAAGGGGGAACCAAAGACCCCTGAAAACGCACAGTACAGGCGGGACCACGTGTGACACAGCACCCCGTGGCACACACCCACACACCCCTGCTAGCCCACCAACTGGCGGGACGCAGGGGAGGTCCCAGACCTCAGAACCGCCTGGGAGACAGAACCCCCAGTCATGTCCATGAGGTAAAACTTAACGAAGGGACCCGGGGAGGACCAGGAGGCTGCAGCACAGATGTCCTCCACCGAGGCCCCCCCCAACAAGGCGGCAGAGGCCACCACTCCACAAGTGGAGTGTGCCCTGACACCCCCAGAGGGGACCTGTCCAGCCAACGTGTAGCAAAGGGCTGCTTGGACAGTGCCTTACCTGTGTGACTTTGACTTAATCCTCTTTACCCCGTTGGGGGGCATAGGGCGTCCACCAGAGCTCTCCATCTCACTCTCTTCTGGGCCAGGGCCTTTGCTTCTTTCGAGCTCACTCCGATGTTCTTTAGGTCTTGGAGTGTGGAATGTCTCCAGGTGTTTCTCGGCCTACCGGATTTCCTCTTCCCCTGCGGGTTGTAGTCCAAGGCCTGTCTAGTGATGTTGTTGGAGTCCTTCCTAAGGGTATGCCCTATCCAGTTCCACTTTCTCCTTTTGATGGTGGTAGCTATGCTGTCCTGGTTGGTTATCCTCCACATCTCTTCATTTGTGGCTTTGATGGGCCACCACAGCTTGAGGATGTAGCGCAGGCATTTGTTGACAAACACCTGGATCTTGCTTACCTGCGTGAGGGCCACCGTAACAAACAAACAGTTGATCGGCAGCCCTGAGATCCTGCATCCGACTGAGGTAAACCCCCAAAGCACAGACAGGACACGACAGATGAAGGCTCGCCTCTAACCCACTAGCGTGAGGAGGCGGATGAAACGCCTGAATCACAATAACCCTGGAGCGAAAAGAGCTCCGGATATTCTTTGGCACGCAGACTGGATTAGGCCTCAGAGTCGCACCGCTATTGGCCCGAATAGACAGGCACTCAGGCCGCACCGAGAGAGCACACAGCTCACCCACGCACTTAGCGGAGGTGATGGCCAGCAGGAACGCAGTCTTGAAAGACAGCTGCTCCAACGGCACCTGCTCAAGAGGCTCAAACGGGGCCTCCGACAACCGGCCCAGGACCAGTTGGAGGTCCCAACTCGGAGACAGAGAACGTTCCACCGGCTTGAGACGCCGAGCGCCAAGCAGGAAATGTTTCACAAAAGGGTGGCTGAACAATGTACCGCCCTCAAAACCCACATGACAAGAGGATATAGCTGCGGCGTATACCCTCACCGTCGAGGCCGACAGTCTATCCAAGATAGACTGAAGGAAGGAAAGGACAGCGTCTAGGGGGCAGGACAGCGGATCCCAGCCCCCCACCTTACACCACTCTTGAAAAGCACGCCACTTACCCGCGTAAACCGCGATATTGGAGGGAGCAGACGCGTTTTGGATGGTGTCGACCACAGAAGGGTCAAGACCCATCCCCTCCAGACTCACCCCCTCAGCAGCCAAACCTTCAGTGGCTGTCCCAGAACAGGGGACAGACACAGAGATCCGTGTGCCTGAGAGAGGGCCCGCGGTGACCAAGGAACAGGCCACGGCGGGGCTACCAAGAGCTGGATCAGGACTGGGAACTATACAGCCATGCCCCGGTCCGGCGCGATCCCTGCGTTTCATAACAACTAGTTCACAGAGTGCACTGCAACGTCCATGTTGGAAACAAAAAAAGAGGAAGGTAGAGTGTGACCATGTCCGGCATCTTATAGCAGGACGCGGGGGCGTGGCCTGGTCACGTGCATGAGTGCTAATTGTTTGTTCATGAGCACAGTAGGTGCTAGGAGATAAGAGTTATCTCATAATGGCAAAGAGCGAGACGCGATGACCAGTATGATAATATAACTACCACATGCCTCCTCCGATACATGTGGAGTCACCAGCCGCTTCTTTTCAGTATAGCTGAACACTACAGACAGTATAACTACCTACAGTATAATTACAGACAGTACACCTACCTACAGTATAACTACCTACAGTATAACTAGCTAATGTATAAATACCTATAGTATAACTACCTACAGTAGGGGTGTCAAACTCATTTTCACAGAGGGCCACATCAGCATTATGGTTGCCCTCAAAGGGCCAAAGACCGTATAAATGTTAATGTAATGTAAAATAAATGTAGCTACACATTTACATATTGTTAAACATGGTGTTTCTGTATTTATTACTTATTCAAGTTATACATATTGCATATTCATTTGCATAAATGTAAAAATATATGTTAGCTTATGTTATTTTAACAAATCATTTTAGTTTATCAGAACTCCATATTACTCCACCAATCAATGATCAAACCATTCAAGTAAATAACAAAGAAGAATATCATCAAATACAAGCTATGACATTAAGTTTGTTCAAAACCTTTTTGTCACAGTCAAGAGGGGCAGAACTAACAACTGTGAGCTGCAAAGAACACGTGGGACAGATGTAGCAGATGTTACAAAAACAAATGGCTGCACACAACCTTGCAGAGGCCATACATCCAACTAATGGAAGATAGTTTAATTAACATTAATTAACAGATTGCAGAATGGGTACAGTACAGTACAGCTCAATACACACAATTGTTAAGGGGATGCAGACCAGAGAAAGACTTTCGACTTGTTTACATCAGGGTCCCCCATTTTCAATTCGTAATGAAATTGCTATTATGTGTCTGCATGAACACACAACTGTAACTGTACTCAAAAATAACAAAATAAGGGTTGTCTCAGTTCACAACTATATTGGTCAAGTTTTGGGTGGGACTTGTTTGCGTCCCTACAGCTTCTTATTCAATTGAGCGAGATGCTCGGTTATGTCACACAGCCAGTTTGCATCTGACAGTTCAGACAATATTTCTTCAACCCTTTGTTACCTATTCCGCCTGGATCTTTTTTGTATTTTGGGCTGTAAAATTGTCAAAGAATGTCTGAGGAGTAAGTGCTTTTGGCTTTTTTCCTTTGTTACCTCAGATGTTCAACATACATGTATGTGTAAGAATGTGTAATAACTAAGGCTGTCAAAGTTAAAGCTTTATTAACGCATTAACCCACAATTATTTTAACACTGCTATTTTTTAACCCAATATTAATGTTACAAAGGGTCAGATTAAACCGAATATATATATTTATTGCTTGAGATCCCTTGTATAATATTTGTATATCGTTTGATATCCCTTGTATATTCTTTGTATATATACACGGAATATCCCTTTACCTGGGTACAAACCAGACCATAATATTCGCTCTCCTATTGGACAGCGACCCCTAGGCGCCAACGGCCATACCCCCAATGGCAAGTTCAAAGGCAACGCCAAGGCATGTCTCAACATGTCCAGGTTTGCGCAGTAATACGAGACAGAACTGAGGTTGGCACTAGATAATTCACCTTACGTATAAATACGGCGCAGGTGGAAACAGCCGCACTTCGTTCAACGTATCGTTCGTTCATTACTAGTAAAGCCTTCACCACGAGTCAACGACCAAGTGAAGTGAGCAACCTTGCGTCTAAATAGAGCACTTAGAACATGTGCGAATAGGATAGTAAAGTGTCAGAGTTTAGTGAAGTAACGTCAAGTTCAACCTAGTTTAATGTGACGGATAGTGCACAGGAGAATCTACACCGGCGAATGCAGAACCATTTTCTGGTTGGATTATATTGCTTTGGTACCGTGACTGCTGGAGCAGAGAACCGTCTACCCCACTATCGTGTGGGATCTACCCCTGTGAGGAGCACCCTCGAGCCCGCCTCTAGGACCAGAGGCTGGCTAGCTTTCATCCATGCTGTCGGGCATACTGGATTATAGCTGTTGCTTTGTCTGCCGATCAAGGGGAGTACATGGACCGACTCCCGTAGCTGGAGCCTCTTTATTCCTCGTTGACCCAGACTTTGCACCCGGACATACCTCTACCCTGCCGGCTTACAACCGGAGGGAACCCCCCAGTGTCTCCAGCTGACTACTAGTGTGCCTTATGTAATTGCTATGCTACAGGTGGCGTCAGTTATACCCATCTTCCTATTCTCATGGACTTACGCTCTTGACCTACTTTACGTGTGTTCTTCGCCTTACAAGAGCAAGTATAATTCTCAATCTGTAACCTACCGTTGCTGCTCTAATAATAATAAATCCCTCTAACTAGAACTTTATGTGTCATTGCCGTATTCTTGTGTGGGTGTTCACCAGATATATTCATGTACTGTATGGCCAGTAATTAAAGTACATAACTAAGTAGTGGTTTAATAATACCATACTCTCAATACAGTCAGGGAATTGTACCCCTCAGTTACAATTAATGTAAAAAAAAAAAAAATTGGGGGGCCACATCAAATGACGTGGCGGGCTGGATTTGGCCCGCGGGCCGTGAGTTTGACACCTATGACCTACAGTATAAATACCTACAGTATAACTACCTAAAGTATAACTACCTACAGTATAACTACCTACAGTATACCTTCTGCCATGATTGTTGAGAGTTTTAAGTGCGGAAGGTTGAACAACTGCGTGATTACAAAACCAAGCCGCATTTCTCGGAGACGCTCTCTGATTGGCCGACGCCTGTTTCTACACTGGTTAAGCTTAGGCACTCTTCGAAGTTGGTTAAGGTTAGAGTTTGTCTTAGATCGTGACGACAAGTTGTTTCGACGGTTAAGCTTAGGCACTCTTTCGAAGTTGGTTAAGGTTAGAGTTTGTCTTAGAGCATGGCGATAGAACGCCAGGTAGTTTGCAGGCTGTTTGGCGTGGAAATGGGCAAAGACACAGCTCGTCACGGATTGGGCAAACGCGTCAGTGGCCAATCAGAGAGCGTCAGTCAGTGCCAATCAGAGAGCGTCTCCGAGAAATGCGGCTTGGTTTCGTAAGCACGCTGAACAACTGGCATGTGAAAATGTCCTCACTGTAAAACTCCTCCCCACCACAGTCGTTGGGGACGGAGAGGACGGAGGGGGGGGGCCGGCATGGGCACAGCAAGCCAAAAGGCCATTAAAACCTACCACTATTTATTTCCTCTGCCTCCTCTAATCCATCTCTCTAGAGAACGGCTCCGTCCTTATCCACCCAAGGCTAGCAATCTATTCCCCGGTCTGTCTCCATGCATCAGAATGAACCTGGGAAACAGTCACCACACCATCACCCAGCACCACCCCGTCTCCTCGTCCGTCTCCGTCTCTGTCTCTCACCCTGTGTCTTGGCCCACTGTTCCCGTCTCCTCGTCCGTCTCCGTCTCTCACCCCGTGTCTCCTCGCCTGTCCCCGTCCCTCCTGTGTCGTTGTCAGTCTCCATCTCTCACCCACACGTCTGTGCTGTCCCCGTCCCCCTATTTCTTCTCCTTCCATCTCTCGTTTAGATTGTCTCTCCCTCCATTACTATCTCTCTCCTGGTTGCCCCCCCCCCCCCACCGTATCTCTTTCTGTTTATCTACTCCTCCTCCTCTATACATCTCTCTCTGTCTTGCTCCCCTCCCTGTATCTCTTTCTGTTTCTCTACTCCTCCTCCTCTATACATCTCTCTCTGTCTTGCTCCCCTCCCTGTATCTCTTTCTGTTTCTCTCCTCCTCAATACACCTCTCTCTGTCTTGCTCCCCTCCCTGTATCTATTTCTGTTTCGCTCCTCCTCCTCCTCCTCCTCCTCCTCCTCCTCCTCCTCCTCCTCCTCCTCCTCCTCCTCCTCCTCAATACACCTCTCTCTGTCTTGCTCCCCTCCCTGTATCTATTTATGTTTCTCTCCTCCTCCTCCTCCTCCTCCTCCTCCTAATACACCTCTCTCTGTCTTGCTCCCCTCCCCGTATCTCATTCTGTTTCTCTCCTCCTCCTCTATACACCTCTCTCTGTCTTGCTCCCCTCCCTGTATCTCTTTCTGTTTCTCTCCTCCTCCTCTATACACCTCTCTCTGTCTTGCTCCCCTCCCTGTATCTCTTTCTGTTTGTCTCCTCCTCCTCCTCCTCCTCCTCCTCCTATATACACCTCTCTCTGTCTTGCTCCCCTCCCTGTATCTCTTTCTGTTTCTCTCCTCCTCCTCCTCCTCCTCCTCCTCCTCCTCCTCCTCCTCCTCCTCCTCCTCCTCCTCCTCCTCCTCTATACACCTCTCTCTGTCTTGCTCCCCTCCCTGTATCTCTTTCTGTTTATCTCCTCCTCCTCCTCCTCCTCCTCCTCCTCCTCCTCCTCCTCCTCCTCCTCCTCCTCCTCCTCCTCCTCCTCTATACACCTCTCTCTGTCTTGCTCCCCTCCCTGTATCTCTTTCTGTTTCTCTACTCCTCCTCTATGCATCTATCTCTGTCTTGCTCCCCTCCCTGTATCTCTTTCTGTTTCTCTCCTCCTCCTCCTCCTCCTCCTCCTCCTCCTCCTCCTCCTCCTCCTCCTCCTCCTCCTCCTCCTCCTCCTCCTCCTCCTCTATACATCACTCTCTGTCTTGCTCCCCTCCCTGTATATCTTTCTGTTTCTCTCCTCCTCCTCCTCCTCCTCCTCCTCCTCCTCCTCCTCCTCTATACATCACTCTCTGTCTTGCTCCCCTCCCGTATCTCTTTCTGTTTCTCTCCTCCTCCTCCTCCTCCTCTATACATCACTCTCTGTCTTGCTCCCCTCCCTGTATATCTTTCTGTTTCTCTCCTCCTCCTCCTCCTCCTCCTCCTCCTCCTCCTCCTCCTCTATACATCACTCTCTGTCTTGCTCCCCTCCCTGTATCTCTTTCTGTTTCTCTCCTCCTCCTCCTCCTCCTCTATACATCTCTCTCTGTCTTGCTCCCCTCCCTGTATCTCTTTCTGTTTCTCTCCTCCTCCTCCTCCTCCTCTATACATCTCTCTCTGTCTTGCTCCTCTCCCGGTATCTCTTTCTGTTTCTCTCCTCCTCCTCCTCCTCCTCCTCCTCCTCCTCCTCCTCCTCCTCCTCCTCCTCCTCCTCTATACATCTCTCTCTGTCTTGCTCCCCTCCCCGTATCTCTTTCTGTTTCTCTCCTCCTCCTCATCCTCCCCCGCCGTCGTTCAGAGGAGTCTGCATGAATCCAATTCAAATGATATCCAGAGAGGAGTAGCTGCGACCGTCTTGTCGATGGCAGTTTGTAGCAGGGTGAGCAGGGTGTAGCTACACAGCGGCAGCTTCCAGGAAGCTGTCTGATTTGTATTTGTGCAGATATCACTAGTGGGGAGGAGGAGCAGAAAAATGTCGAGGGAGACAACCGACACATTTTTCACAATGTAGTTTAATTTCTTGTCTCTTTTTTTGGCTCATTTTTGAGTTTGTTATTCAGGAAAAAAAATGCTAGAATGAGAGAGGAGGGGGTATTTACTTAGAGATTGAAGGATTTATTTTGTTCCAGGAGTTGCTGGTGTGGTGGTGATGGTGGTAGTGGTGGTGATGATGGTGGTAGTGGTGGTGATGGTGATGGCGGTAGTGCTGGTGATGGCGGTAGTATTGGTGTTGATGGTGGTGGTGATGGTGGTAGTGGTGGTGGTGATGGTGGTAGTGGTGGTGGTGGTGGTGGTGGTGGTGGTGGTGATGGCGCTAGTGGTGGTGGTGGTGATGGCGCTAGTGGTAGTGATGGTGATGGCGGTGGTGATGGTGGTAGTGGTGGTGGTGATGGTGGTAGTGGTGGTAGTGGTGCTGGTGGTAGTGGTGGTGGTGGTGATGGCGGTAGTGGTGGTGGTGGTGATGGCGGTAGTGGTGGTGATGGTGGTAGTGGTGGTGATGGTGGTGGTGGTGATGGCGGTAGTGGTGGTGGTGGTGATGGCGGTAGTGGTGGTGATGGTGGTAGTTGTGGTGATGGTGGTGGTGATGGTGGTGGTGATGGTGATGGCGGTGGTGATGGTGATGGCGGTAGTGGTGGTGTTGATGGTGGTGATGATGGTGATGGCGGTAGTGGTGGTGTTGATGATGGCGGTAGTGGTGGTGTTGATGGTGGTAGTGATGGCGGTAGTGGTGGTGATGGTGGTGGTGGTGATGGTGGTAGTGGTGGTGGTAGTGATGGTGGTAGTGATGGTGGTGGTGGTGGTGATGGTAGTAGTGATGGTAGTGGTGGTGGTAGTGGTGGTAGTGGTGGTGGTAGTGATGGTGGTAGTGGTGGTGGTAGTGATGGTGGTAGTGATGGTAGTAGTGATGGTGGTGGTGGTGGTAGTGATGGTGGTGGTGGTGGTGGTGGTGGTGGTGATGGTGGTGGTGGTGATGGTGGTGGTGGTGGTGGTGATGGTGGTGGTGGTGGTGGTGGTGATGGTAGTAGTGATGGTAGTGGTGGTAGTGATGGTGGTGGTGGTAGTGGTGGTAATGGTGGTGGTGGTAGTGGTGGTGATGGTGGTGGTGGTGGTAGTGGTGGTGATGGTGGTGGTGGTGGTAGTGGTGGTGATGGTGGTAGTGGTAGTGATGGTGGTGATGGTGGTAGTGGTGGTGGTAGTGATGGTGATGGTAGTGGTAGTGATGGTGGTGATGGTGGTAGTGGTGGTGGTAGTGATGGTAGTAGTGGTGGTGGTAGTGGTGGTGATGGTGCTGGTGATGGTGGTAGTGATGGTGATGGTGGTGGTGATGGTGGTGATGGTGGTAGTGGTGGTGATGGTGGTGGTGATGGTGGTGATGGTGGTAGTGGTGGTGATGGTGGTGGTGTTGGTGGTGATGGTGGTATGATGGTGATGGTGGTGGTGGTGGTGATGGTGGTGGTGATGGTGTGATGGTGGTAGTGATGGTGGTGGTGATGGTGGTAGTGATGGTGGTGGTGATGGTGGTAGTGATGGTGGTGGTAGTGATGGTGGTAGTGATGGTGGTGGTGGTGGTGATGGTGGTGGTGATGGTGGTGGTGGTGATGGTGGTAGTGATGGTGGTGGTGATGGTGGTAGTGATGGTGGTGGTAGTGATGGTGGTGGTGATGGTGTTAGTGATGGTGGTGGTAGTGATGGTGGTAGTGATGGTGGTGGTGATGGTGGTGGTGGTGATGGTGGTGGTGATGGTGGTGGTGATGGTGTTGACTGTGGTGTTAATGGTTCAGTGGATATGCAGTGGTAGTCTTTCTGGCTGAGAGGAACCTCATGCCCCCTAACCTTGTGCTATTGGGGAGAAGATATGAATGACAGGTCTGAAGCATGTGGTCGATCACACGCTCCCTCAGCAGTCATGAAGAGGCCAGGAAAATAAAAAAGGTGGGGGGGGGGGGGGGTTACCTCAATCACAAGGTCCAATTCCCCACCAGGCCAAGTCCCCAAGGTTAGCTACACCATCGCGCTGTCACCTGAAGAAACCCCCCCTCCCTGCCTCCCCGGGCCCGACATACACGCTGTGGTCTAATGGCCACTACAAAGCCCTCTAAACAGCCAGTGAATATTTATAGACCATTAATAACCTATGTGTAAACCGCTAGTGTCACCGACCGGCAGGAGCAGATGATGGGGACATTAATATCGGCTCCGACTTCTTCAAAGGGTAGATAAATGGTACCAGGGGTATCTGGGACTCGTGTGTACCTACACGCGGGGGACCGGCTGCCAGAAAGCCCGGACCGAGAGGTCCGTGATCCAGGCCCGTCCGAATTCCAGGAACATAATTGGTGTAATTGTGTGATGAATTGCAGCCATTTAGGGATTTCTTTCTCTCTCTCTCTCTCTCTCTCTCTCTCTCTCTCTCTCTCTCTCTCTCTCTCTCTCTCTCTCTCTCTCTCTCTCTCTCTCTCTCTCTCTCTCTCTCTATCTGCAAGCTTTTCTCCTTATAAAAGGCATATAAGTCAGCAGAGTTGGTCTGGCATCGTCGTGGAGCTGAGACAGAGAATACCCCCTGAGACACAGAATACCCCCTGAGGGGGAAGTATTATGTACAATTGGGCAAGTAATTAGATGAATAAGAACTACATTATATTCTTATGGTATTATCCATATTTGTCTGAATATACCTGCATATAACCCCTCTATATAACATACTTACTTATACACCTGCATATAACCTTTAGCTCTATATGATAGCATGTACAAATGCTGTATATACCATATATATATATACAGATATATATATTTATTCTGTAGCACTTTATAATAACACCCTGTTATAATACATTTATACGGTATTTGTAGATAATGAACTAATCATGAACAAACCATTTATATACATTCATAAATGATTATTAAATAATTTATAACTATATTTGTATACCATTTACAAGGTATTTATAACGCATTAGTGGATAATGAACTAATCATGAACAAACCATTTATGTACATTCATAAATGATTATTAAATCATTTATAACTATATTTGTATAACATTTACAGATTAGTTCTACATTATTTATAACTCATTATCAACATTGTTTGTACTTGATTTGTTCATCATTAAATAATGTTGTTTAATGTATAGTAACACATTTGTAGATGCTTTGAAAAATGGATATGAAAAAACGACTATAGTGTATCTCCATTTATTTTTCATGTTCAACAAATGATTTGTTAAGACATTCATAAAACATGTATAAATCATTTGCAGATGCTATCGTGGGGGCCAATCTAAAGTGAAGCCTATTCATCATTAACAAGTGTCTAATACAGTTAATTATTTGTTTACTTTTTCATCACATGTTACAAATGTTGTAGGCAGCTTTCGGATACACCCTTCTTTGTGACATCAAACAGTGACAGAATTAGGACTAAAGATAAATGCAATTTTATTAACATATAAAATACATGTGCATGACATATAGTGTAACATCGGGGGGCACTAGGACCCAGGAGTACCCTGGCCAGGTATTGAAGAGTATCTAGAGAGGAAGTCTCACGCGAGCGAGACTTGACGTCACGTGTGTTGCCGTCTGTTTGAATGGAAGCAGAAGTTATCCATGCTGCGTCTATACTTTCGCTTTTAATAAGGTATGAGCAGGTTAAACACCTTTTTTTGTTGGTAAATCTATTCCATCATTTCCGACCTACAAACAACTCTTATATGTTGTGTGCTCAGTGCTCAGTATGTATGTGATGACGACACGACACACAAGAGTAATAATTATTTGTGTCGTGTCATCATCACTGAGCACACTGAGCACACAAATGTAACGTTAGCGGCCACCACATCTACACGAACGTCTACACAACATATAAGAGTTGTTTGTAGGTCGGAAATGATGGAATAGATTTACCAACAAAAAAAGGTGTTTAACCTGCTCATACCTTATTAAAAGCGAAAGTATAGACGTAGCACGGATAACTTGTGCTTCCATTCAAACAGACGGCAACACACGTGACGTCAAGTCTCGCTCGCGTGAGACTTCCTCTCTAGATACTGTTCAATACCTGGCCAGGTTACTCCTGGGTCCTAGTGCCCCCCGATGTTACACTATATGTCATGCACATGTATTTTATATGTTAATAAAATTGCATTTATCTTTAGTCCTAATTCTGTCACTGTTTGATGTCACAAAGAAGGGTGTATCCGAAAGCTGCCTACAACATTTGTAACATGTGATGAAAAAGTAAACAAATAATTAACTGTATTAGAGCGACGTCAGAAGGATCCGCCCCTTCCTGACAAAAGAAGCCACCCAACTCCTCGTCCAATCAACAGTCATCTCCCGCCTCGACTACTGCAACGCACTGCTCGCTGGCCTCCCGGCCACTGCCACTAAGCCTCTTCAACTCATTCAGAACGCAGCGGCCCGCCTGATCTCAAACCTACCGAAGTCGGCCCATGTCACCCCACTTCTTAGGGACCTGCACTGGCTCCCCATTGCTGCACGAATCCGCTTCAAGGCCCTCGACCTAGCATACCGTGCGGCAAAGGGAACTGCTCCCGCCTACCTCCGGTCAATGGTCTCTAACTACACACCCTCAAGACCCCTACGCTCTGCATCTTCTGGCCGCCTCAGACCTACTCCTATCCAAGCTCCGGGAGGGTCATCAAAGAGAAGTCGCCTATTCTCAGTCCTTGCCCCACAATGGTGGAATGAACTACCCACCCCAGTTAGGACAGCCGAAACACGTCCAATCTTTCGCCGTCGACTAAAGACGCACTTCTTCAACCATTATCTGAATTAAAAAAATAATAATAATAAATAAAAATCTAACCCTAACTAACCATACTGTCATGCACTTGTCCTAATAAACTAACCTACACTGTAGCACTCAACACTTTGATGAACATTGTTACTCAGCTGATAGAGTTGTGCCCTTCCTGATGGCTTGTCGTACAGAACTTGTAAGTCGCTTTGGATAAAAGCGTCAGCTAAATGACTAAATGTAAATGTATTAGACACTTGTTAATGATGAATAGGCTTCACTTTAGATTGGCCCCCACGATAGCATCTGCAAATGATTTATAAATGTTTTATGAATGTCTTAACAAATCATTTGTTGAACATGAAAAATAAATGGAGATACACTATAGTCGTTTTTTCATATCCATTTTTCAAAGCATCTACAAATGTGTTACTACACATTAAACAACATTATTTAATGGTGAACAAATCAAGTACAAACAATGTTGATAATGAGTTATAAATAATGTAGAACTAATCTGTAAATGTTATACAAATATAGTTATAAATGATTTAATAATCATTTATGAATGTATATAAATGGTTTGTTCATGATTAGTTCATTATCCACTAATGCGTTATAAATACTTTGTAAATGGTATACAAATATAGTTATAAATGGTTTAATAATCATTTATGAATGTATATAAATGGTTTGTTCATGATTAGTTCATTATCTACAAATACCTTATAAATGTATTATAACAGGGTGTTATTATAAAGTGCTACCATTTATTCTTACCACATATCTATCCACACCTGTCTGTATTTACCTGCACATAGTCATTTTACATACCTGTAGATACTATATCTATATCTGTAAATATTCCTTACCTACTCTTACTAGTTACGCTGCTGGCCAGTAGGACTTACTACCATACTGCCTTTATACCTGTATCACTGTACATATTAATACTACAACTCTGTACATACATCTGATTACTCAGTAGTACTAATTTGTATATTTTTTACCCAGTTTAATATTGTATATTCCTATTGCACTTTAGTGTTGGATGCCAAACGTATTCTCGTTGTACTGTACACTGTAAAGAAATAAAAATAATCACAGGAAATTCACTGAATTATTTTACAGATTACTTTTGTTTTTCTACTTTAAGTGTAAATGCCATAAAAATACACTAAATTACCTTTTATCAAAATATTAACCCTTAAAGTGCCACTTGCAGGTTAAACCCTACTCTTCAATTATGGGTAGTTTACATCATTGGTATCTAATTTCATTATTTATTTTTTTCCATTTGACGCCGGAAATTCCACTCAGAAAGGGTTAAAAATGTCCACGCACTAATAACATGTATGGAGCAAATAAAAAAGCGTATCTGACGCTATCAGGGCCGTGACGTCACTTCGGCTAACTTTTCCCTACTTCTGATCCACTACAATGGAGTTTGACGAGTGCAGAAAGCTATTTCCTTGATCCAAATGGACGCCTTACAAGACGCAAATGGGTTTAATTGTCGGAGACTTTGATGGACCAGCTACAACTGGTTGAAACAAGGTAGTTATAAGGTTTTTAATGTCGTAAAAAAAGAACTACATGTACCACTAGGCAGCCTGTTGTTCAGTACAGCAGCGCTACTGGTCTGTGGGCTGTCCCGGGTCATAGTACCAAGCTAGCTATATGGCTCTGGCTAACGTTAATGTTACCCCGCTAACGTTAGCATTATGTCTACTGTCGTGAACCATTTTAAATCGGGGCATGTAAAAGAGTTTCGGAAACGAGTAAAATGCGCAGGTCCTCTTCTCAGACCTGTGGGGCAAAGCACTGCACACGCATCATGCCGGCTAGCTAGCAAGCTACACGTCACGGCATGATGATACGATAGTAGCCCCTTTCATGACTGATGCACTCGGTCACGAAACGGGCTACTACGATAGCTAACTAACGTTAACGTTACAAGCTCAAACACCTTATAACTGCTGTCGTGTCCATAAGTTCCCTGGCAGAATACTTTGTTTGTGAGGACAAAGGTATACAAAGAGGAGAGAACCATTTTAAATCGGGGCATGTTAGGAGTTTCGAGAATGCTGGCTAGCTAGCAAGCTAACTTAGCTACTAACGTTATATACACAATATGTACAACGACACAATGATTTACATTATTACAAATATGGTAATGTGGTTGTGGCTTTTACAATTAGTGGTTAGCTTTAGAGATAATAAATGGCTATGATCACGGAGCAATAGTGTTAGGTGAAACAGATACTAGCTCCTCGGCTAGCCTAGTAATAACAAGAAGGCTCTGCTTCCTGCCACTACCTGCCTGTGATTCTCAGGCCCCCTGCTGCCCTGTACCTTGTGTGACGTCATCAATAAGATGACACACGCACGTTATGAACCATGGATTAAAATATCCACGTGCGTGGTGGTTGTGGTTGGGTCGACAAAATGTTTGATAAAAACGCTAAAACTGGGTCAATTTTGATCATCCCCCCCCCCCCCCCCCCCCCTCTTCATGAAAGTCACTGTTGGCCTAGTCACATTGTTTATTGAACAAAAATACAACATGCAAGTGGGCCTTTAAATAAAGGTTGTAATCTGTAAATGTATTTGATTTTACTGTAATTTGACAGTAAGTATTTGGCCACCATTGATGCCAGACATTTACCGTTTTCTTCCAGCATTTTTTCTTACAGTGTGGGCTACTTGTGCTGTATAATGACGATACATTTTAATCTAATCTAAATGAACACCGGGTCAGGAACTGAAACAAAGAAAAAAACGAAATCCCTCATCCTTTTGAGAGTCTGGAGTGAAACACATTAGAATATAATGTTCCAAGTCTAAATGGAACCAAAACACTTTTCTCCCCTCGCCAGACTAACCCCCACCTCCACCCTCACCACCGCCGCTCTCTGTTTGTCAGACTGTGAGAGATACTCAACAGACGTAATAATGAAGTAAAACCTCATAACATAATAATGGAGCTCGGCGAGGAGGAAAAGGGCAGAACTCTCCATAATCCTCTCATCTCCGCCCGCTGATATTCCACGTAGCCTTCCTTCCCTCCGTGACTCACGCTGGTCGGGGTGCGGCGGCTTTCTCTTCCTCTGGCCGGTCGAGGGGCCGAGCGCAGACCGTCGACACGTCCAGAGACCTTGGAGAGCTCCGAGGATTTCCAAGATGGAAAACTACAGGTAAAAAAAACAAAAACTAAAAAAAGCAGGGAGGGAGCCGGATGATCTGGAAAAGGAAAAGGGTTCTGTGTTCTCATCTTTAGATTCATGTTCTCTCTCGCCCGCGCGAAGCACTTCACAGGAACCCGCGCCATTCCTTTCATTCCCCCCTCTCGGTCCCGATCGATCTCCAAATTCGTTCCCCCCGTAAATGATTCATCGAGGCAGCCCACATGTAGGAATCATCCTCTCAGCACCTGTCGGGAACAGGGGGGGGGGGGGGGGGGGGGCGACGCAGAGACCTGCGGAGCTCACAGCGGTGTAGTTCGGTACGACGTCGGGGCTCTCTGTACTGTAGATGTTCTTTTTCATCTTTATTTATCTACTAGGGTCAACACCATTATGCTGCCCAGCGAGGCCACATACAGTCTCTCTGCCCCACTGGCCACGAGAGCATCCGGAGGCCAGGGATCAAGTGCCTTGCTCAGCAGCACCTCGGTGGCAGTGTAGTAGAAGTAGGAGTCTTTATTTGTCATCAGATTAACACACACACACACATGCGATGGGCGACCCACAGGAACACACACACACATGCCACACTGAGTCGCTGACGGAATGTTCTCTGCACCTCCCATCCCGTCGTCGTCGCCCCCCCCCCAAGGGCAGCCGGGAGCAGACAAGGGCTGCGGCATGGGGCTGCGCCCCCCGTGGACCAATCCAAGTGCTCCTGTCCGTCTTCGCCAGGGATGTTTATCCATTGGGTTTATCTTATGGGGGGGGGGGGGGGGGGGGTGCAAACTCCACACAGAAAGGCCCGGGAGATACCCTCCACCTGGGTACCTGGCAACGAAGAAACCTGGTCCTCAAGCGGGAATCGGACCCTGGACCTTCTAGCTGTGAGGCGACAGTGTTAACCACTACACCACCGTGCCGCGAGTGTTGTCGAGAGGGAGGGGCCAGGGGAGAGCGCTGTCCGGACGGAAGCGGTATCCTGTTGGGATCACGAGAGTAAGACCGTCGTATGAACATAACACTGTCGTACACGTATCGTTCACGCAGGCAGGAATCATCACTTTTCTCAAGGTGACCAGACTAGCTAGCTGTCCAATATAGGACCCACGGAACATTTCTCACAGCAGGGGGATATACGATTTTATATAAGTCAATATTTCCTGTGTTTTTAAAGATTCTAATTATCCTCTTTAATTGTGATCATGTGATATATATCCATATCTGTCTGAATATACCCGCAGCTAACCCTACCTACTTATACACCTGCATATAACCACTATGATTCTGCATGATACAGTAGCAAATACAATAATGATGTATACCATATGTATGTATATGTATTATTACGGGATATATATATTTATCCTTTTTAGATGTCTGTAGATACTATATCTATATATCTGTACATATCCCTTACCTACTGTACTCTTACTAGTCACGCTGCTGGCCAGTATGACTTACTACCATAGTGTCTTTATGCCTGTATTACTTTTTGCATGGATTTCTGCAAAGCAATACAGCGCCGGTCCTGGGAAATAGAAGAGGATTGCATCATCAAAGGCACCTCATACTTCAGCTCTTCTTCTTTCTTCTTCTTCTTCTCCTTCTTTTTCTTATCCTTCTTCTTTTCTTTCTTCTCCCTTTTCTTCATCCCCATCTTCTTCTTCTCCTCTTTCTTCTTTTTCTTCTTCTCCTTTTTCTTCATCTCCGTCTGCTTCTCCTCTTTCTTCTTTTTCTCCTTCTTCTTCATCTCCTTCTGCTTCACCTCTTTCTTCTTTTTCTTCTTCTCCTCCCTCTTCATCTCCTTATTCTGCTTCTCCTCTTTCTTCTTTTTCTACTTCTTCTTCGTCTCCATATTATTCTGCTTCTTCTCCTCTTTCTTCTTCTCGTCTTTCTTTTTTATCCTTCTTCTTCTGCTTCTTCTTCTCCTTCTTTTTCTTCTCCTCCTGATCTGACGTGGATACTTGTGCAGGACGTCCCACACCCTGCTGGAACTGTGTGGCAGAGGATAAAGAATGGTTGAAATGTGAGGCCAGTGACAGGGCGTTAGAATGCTGAATTGCCTCGTGCCACCGCCCAGCCGTCCCACAATTCCCTCTTGTGGCGAGCATGTTTACGGTCATCTCCCCCCCGACTCGGCGAGGTGAACACTCCCAGGCCTCAAAGTGACAAAATGTCCTCACTCGCTCCGAGACAGGCTCCCCTTTGTTTTATGGACTTCCTCGCAACCTGTTCCATTTTTTTTATTAGTCTGGCATGCAGGAGCTTAATTATATCAGCCTGAACCCTGCCAGGGTTACGCTTTTAGTTATTTTTTTTAAACGTTTTCTCATAATTCTATTTTTGGAGTTCTAGAACCCGAGAGCTTTCACGGCCGCTCTCTCTCTCCTACTCGGAGAGTTGGACGACGTCTCACCTGCGTTCCGCCATCAAACATCTCCACCCAAACACAGAATAAACTAACCGGTGCCTATACTACTTTATTTTCACTTTAACCGTCTGTATTGTCGCAGTGAAAGGGTTTACCCTTTGTCGTGTGCCAGTGAAAGGGTTAACCTTCTGTAGTGTGGTAGTGAAAGGTTAACCTTCTGTAGTGTAGTAGTGAAAGGTTAACCTTCTGTAGTGTGGTAGTGAAAGTGTTAACCTTCTGTAGTGTGGTAGTGAAAGGGTTAACCTTCTGTAGTGTGGTAGTGAAAGTGTTAACCTTCTGTAGTATGGTAGTGAAAGGTTAACCTTCTATAGTGTGGTAGTGAAAGGTTAACCTTCTGTAGTGTGTTAGTGAAAGGTTAACCTTCTGTAGTGTGGTAGTGAAAGGTTAACATTCTGTAGTGTGGTAGTGAAAGGTTAACCTTCTGTAGTGTGATAGTGAAAGGTTAACCTTCTGTAGTGTGGTAGTGAAAGGTTAACCTTCTGTAGTGTGGTAGTGAAAGCGTTAACCTTCTGTAGTGTGGTAGTGAAAGGTTAACCTTCTGTAGTGTGGTAGTGAAAGGTGAACCTTCTGTAGTGTGGTAGTGAAAGGTTAACGTAAGGTTATGTATATAACTAAGTTCTATGAATTCTGGTGACGCTCAGCGTCAGTCTGCACTGACTTCACTTTGTGCACGTGCACTGAATAAAAAATTCCACAATGTACCTTTACATACCAACATTCGTCTGGCCACACCCCTATCCGCTTACCTTCATAAGCAGGTGTGTGGTCACCTACTCGCCTCCTTCCCAAACTTTCACCACAAGGCGAGATCAAGGGCCACAGTGGCATCCTGACGCTGAGCGTCACCAGAATTCATAGAACTTGGTTATATACATAACCTTACGTTCTATTTCATCAGTCTACACAAGAGGAGCTGAGCGGAAGCCAGAAGCTCGATAAATGTACCCCGCTGAGGCCCCCCACAACCATCAGACCGGGGAGGACCGAGCCCCCCGACCCTCCCTAATGGAGGGATACCCTCCCTATTGGAGGACGGGAGGGAGACGATCCGACCGTGCGAAGAGGAACTCAAGCAACTCAACGCACAGGGTGAGCAGACCGTGGCTTGACCCCACGACTATGCACACGCACAACCCGCATGCCACCAGGGAATGAACGGAAGGAACAACCCTCGTTACTGCCCCCAAAATCACGTGGCAAGGCCGTAGCAGCGGAGCGCGAAGGAAGACCCAGACCCACTGAAGGGACTGGATCCCCTGGAAAAAGGGGGCCCGGAGAGGTCAATGACGCCAGGCATCAAGACCCCACCAGGCGGTCACTTAGTGACACCGCCCCCCACATCGCCAGCGTATTCGGACAGGGCCCCTCCAAGAGCGGGCCCTTTCCCCCCATTAGTACACCACCTGGCACACTGACACTGCAACACAGGCAGTCAGCATGGCCGTAAAGCATTCAAAAGGTTAACCAACGGAAGCAGGCAGCGCACCGGGGAAACCAGGCAGCAGGCTGTAGACCCGAGCCTGGAGCACTGCGGACGAGACAGGCGCCAAAGGGGTCAAGTGAAAACAGCCCCCCGGCGGAAGGGGCGTATGCTGGCATTGTTGCGCACCATGACAAAGCCTCCATCAAAAAAAACCCACCCAGAGGGGTCGAGGCAGAGAAGGCTAACACTTTTGGCAGACGTCATGAACGTGCAGGGGCACACTCAACCGGGTAACCCGGGAGTTGACTCTGCTCCAACACACCAGGGAATCAACCACCCTCTTGGTACCACATACAGTGGTTGTTCCTATAACCCCTCAAGAAAAAAAGGGTTATCCCAGGCCTACGGTTTCAACGAAACATTACTTCGGACCGGGCCCGGCGGCTCGGGAAGCACACAGGGTTACCAGAGGAGGTCCAGAAGACCACCCCAACAGCCCCCTCTTCGCCATGCGTGAAAGAGGAGCGAAAGAAAGGAGAACCAGCCCCTTATAATAGTGCCAGGTACAACATGTACCCAACAAAGGGTCTCCATAACGCCTAACCCTGTGACACCCGGGCCGACCCGGCATTTTCCCCCCCGAAAAAAGCACAAGTCCCTCAGGGTACCAGAACAGCAGATCTGCATCCCCGGCGGACAACGGGTTAACTGACCTGGACCAGCGCGACCAGAACCAGTCCCGTGCCCTAACCACACCGACATGCCCACTCCAGGAGAGGGGGTAGGTATGCGTGTTGATCTAAAACATGAAAAGAGGGCGCCACCCAGACGGTCCTATTTATACCGCGCTCAGTGGCCCACCCCAAGGGCGTGAGACCCCTCTACCTATGTTCTGATCTATTCCGTTAACATCCCCCAGATATGAACGAGAATCCGTCAAGACCCAGTAACAGGCTCTCAGAAGAGGAAAAAATCCCACATCCCAGTTTCCCTATAAAAACGCTGTTTAAATAACGAGCAACCAAGGCGTACTAGCCTCCCGCATGATTCTTAACAGAAACACCCCGAGCCAGCACTATGTATGCGTCGGGACCCAAACACATCAATGGACAGTCTAACCAGACCCCACATTGTTCCTTTAAGTCGCCTGGGAGAACGACAAGAAGTTTGTCGTGCTTCATATTCTCCACTCTTTTTTATTAAAAAAGAAAGAAATACCGACTGACATGAATCCCACGTAACGCAGCCGAGGGGATTTTTTTTTTACATTTTTACATACCGCCACCCTCACCACAGAGGAGAGACGGGACTCCTCAGAGAGACTTCCCACGTGAGCCATAGATTGAAAAGTCACGGTAACATTGAGTCACATGACCAACAAACTCAAATTACACGTATATCGAGCATAGTAGAACAGTAAGTTCTTATGCTCTACCCCGACAACTTGACAACAGACCCTACATACGGGTCGAAACTCATGGAAGCCGTCGTCCAATAGAAACGTGCCTAGTGACGTTTGCTATGACGGGGGAAACCCAAGACTCAACCGCCTGTGATAGGTGCAGAGTCTGGGAAACCCTCCCCCCCCCCCCGTGCCAAGCTGCCTAATAGCTTGGCCCTGACCAAATGAAAAGAAAGTCCAAAAACCTCCTGACCAATCAGAAGAGGGAAGGAGGGGTTTATCCGGTACCCCCTCGCAAGCCCAACCCTTGCATACGACAACAACAACAACAGCCATATGATACCTTCAGTAGCAATGTCAATGAACAGCGCAAGCCACTTCAATGCACGCTAGCCACAGACACATCTGTGAACAGGGTTTATAGCAAGGCCAAGTTGTGTATGTGTGAACCCGACACCCGTATCTATGTTGCAAGACACAGAAAATCTGATAGAGAGAGAAGCGGCTGAGCCGCGGTACGTTTTCATACGAGCATTACTGCAACCAACACAATAGTGTTGCAGCTCAATATCACTGTGTAAGCAACAGAACACACAACTAACCTCTACCTTTATGTGAAGATTCGAGACAGAGAAAACCTTTTCAACCGAGTGTAAGCCGCAGGCCTTGCTTAAGCTCTAATATGAATGTAACGTCTAGCCCTCCTATCAAACCCATACTAGCGAAAGATTTACACATCGCATCCCCATCATATGTTTGGTGAATAAACACACAGTTTGTAACAAAAAATACATTTTCAACAAAAATCATATTCGGGCCGGGAAGGGAACAGGGGGGGACCACAGAGGGAAAAAGTCATCATTTTTAGCGACGCCTGCCACGAGCGGCTCGGGATTTTCCACCCCGTGGAGCCCCGGAGGGACGGTAAACGATCGACGGCTGGTCACGACGATCCCTACCGTCACCTCCAGGCGTAGATGGGCCGGTTGCAGTGGCGGAGGCGCCCTCTCTCCTCCTGGCCTTCTTCGCCGAAGGTCCAGCAGTGGCAGTGGTAGCAGCGGCGGCGACGGTGGAGAAACCTCGACGACGCGGCGGCCGTCTGACTCCACCGTCGACATCGGGCGGGGGGAAATGAGGCTGGAGCACGGAGCGCTCCTCCTGCATCTCCCTGCAGGTTGAGGTCATCAGCTGCAGTGCCGACCCGAATAGTCCAGCATCAGAGAGGGGTGCCATCAGAAGTGGAGTCCTCTTCTTCTCCGGCACACGCGCCTGCTCCAGCCAAAGGTGGCACTGGATTAGAGTGGCCAGGGCACGCACTTTCCCAGCGGCTATAGCCTGCGGCTGAATCAGATGCAGGATGGCTCCTGCCGCCTGGGCGAGCTGATCATGTTGTAAATCAGTCAGCTCCGTGCCGCCCGTCAGTATCCCGGACATGAATCTCGCCAGCTGCGCGATGTTGGAAGTGGCAGCTAGAGATTGCGTCCCGGAGATAAATGACTGGTCACTCCAAAACGCCAACTGCCTCGCCGATTTCCCTTGGGGAACCGGCTTCCATAACGGCTCCCACACCACCTCAGGACAAAGGAGCGCCGCCATCGGCCTATCAAGCCGTGGCACGCCCTCCGTCATGCCTTCTACCAAACCCACCACCCGCGTGACTTGCACGTAGGCGGGAGTAAGGCCCATGATGTGGGAGACCACCTGTCCCTGACGGACGTAGGCCTCCATTGAGGGGAAAAATGGGCAGACAACTTCCACCCCTCTCACCGAGTGACGTTGCCATAGATGACCTATGAGATCGTCAGGGACAGGAACAGGCAGTGGCTGCGGCAGCGGCATGCCGTTTGCGACTGCCGCCGCCGCCATGAGCTCGGGGAACAAAGCACGCAGTTCCCCCTGCATACTTTCCCCCACCGAGCCCGCGTCCCTCACATGCAGCAGACTACTGGTTAAGGAGCCACATTCTGATGTGGCTGATAGCAGGGCATCCCGCCGCCGAGTCGGAGGTTCTAACCCAACATCTGCGGACGAGGAACCCCAAGGAGACATCTCACCCCCCTCCAGTGTTACCTGGACGGGCGGGAGACATGTCTCCACCGAGCCTTCGAACAAGAACCCGTCCGCTTCTATCATGTAGTCCTCTGTTTCCATCGGCCATGTAGAATCAGACGCATCCTCATCCGGCTCCAGCAACTCACCAAAGCCAGGCCATTCGCGTCTACAAGCTACCATCTTGCGACGGGAGCGAGCTGACGCAAAAAGTTTGCGTCTCAAATCCCCCGCAACCAAAGGCGCCGGCCGCCCAACAGCGGAGGAACCAGAGCCGGAACCAGGCCATCGCACAGGAGACGGCACTGGTGCACCAGCTCCTTGGAGAGGCAAACTATCCATCGGACGCCTACCGGGCGTGGCTGCCGACAACGAGAGAGGCCTCAACCCCGCTCCAAGACGTACGACAGAGGCAACAATGGAGAACCGCTGGTGAAGGGTAACGTTGCAAGCGCGACCCTCCGAGGTAAACATTATGACTTAGCTTTTTTCTTTTTAAATATATGAGAGAAGAAAAAAGCAAGAAAAAATGTAAACACGTATGAACTTTCTTCAACTAAACAACCTCGTCAAGTGTGGGTATCTACCGAAGGCACTTCCTTGTGGTGAAAGTGAAGAAGGAGGCGAGTAGGTGACCACACACCTGCTTATGAAGGTAAGCGGATAGGGGTGTGGCCAGACGAATGTTGGTATGTAAAGGTACATTGTGGAATTTTTTATTCAGTGCACGTGCATGAAGTGAAGTCAGTGCAGACTGACGCTGAGCGGAGGCCAGAATGAAATAGAACCTTCTGTAGTGTGGTAGTGAAAGGTTAACCTTCTGTAGTGTGGTAGTGAAAGGGTTAACATTATGTAGTCTGGTAGTAAAAGGGTTAACATATTGAATAAATAACATTATATTATTGTTCCCCCCGTATTTCTTTTTGTCTCTTTTAATAAATAAGAACCAAAGATGAGTCGGAAAGAAGTTAAAACATTTAATTTCACGGCGTCTGTGCAGCCGTGTTTATTGACTGTGTCCATAAAGGTACGGTTTCCTTATGCAGATAATTATTACTTCCCTGATCACTACATCACTGCAAAATGTATAAATGTTCAGACAAGCTTAATTTTATGGTTATTAGTGATACTCAATTCAACGTTATTGCCGCATTTTCTTTCAAACTAATTTGGTGGTGGATGTCTGGATTTGCTCCAGTTATAAGGCACTTAACCTCCTAAGCCCTAGCCTTATTTTCAGAGAATCCGCCTAAAAGTACATGCCCAAGTAAATGGAAGATTGTTCCACTTCTACAAGATCAATTAGCATGATCTTGGTATCTAGGGACATCTATGGACCTCAGGGAATGTATCCGTTACTATGCTTGAGTAAATCGTAATGAAACAAAGGAGAATATAAATATCTTTGCATCTTTGACAGTGAATAACACCATGCTAACATTACGGGTGATCAGATTTAGCTCATTCAGCACCTTCTTGAGATCAAGTGTACAACAAATCTAAGCAAATGAATAATGGGGAGATGATTAAACAGAAGGATTTGTAGATATAGTACTGAATTCTGCCACCCGGACAATTTGAATTATAATGCATTTGAATATAGAATATAGAATATCAAGCCTATAAATTACCGTATTATGGCCAAGTCATACATCTATGGATAGGGCCAAATCTCTTTCAAATGGCAGTTTTAAATCTGGATTTAGTCATTTACTCGTGTGACTACTCAACTTTTTCCGATGCAATGCACAGAGAGTTCTCATTATTCAGAGAAACTCTTATTTTCGAAAACATTTTAAAACATCGGCAAACAAACGTAGTGCTGAAAATATACACTTTGACTGCTGTTTTGATAGGTTTAGGGTCTTTACTCTTGGCTACATTTGAAAAAGAAACAGAACATTAATTAATACGGTTTGTATTGATCGATTTATGATGAGAATAATTGGGGGACCCCAGAGCCTAACAGGTTAAGGCAGTGGCGGCCGGCCGATAGTGGGCGCTAGAGCGCCGCCCTCCCTGGTTAAAAGAAGAAGAAGAAGATTTTTTATTTTTTTTTAAAGCCCTATAAATAAAATAAACATGTTTAAAATGAATAATATTTACTAATTTTAAGTATGTTTGTGTTTCCAATGCACAATATAACATTAATATATCAAATATAAATAATTGTTTTCATTAACAGGAAATGACTGTCTGATAGAGAATACTTTCCCTAGCTGCATTTCTCTCAGGCTAGCCGTAGCCGCATTTCTCTCGGGCTAGACGCAATAGCGCTTACAGTGGGCGTGCACTGGTTTCATCGCTGTATCCGTCGCAGCCAATCAGTGCGTAACGCGCTGTGTGTTGAAATATGATGTATTATGATGGAAGCCGGGCGCGTTTTCAAGCAATCTATTATCATCTAAGCAAGCAGTGTCTATACTTTCCGTAGCCGCATTTCTTGGAGACGCTCTCTGATTGGCCGACGCCAGAATTTTCCGTAGCCGCATTTCTCGGAGACGCTCTCTGATTGGCCGACGCCAGTACTTTCCGTAGCCGCATTTCTCGGTTCGTCTTAGAGCAGGGCGATAGAACGCCAGGTAGTTTGCACTTTGCAGCTGTATAGTTACTCTTCGAAGTTGGTTAAGGTTAGAGTTTGTCTGCAAGTTCTTTCGACGGTTAAGCTTAGGCACTCTTTCAAAGTTGGTTAAGGTTAGAGTTTGTCTTAGAGCAGGGCGATACAACGACAGGTAGTTTGCAGGCTGTTCGACACGGAAATGGGCAAAGACACAGCTCATCATCACAGTACTGTTGTGTTATGCTAACAAGAAGCTACTTGTTAGCACTGGACAGTGGATATACATCAACAGTCTGGGACTGTGGGACAGTGGACAAGCCGTCCTGGACCACGTTTCAACTAAACAGTGAGTTAATAAATGCGGTCTCTCTCTCTCTCTCTCTCTCTCTCTCTCTCTCTCTCTCTCTCTCTCTCTCTCTCTCTCTCTCTCTCTCTCTGTCTCTCTCTCTCTCTCTCTCTCTCGCTCTCTCTCTGTTGTTGTTAATTTGACGCATAATGGTTGAATGAATGAATGGTAACTTGTTTAAAATGACAAGATATATATATATATATGTTCATTATTGCATTGATCATACATGTACTAGTGTAGTAACTCGACTTAACGTTGGTAACGTTATGTCGTCAGCTGTCCACTTGGTCAGCTGTGAGCTGTCCGCTTGCCCCCCTTCACTCCCCCCCACCCGCGCCCACCCAAATGTAGTTCACACCGGCCGCTACTGGGTTAAGGCAGAGCCGTTTTCAGATTAGATTAGATTAAAATGTATTGTCATCATACGCCATCATCCAACCAGAGTGCATATAACAGTAAAGACTGGACATGGCTGTGATGTACAGGCGTAGAGGCAGCTGTAGTGGTTAACCGTCTGTAGTGTGTAGTGAAAGGGTTAACCCTTTGTCATGTGGCAGTCAAATGGTTAACCTTCTGTATTGTCGCAGTGACAGGGTTAACCCCTTTGGTAGTGGGTTAACATAATATTGCATTTTTGTATGATTACCATTGACATAATATATATATATATAATAATAACAAATATAATATATATTTTCAAACTCTCACGCGGGACATTTCAAGCACTCTCTGTGGCCCCCCGAGCAAGCGTCTACGCTCACAGCAGCACGTGCACCATGTGGCGTTCACACTGGCAGGCGACACCGACGGGGCCAGACAGGCATTAGCGGGCACCTCTGCCGGGGTTTAGCGCAGCGTTGCCAAGGAGGTGTCATGAACAAATGGCACAGCAGGCTCCCTTCCAAGCCGCCGTCGAGTAGCCCGGGCTGTGAGTGCCGCCTTTGTCAGAGGTGATTGGGAGGACGGTTGAGAGGGTCGCAATTAACACCCCCCTAAAATTAGAACGCACGGCCCCTACACAGACTACCAGGCTACCTCTACCAAGAACAAATGCACTTAAGATGAGGTAATGTATATAGAGCTGCTGCAAACTGGAATTGTATACCTGTGAAGATAATGATGATAAGCAACAAATTTACTTTTAAGAAAAAGTTGAAAAATGCTGTTATGAATAATGAAATACAGTTGAGTTACTGATTTATTTTGTTAGTATTGTTAGTTTAGTTAGTTTGTTTAGTTAGTATTGTATTTGTGGCTAGAGCCTTTGTGTGTTTTCTTTTAGATTTTTTAAGATGTTGCGAATGTACTTAGGCTGTGTTTCTTATGTTTTTATTGTTTTTTTTATTACTGTAATGTAATGTACTGTAATGTTGTAAGGGTGCTTTCTCACTCACCAATCAGGGTCGAATCAGAGCCGGATCGCATCAGAAAAGGGTGTGTCTGTCCTAGTGAGAACGCTCCCCCCCGTCCCCGGGGACACTGATTCGTCCCCGGGGGCGCTGAACCTGGACCGCTGAAATAGGTGGTTCCGGGTGCGCGCCAGTGGGAGCGGGGGAGGCTTTTGTATCAACTTGCTGACACACACAACGTCGTTACTTGCTTGAATTTTGGGCAGATAAAAACACACAGCAACAACTGGACAATGCCCACAAAAACGATATTTATGGGCAATTTGCGAGTTCAGACCTCAACCAAAACAAGCATGTGGAGCCTCACAGCTCAGTGGATGAAAACATGAAGCCACGTTACAAAGCACAACACTTCCCTGGCTCGCATTAGTTGTAGTGGCGCCAAGGAGAGTGGCAGCCTTTTCATAGCAGCTCCCACCCCCTTTACTTCTTATCCCGTTTACTACTTTCTTACTTATTCTTTTTGTGATTATACTTACTTAATAGGTGTCTAAGTGACTGTGCGTTGCTTTAGACCAAGTTAAGGCATTTGCAACAACTTCTGTGAAGTTAGCTGAGTTAGGCAAGTTCGGTCGAGCACAGAACAATGGACAAGAACACTGGCGCGCTGGTGTACCCGCGGCAGGACAACAACAACAACAACAACAACAACAACAACACCGGCGGGCTGGTTTACCCGCGGGAGGCTCTCCTCTGCTTTCGAGACAGAGTTGCAGAGCCACCGAGGAATCTACCAGCCGAAATAATGATTCGCAGACGGGGAAATCGAGCTGGCACGAGCGTGAAGGACAGGAGAAAGGACAGCAGGAGATTCAAGCCGTACCTGCCCTCTGTCGTCATGGGGAACATGCGATCGCTGGCCAACAAGACCGACGAGCTCTCAGCCCTGATGATCAACCAGCGTGAGTACAAGGAAGCAAGCCTACTGTGCTTTACAGAATCCTGGCTGAACGAGAACATCCCGGACAGTGCAATCAAACAGGAGGGTTTCACGGTGGTGCGCGCCGACCGGAGTAAACAGAGCGGCAAGCGGAGAGGCGGAGGGCTTGTTGTCTTTGTTAACTCCAAATGGTGCCACCCGGGGCACATCACCATTAAGGAACGTATCTGTTCCCCCGACATTGAACTATTGGCACTGAGTCTACGGCCATACTATTTACCGCGAGAAATAACACACGTCCTGGCTCTAACTGTTTACATCCCACCCAGCGCGGCGGCGGCGCAGGCGAGTGACGTCATACACTCCACCGTCGCGGCGCTTCAGACAAAACACCCGGATGCATTTATTTTTATCAATGGGGACTTCAACCATGTCAGACTGAACAAGACCCTGACAAACTTCACCCAGTATGTCACCTGCAAAACCAGGGGAGACAAAACTCTGGACCTCCTGTATGCTAACGTGAAGGAGGCTTTCAGTGCGACTTCCCTGCCCCCCCTCGGCCAGTCAGACCACAACCTTGTGAGGCTTGTATCCACATACACGCCTCTCATTAAGAGACAGCCTCCGACCACCATGTCTGTCCCACAGTGGTCTGACGACGTCGAGGAGGAGCTACAGGAGTGTTTCAGGTCGACAGACTGGGATATGTTTGAGAGGGCCCATGGTGATGACATTGATGGACTATCCCACTGCATCACAGACTACATCAGGTTCTGTGAGGAGAGCATCGTACCCACAAAGAAGGTACGCTGCTTTTCAAACAATAAACCCTGGATTAGCAAGGACATTAAACACCTGCTAAACAGGAAAAAGAGGGCCTTCATGCCAGGGGACACTGAGCAGGCCAGGGCTGTCCAAAGGGAGCTCAAAAAAGAGCTAAGGGCAGCCAAGGTCAGCTACAAGGACAGGCTGGAGGGCAGACTACAGGCCAACAACACCAGGGAGGTGTGGGCGGGGGTCAGGAAGATCACTGGTTTCAAACAGCAGGGCACAGCTGTTGAGGGCCCGCCAGAGCGTGCAAACGAGTTCAACTCGTTTTTCAACCGCTTTGACCAGAGTGGCCTCCCCACACCCCTCCCCCCACCCATCGACACCAGCACCAGATCACACCTACAAAGCAGCCCCCCCACCCCCCACCCACCCACACCCATCAGCAACGGCACCCCACCGCCAACACCAGCAGACTGCCCACCACCCCCAACCCTGACGATCACAACCAGTCAGGTCAGTAGGCAGCTCTCCAGAATTAATGTAAACAAGGCCAGAGGACCGGACAACACCAAACCCAGGGTGCTCAAGGTATGTGCAGAGCAGCTGGCAGCACCGCTCCAGCATCTTTTCAACCTCTCCCTGAGGCTGGAGAGGGTGCCCCAGCTCTGGAAGACCTCCTGCATTGTCCCGGTGCCCAAGAAGGGACGTCCCAGCACCCTCAACGACTACAGGCCAGTCACTCTGACGTCACACGTCATGAAGACGTTTGAGAGACTGGTCCTGCAACACCTCAAGCCCCTGGTGCGTGACTCCCTCGACCCCCTGCAGTTTGCATACCAGGCAAACATCGGGGTGGAGGATGCCATCATCTACATGCTCCACAGAGCATACACGCACCTGGAGAAGCCGCGCAGCTCAGTGAGGATTATGTTCTTTGATTTCTCCAGCGCCTTCAACACCATCCAGCCGTCACTGCTAGCGGAGAAGCTCTCTGCGATGCAGCTGGAGCACGGCTTGGTGGCCTGGATCAAGGACTATCTCACTGAGAGGCCACAGTACGTCAGACTAAAGGACAGTCAGTCTGACGTACTGGTGAGCAACACCGGCGCCCCCCAAGGAACTGTGCTGTCACCCTTCCTCTTCACCCTCTACACCTCAGACTTCTGCCGCAACTCAAGCGTGTGCCACCTGCAGAAGTTCTCAGACGACTCCTCCATCGTAAGCTACATCACCGACGATGATGAGGAGGAGTACAGAGCCCTGGTGGAGAGCTTCGTGGGGTGGAGCGACAGCAACCACCTCCAACTCAACACCAGTAAGACCAAGGAGCTGGTGGTGGACTTCCGGAGGGGCAAGAAGAGGCCCCCCCCGATTCCCATCTCCATCAGAGGGGTGGATGTGGAGATGGTGGACTCATACAAGTTCCTTGGGGTACACCTGAACAATAAACTGGACTGGTCGGACAACACAGAGTCCCTCTACAGGAAGGGACAGAGCAGGCTGTTCTTCCTGAGGAGACTCAGGTCCTTCAATGTGTGCAACAAACTGCTGCAGTCTTTTTACCAGTCTGTTGTGGCCAGCATCCTCTTCTATGCTGTGGCATGCTGGGGAGGCTACATCAACTCAAGGGACACCAACAAGCTCAACAAGCTGGTGAGGAAGGCTAGCTCTGTGGTGGGAGTCGAGCTACCTAGACTTGAGGTGATGGTAGAGAGGGGGATGATAAGGAAGCTGGATGCCATCATGGAGAACCCCTACCACCCCCTCTACGATGAGCTAGTCAAGATGAGAAGCTCGTTCAGCCACAGACTCATTCCCCCCCGACACTCAACTAACCGCCTCGGACAGTCCTTCATACCAGCGGCCATCAGGCTCCACAACAGTGGGCAGCGACTAGCAGCCTCCAGGCTCCACAACAGGGGGCAGCGACAGCGACTGCTACCAGACATTGACCTGGGACTTATAGGAACCCAAGGAGGACAACCTACACTACCTTAGGCTTACTGCACCCTATGGGGATACTGTGATACTGTGAATAATGTGTATTTCAGTGGATACCGTGATACTGTGAATAATGTATACTCAGTAGATAGTAAATTATAACACTACCTCATGCATACTGCACCTTATGTGACACTGTGAATAATGTGAATATTCCTCAGCTAGTCAGATAGTAAATTATATTGACCATATTGATCAAATTGTTTACACTGCCTGTGTTGTTTTTTACTACCTGTATACTGTGTTGTTTTACTACCTGTACCCCTCCCCCCTCCCCCCCATGCTGCTATGATGCCTGAATTTCCCCAAGGGGATCAATAAAGGAATATCTTATTAGGCCTGGCAATTTTGTTTGCCATTGCTATGTCTATACATTGGTTTCTTGTTCGAATGCATTTATTTCTATTAGACCAGTGGTGCCCAACCAGTCGGCCGTGGTCGACCAGTAGATCAATGACATGCAATATAATTGCCACGAGCGATGGGCTAATGTTAGCTGCTGAACAGCTGCTGAACAGGCTAAGCTAACTAGCGTTAGCGTAAGCTAACTAGCGTTAACCCTGGGAAACGCTCAAAGCGGAATCCACGACACCAGTTCCATCAACTGACATGCAATATAATTGCCGCGAGTGATGGGCTAATGTTAGCTGCTAACTAGTAGATAGGTCTAGTAGACTAGATAGACTAGTAATAGGCGTAACTGGCGTTAGCTTAGCGTTAACCCTGGAGCGGACTGCACGACACCAGTTCCATTTGTGAGAAAAGGGGGGTGGGTTATATTGACAAGGCTTGACAACAGAAGTTCAAATATAACTTCATATTTATTGGTTATTTGTTTCTTTTATATCAGCATCCAGTCTCCACCGCCGTGTTAACACTCTTCCTGTGTTTACATTTTCGAGCATGACATCATCGCCTACGGCAAGCTTACACGCTCAAAACGCAAACCGTAAACAAAACCCAGAGCGCACCAAGACTAGAGGGGGGAGAGGGAGGGGGGAAGTTCGCATCCAAGGACGGAACGAGGACAGAACGGACCGGAACGGACCCGAATGGTGAGTGAGAAAGCACCCTAAGTTATGTGTTCGGACCCCAGGAGGAATAGTCTTTCACCCATGGGTGTAGATTAATGGGGATCCATAAGATAAACAAAAATAAACAGCTGGCGGCTCTTCGACATCCTCCAAAATCCCCTTTTTTTTATTCTATAATTTTCTCCCATCCCCCAATTTTTTTCTTATGCCAATTCCCTTCTTGGTCGCCGTTGCCCCACTGTCGGTCTGGGGAGGGTGTAGACTCCTCCGATACAGGTGGAGTCGCCAGCCGCTTCTTTTCACCTGACAGCGAGGAGTTTCACTGGGGGAACGTAACGCGTGCGGAGGTTCACGCTATTCCCCCCCAGATTCCCTCCTCCCGGCTGAACAGGCGCCCCGACCGACCAGTAGGAGTCACTGTTTGCAATGACCAGGACACATACCCCACCGGCTTTCCACCCGTGAACACTGCCGATTGTGTTAGACTGATCAAGCCGGAGGTATAGAATAGAATAGAAATACTTTATTCAGGCGGTTAGGTGGCCGAGCGGAGATTGCGTTCGTCACCAGCCCCGGAGCTGTGAGCTGGATTCGCCTGTTCGAATCCAGCTCACAGCTCCGGGGTTGTCACCAGCTTGGCTGGCCGTCTGCACTAATACAATTGGCTGTATTAGAGGGTGGGAGAAGCTGGCGGGGTGGGTCCGGGTCGTTGTAAACAGCGACTCCTACAGTTCGGTCGGGGCGCCTGCTAAGCGCGGATTGGACGTGAGGGGGATAGTGTGGTCCTCCCACACGCTACGCCCTCTCGATGAGAATCCGCGCTGCCAGGTAAAAAGAAGCAGTGATTGGCTGGACGTGTGTCGGAGGAAGCACGTGGTAGCCTCCACTCTCCCAGATGATCTGACTGTGGGGGGTAAGTGCGCAGCGACCAGGAAGGGACTGGGAATTGGCATACAACTAACATTGGGATGGGAGAAAATCGGAGGAAAATGGAGGGAAAAAAAAAAAATACTTTATTCATCCTGAGGGAAATTGGCACTTCGCTCACAGTAAACATTTGGGTAGACAAAAAACAAGTCACGAATAAGAATAAAAATAAGCCTAAGAATAAAATACAGTCCGGGATATACATTTCCTATTTTACATTCTAATATAAAATATACAGTCAAAATATACAGAAATATACAGTAAGTGTAAAATTGTAAAAGTCCAGGAAGATAGTACTGTCACCTTGTGCTCAGTGATGCAGTGAGGCACAGTGATGCATTATAAAGTCTAAAGGTACCACTGACAGCTGGATTTGAACCCAGAGACTCTGCAGTGGTAGGTGAGTGCTTAGTCCTCCAGCCACACCAGAGAAAATAAATTATACTTCCGCGCACAAACGTGGACACGGGGGACAAACGCACGCCAGAGGCCACGGACCACAGGGATAGTCGCTAACCCCCGCTCGCAGGTTAACTGGAGGGGACCGAGCGGGGGGGGGGAGCCATCTTGGCCCTGAGTGACCAGCGGATCAATGCACTAAAAGGCAGAGCCAAAAGGTCATCCTGGTCAGTGGCAGCTCGGGGAGTCACTGTGACAGCCACACAGAAGAGAGAGAGGCCACACCTTGTGTTCCTAGATAAACTGTACCTTGATCCTAATTGGCTTCTACCCTTTTGTGTTTGGAAGAGTTCCTTTTAAAAGGTAACGTTCTGAATGTGTCGTCAATGAGTATCATAGACTTTGATGGCGTCAACAAAGGCTTTCTGTAATCTATTCGGCCAACTACATTTGGAAACGTGTTGTTATTATTATTACTCCATTCAGATTTTCAGAGATCTGGGCCAACTGGATATTCAACATTTTACATCTACGTTTACATTTAGTCATTTAGCTAAACACTTCTATACAAAGCGACTTACAAATAGTGAACGACAAGTCAACAGGAGGGGTACATCTCTGGCGGCTAAGGGTCAGTAGCATTGTTCGTCAAACAGTGTCGAACTTGAGTGTTATACACCGAGTACATGGACATATTAGCATGATAGGTAGTAGTATAAGTATAGTAGCATAGAACATACTGGTAAAGTACATAATAGTAAAAAGTAGGGGTGTAACGCTACGTGTATTCGTCCCGCAAATTTACGGTATGGCCGTCACGGTGTGGTATGCACACCCATGTGACGAATACGCCCCACAGTGCAAACACACCCACATGCAGGCACTCGCGAGGTCCATGCGAGAACAGCGCGCGTGGCCGGGCACACCGAGCTCAGACACACACACGCGTCGCCGACACACACACACGCGCCAACAAACACATCAACATTCTCCCCCGCCGGACTCACAGGCACAATCAAATAAAAAGAAGAAACATACTTTTCCGGTGATCATCTGAGCTCCACTGTGTTTAAATCCAAATAATCGTCTGCCATTGTTGTAATATGTCATCTCATCTGTTCTCTAGTATTCAGTCTGGTCGTGAAGTTAAATTCTCTCTGGAAGTGAAACAGAAACTTAGCAAGGATAAATTTAAAGGGGCAGTAGGCAAGTGGATGCCTGAACACAGAATGACACCAGTATCACTAATTACCACGGCAAGCCTATAGAAAATGTATTATTCTATTTAATAATAATAATTATTATAATTATCATAAATATAATATATAGATTTTTAAAAAATTAAAAAATTATAAAAAAAAATTAAAGGAAATGGTTCTTAGGGTTCCTCAAATTTGTTCTGAGCTAGGGAAGTCAGCCTTTTCCTTTGATGCCTCTAACTCATGGAATGTCCTTCAACTCACGCTGAAATTGGAGGTTCTCCCTTCCCTTGGAATGTTTAAACGTATGATTTCAGACCATTGTGTGACTACCTGTAACTGTTTTAGTTGATATTTTAAAATTATTTTGAAACGTTTAAAAAAATTACTCTGGTGTTTAAATTTCAGTGAATATTGTTTTTATTGTGTACTGTACAATCGTCGTTTCTGTAAATGAGGGAAACCTCAGATGCTTACAATTTTAAATAAAGGTTGAAATGAAATATTAATAATAATTATTATAAATATTCTTTTTCTGTTGTACCGAACTCGTACCGAACCGTGACCCCAATACCGAGGTACGTACCAAACCGTGGCTTCTGTGTACCGTTACACCCCTAGTAAAAAGACAATAAGTTGGGTTTTTTTTTCTCCAGATATTGATTGAATAGTTTGAACGTTGAAACGTTTTTAGTTGAGGCGGGTTTCAACCAAAGAGGGTAGATGAAGAAACGGCTTTGATAAATCATCTTTGCATCGAGACTATACCTTCCCTCAGCGTATTACGCCACCATTCGCAGCACCTCTGTAACATTCACGTGGTCTCCCCCCTCACCCCCTTGTTCTTCCAATTAGATAATCCAAACATGCATCCCATATTGTAATCACAGATACGGATGATTTTCCATATTCCAAACATCGCCAGGCTCAATCCGAGATAGTGTGCGCGAGCGACGCCGCTCAGCTCTCCCCTCCACACAGACACGGCTGTGTTGGCTCGGGGACAGAGCCAGCTGATGTATTGCTCCGGACACCTGGGGGGTGGAGTGGCAGACTTGGCTCACGGCGGGGCCCCCTCGAGGTCCCCAGAGCCTTCGTAGCCAGCGAGCCAACAAATTAATGTCCTCTCCGCCAGGTCCCCACCTTTGTCTGTCCTAACTTTGATAGAGAAACCCTGTCGTCCGCCCGGCCCGTATCTCTTGTGTACATCGCAATGTCGTGTTTCAACCCCTCCCTTGTTCAGCACCGTCCCTGGCGCCCGGCTCACCTTCACCACGTTCTTTTTTTTATCTTTCCCCCTTTTCTTTCCCCTCTCTCTCTTTCTCTCTATATCTCTCTCTCTTTCTCTTTCTCTCTCATTCATCCTCCTCATATCCGTCCTCCCCTCCCCTCATGCACAAAACATAATACAAAAAGCGAAAATGTCTCTCCATAACTATTTCTCTTCTCTCTTTCTCTGTATCTCTCTATTTCTCTTCTCTCTCTCTCTCTCTCTCTCTCTCTCTCTCTCTCTCTCTCTCTCTCTCTCTCTCTCTCTCTCTCTCTCTCTCTCTCTCTGTCTCTCTCTCTCTCTCATGCACAAAACTGAATATAAAAAAATACAAAAAAAAACATCTCACAACTGAATTACAGATTTCCCCGCAGCGGGTTGGGTCGGAGGGTGTTTGTCGGTAAGACTAGAGTCACGGCGGAGAGTAGGCTAAACAAGATCCCCCACCAAATTGACAAGCGGCCGAGTCCCCCACGACCCAACCCCCCCCCCCCCCCCCCCCCCCACCCCTGCTGTGCATTCAAATTGCCGCGTATGTTGTTTGACAGGCCGCCGCCGAGAAGAGCGCGTCTGCGAGTCTCGTCGGAGACGCTGTTTATTTGTGTCTCCGGCACACAGAGAAGAATATCCTCTCTTCCGTCCACCGCCCTCCTCCATCCTCTCTGACACCGCAAAGCCGCCTGCCGCTGGGGGGCTGGATGGAAGCGTTGACCCAAAAATCTTTTTGTGCGTGCATGACATCTCCCTTTCCCCATCTCCGCAGACGCTCCGCGGCTCATCACAGCCGCTGTGTGTCATCAGGATTATGCATATCGCCCTGTCACTGCGCAGTAAAGTCGATTATGATAACCCTTTCACTACCAGACTACATCATGTTAACCCTTTCACTACCACACTACCAAATTGTTAACCCTTTCACTGCGACAATACAGAAGGATAACCCTTTCACTACCAGACTACAGAAGGTTAACCCTTTCACTACCACACTACAGAAGGTTAACCCTTTGCTATCACAGTACAGACGGTTAACCGTCTGTAGTGTGATAGTAAAAGGGTTAACCTTTTGTAGTGTGGTAGTGAAAGGGTTAACCCTTTGTTGGTTGGCAGTGAAAGGGTTATCCTTCTGTATTGTCGCAGTGAAAGGGTTAACAATTTGGTAGTGTGGTAGTGAAAGGGTTAACATGATGTATTGCCGCAGTGAAAGGGTTAACCTTCTGTATTGTCGCAGTGAAAGGGTTAACCTTCTGTATTGTCACAGTGAAAGGGTTAGCCCTTTGGTAGTGACAGGGTTAACCTGTATTGTTGCAGTGAAAGGGTTAACCGTATGTATTGTCACAGTCAAAGGGTTAACCTTCTGTATTGTCGCAGTGAAAGGGTTAACCTTCTGTATTGTTGCAGTGAAATGGTTAACCTTCTGTATTGTCACAGTGCAAGGGTTAACCTACTGTATTGCCGCAGTAAAAGGGTTAACCTTCTGTATTGCCGCAGTGAAAGGGTTAGCCCTTTGGTAGTGAAAGGGTTAACCTTCTGTATTGTCGCAGTGAAAGGGTTAACCTTCTGTATTGTCGCAGTGAAAGGGTTAACCCTTTGGTAGTGTGGTAGTGAAAGGGTTAACCTTCTGTATTGCCGCAGTGAAAGGGTTAGCCCTTTTGTAGTGTGGTAGTAAAAGGGTTATAATGCTCGACGACGATTCGTGGGGGGGGGACTTTTTTTTTGTACCGGTTCAGATGACCCCTCCCCATCGTCACACACGCTTTTCCTCAGATGTATCGACAAATTTGACACTAGTCCACTCTGTGGCCTGACGTCGGCTGAACGCCGTCGCGTATAATACGTTAATCCGTGTTTCCTTTTGATCAGTCTCTCTTATTATTGTTTATTTTTTAGATCAAAGACCAGTTCTGTCTTCAATGATCAGCGGTAGATATATATATATATATGCGTCTCTCGATTGTTAAAAGGGTTGAATCATGCACGCTTTCATCTCCGCGCAAAACACTTAAAGCCCAACCTCTAGGTTAAACCCTACTGATCAATTATGGGTAGTTTACATCATTGGTATATAATTTCATTATTTATTTTTTTCCATTTGACACCGGAAATGCCACTCTGAAAGAGTTAAAAAGGTCCACGCACGAATAACATGCACGCGCGAATCAAAAAAGCTTATCAAACGCCGACGTCACAACAGGTGCATATTAATGAGCCGAATCTAAAAGCTTATCAGACGCTAGCACCTAGCACGGCCGTGACGTCACTTCAGGAAACGTATGCCTTATGTCCGTCCGGGTCATAGTACTAGATCAATGGTGGCTCACTCGGTGCATCACAGTTAGCCTATATCTCCGCCGTCCCTGCTACACGCAGTCGGGACCACTACACTCACTGACGTTAGCCTATAGCCCGCCGTCCCTGCGGGTGGTTCTCTCCTCTTTGTGTGCCCCCGTCCCCGCAGAGGAGCTTGTGGACTCGACAACAGCGGCGGCCGCAGGGCGCCGGAGCCCGCAGCGCTAGTTAGCTCATAGCTATCGTGTAACACTAGCCTTTACGGGCTCGACCACCCTACGGCTGCCGCCGCCGTCGCGTCCATGGGCCCCCCGGCAGGGCATCCGTGGGGACGGGGTGTACAGAGAGGAGAGAACCATTTTGGGTCGGCCGTTCATGCCGGCCAGCGAGCCGGATGTCGGGATATGTTGTTAGCACAATAGCTACCAAGCTAAGCTATGTTATCTACTAACGCTATAAACACAATATGTGTACAACGACACAATGATTTACATTATTACAAATATGGTAACGTGGTTGTGGCTTTTACAAATAGTGGTTAGCTTTAGAGATGGATGGATGGCTATAATCACGGAGCAATAGTGAGGTGAAACAGATACATTTCCATTCGGCTAGTAGTAGCAAGCATATATATCTATGGTAGCAAGGCTCTCTGCCTGCCACTAGCTGTGTGACTCTCAGCGCTCCCTGGTGAGCCCCCTGTTGTCCTGCACCTGTTGTGACGATCATTTCGATTACACACGCACGTTATGAACCATTGATTAAAATATGCACGTGCGTGGTGATTGTGTTGGGCAGACAAAATGTTTGATAAAAACGCTAAAACTGGGTAAATTTCAATACTTTTTTTTTCCCTTCTTCATGAAAGCCACTGTTGGCCTAGTCGACATTGTTTATTGAACAAAAATACAACGTGGAGGTTGACCTTTAAATGCACATAATACACAGTAATAAAATATTACTCTCCAAAAAATATATCTTGTTTACCGCACCTATTGGGAATAATGCTGTACAAACAAAGACCCCCCCCCCCCCCCCCTCCCAACATTCCTCCCAACCCCCGGATCTTCCCTGGGAACCCTGGATGCCGAACAGGCAAGAAAAATGACCAGTATGCTTTCCTGCTTCCCCCGAGACACCCGTCCTACACATAGGGATGGGGCTATTACTTATATCATCATCAAAAAGTGCTTGTTTGGTGATAATAAGGGCCTGGGACTGAGCATCTCAGCTACGGGGAGGGGGTGGGGGGGGGGGGGGGGGGAGGGGGGGGGGGCAGGGACTACCTGGAGTAGCGGAGAAAAGGAATCCTTCCTTTGCTTAGCCAAGCGTTTTTCCGCGTCCCTGCAAAACGGAAGGGCTGCTCTAAGACCCCGGCTTAGCCCAGAAAATAGAGGGAAAGATAGCAGAAAGCTGTTTTTAACCGTCGGTTCGAGGGGTGGGGGGGGGAGAACTTAGGTAAAAAGAATAACACGGACGACAACTTCAAATGTGCTCACTGTGCAGGAAAACGGCATAGGAAGAAAGCCTGGGAGGGAGAGAGAGGGGGAAAAACAATAATAAAAAGAAGAAAAAAAAGGTCGGTCATCTTTGTGTGTTTACCTAATATTGACGCACCGTCGGTAACGGCAAAATGTGAAAGCAATACCGGCCTCTTGATGGAGAGCGCCATGGATTTGCCGAGAGGGGGCCCCACCTCGGGTACACCGTGAGCGAGAGTCTTTCGAGCGAACAAGCGGTATTGTGTTTTCTATTACCGTGTGTTCAATCCCCCCGCGCACCTCTCTCTCTCTCTCTCGGTCCGCGCCGCTCAACCCCGAGCGTGGGCAAACTGCTAATGGCAAACACTCAGGGCCCAAAGGGACAATCTTACCCCATCAATTTCCCCCACATCCGCCCCTCCCCCCTGCAGCGCGGGTCAGGCCTCCGCGGACCCGGGGGGAGGGCAGGGGGGTGGCTCGCCGGTTCGACGGCAAACATAACTCATAACGTTGCGCTACATGGTGGAGAAAGTTCATGAGATACATAAATCGAGGGTCATAGGTTACGGCCACAGCAAGGGGTCACGCGCTCCATGATGGCCTTGATTGCCACGCGGGGATACGATCCCCCGCCCCCCCCCCTTATCTGTACAAAGTTGCCCCGTTGTTTTTCTTCTGCCCCCTGTCTGCAAACCCCGTTTGTTTTATCTATCGCCATTCAGCTATTTGAGTTTGACACGAGGTTCGCGACCGCTCCGGTTCAGCCTCCTCGTATCTGATGATGGCGCCGTCGCTCGCGCTCCTTTAATGTATTCGGGGGGGGGGGGAGAACAGGGGGATGTGTTAACAGGAGGGGGGAGAACAGGGTGATGTGTTAACAGGAGGGGGGAGAACAGGGGGATGTGTTAACAGGAGGGGGGAGAACAGGGGGATGTGTTAACAGGAGGGGGGAGAACAGGGGGATGTGTTAACAGGAGGGGGGGGGGGCAGGGGGGGATGTGTTAATGGGAGGGGGGGGAACAGGGGGGATGTGTTAACGGGAGGGGGGGAGAACAGGGGGATGTGTTAACGGGAGGGGGGAGAACAGGGTGATGTGTTAACAGGAGGGGGGAGAACAAGGTGATGTGTTAACAGGAGGGGGGGGGGCAGGGGGGGATGTGTTAATGGGAGGGGGGGGAACAGGGGGGATGTGTTAACGGGAGGGGGGGAGAACAGGGTGATGTGTTAACAGGAGGGGGGGAGAACAGGGTGATGTGTTAACAGGAGGGGGGGAGAACAGGGGGGGATGTGTTAACAGGAGGGGGGGAGAACAGGGGGGGATGTGTTAACAGGAGGGGGGGAGAACAGGGGGGGATGTGTTAACAGGAGGGGGGGAGAACAGGGGGGGATGTGTTAACGGGAGGGGGGGGAGAACAGGGGGGATGTGTTAACGGGAGGGGGGGAGAACAGGGGGGGTTGTGTTAACGGGAGGGGGGGAGAACAGGGAGATGTGTTAACGGGAGGGGGGGAGAACAGGGGGATGTGTTAACAGGAGGGGGGAGAACAGGGAGATGTGTTAACAGGAGGGGGGGGAGAACAGGGGGATGTGTTAACAGGAGGGGGGGAGAACAGGGGGGATGTGTTAACGGGAGGGGGGGAGAACAGGGGGATGTGTTAACGGGAGGGGGGGAGAACAGGGGGGGATGTGTTAACGGGAGGGGGGGGAGAACAGAGTGATGTGTTAACGGGAGGGGGGGAGAACAGGGGGGATGTGTTAACAGGAGGGGGGAGAACAGGGGGATGTGTTAACGGGAGGGGGGAGAACAGGGGGGGATGTGTTAACGGGAGGGGGGGGAGAACAGGGGGGATGTGTTAACAGGAGGGGAGGAGAACAGGGTGATGTGTTAACAGGAGGGGGGGAGAACACAGGGGATGTGTTAACGGGAGGGGGGGGAGAACAGGGGGATGTGTTAACAGGAGGGGGGGAGAACACAGGGGATGTGTTAACGGGAGGGGGGGGAGAACAGGGGGGATGTGTTAACAGGAGGGGAGGAGAACAGGGTGATGTGTTAACAGGAGGGGGGGAGAACACAAGGGATGTGTTAACGGGAGGGGGGGGAGAACAGGGGGATGTGTTAACAGGAGGGGGGGAGAACAGGGGGATGTGTTAACAGGAGGGGGGGAGAACAGGGTGATGTGTTAACAGGAGGGGAGGAGAACAGGGGGATGTGTTAACAGGAGGGGGGGAGAACAGGGGGATGTGTTAACAGGAGGGGGGGAGAACAGGGGGATGTGTTAACAGGAGGGGGGGAGAACAGGGTGATGTGTTAACGGGAGGGGGGAGAACAGGGGGGGATGTGTTAACAGGAGGGGGGGGACATGGTGATGTGTTAACGGGAGGGGGGGAGAACAGGGGGGGATGTGTTAATGGGAGGGGGGGATGTGTTAATGGGAGGGGGGGAGAACAGGGGGATGTGTTAACGGGAGGGGGGAGAACAGGGTGATGTGTTAACGGGAGGGGGTGGGAGAACAGGGGGGGATGTGTTAACAGGAGGGGGGAGAACAGGGGGGGATGTGTTAACGGGAGGGGGGGAGAACAGGGGGGGATGTGTTAACGGGAGGGGGGAGAACAGGGGGGGATGTGTTAACGAGAGGGGGGAGAACAGGGGGGGATGTGTTAACGGGAGGGGGGGAGAACAGGGGGGGATGTGTTAACGGGAGGGGGGGGGAACAGGGGGGATGTGTTAATGGGAGGGGGGGAGAACAGGGTGATGTGTTAACAGGAGGGGGGGAGAACAGGGTGATGTGTTAACGGGAGGGGGGGAGAACAGGGGGGGATGTGTTAACGGGAGGGGGGGGGAACAGGGGGGATGTGTTAATGGGAGGGGGGGAGAACAGGGTGATGTGTTAACAGGAGGGGGGGAGAACAGGGGGGATGTGTTAACGGGAGGGGGGGAGAACAGGGTGATGTGTTAACAGGAGGGGGGGAGAACAGGGTGATGTGTTAACAGGAGGGGGGGAGAACAGGGTGATGTGTTAACAGGAGGGGGGGAGAACAGGGTGATGTGTTAACAGGAGGGGGGGAGAACAGGGTGATGTGTTAACAGGAGGGGGGGAGAACAGGGTGATGTGTTAACAGGAGGGGAGGAGAACAGGGTGATGTGTTAACAGGAGGGGGGAGAACAGGGGGATGTGTTAACAGGAGGGGGGAGAACAGGGTGATGTGTTAACAGGAGGGGGGGAGAACAGGGTGATGTGTTAACAGGAGGGGGGGAGAACAGGGTGATGTGTTAACAGGAGGGGGGGAGAACAGGGTGATGTGTTAACAGGAGGGGGGGAGAACAGGGTGATGTGTTAACAGGAGGGGGGGAGAACAGGGTGATGTGTTAACAGGAGGGGGGGAGAACAGGGTGATGTGTTAACAGGAGGGGGGGAAAACAGGGTGATGTGTTAACAGGAGGGGGGAGAACAGGGGGATGTGTTAACAGGAGGGGGGAGAACAGGGTGATGTGTTAACGGGAGGGGGGGAGAACAGGGGGATGTGTTAACAGGAGGGGGGGGGGGCAGGGGGGGATGTGTTAATGGGAGGGGGGGGAACAGGGGGGATGTGTTAACGGGAGGGGGGGAGAACAGGGGGATGTGTTAACGGGAGGGGGGAGAACAAGGTGATGTGTTAACAGGAGGGGGGGAGAACAGGGGGATGTGTTAACAGGAGGGGGTCGGACAGGGTGATGTGTTAACAGGAGGGGGAGAACAGGGGGATGTGTTAACGGGAGGGGGGGGGAGAACAGGGGGGGGATGTGTTAACAGGAGGGGGGGATAACACGGGGGGATGTGTTAACGGGAGGGGGGAGAATAGGGGGGGGTGTTAACGGGAGGGGGGGAAAACAGGGGGGGATGTGTTAACGGGAGGGGGGGATAACAGGGGGGGTTGTGTTAACGGGAGGGGGGGAGAATAGGGGGGGGGGTGTTAACGGGAGGGGGGAGAACAGGGGGGGGGGTAACGGGAGGGGGGGAGAACAGGGGGGGTGTGTTAACGGGAGGGGGGAGAACAGGGGGGGTTAACGGGAGGGGGGGAGAACAGGGGGGGATGTGTTAACGGGAGGGGGGGAGAACAGGGGGGGGGGTGTTAACGGGAGGGGGGAGAACAGGGGGGTGTTAACGGGAGGGGGGGAGAACAGGGGGGGATGTGTTAACAGGAGGGGGGAGAACAGGGGGGGATGTGTTAATGGGAGGGGGGGAGAACAGGGGGATGTGTTAACGGGAGGGGGGGGAGAACAGGGTGATGTGTTAACGGGAGGGGGGGAGAACAGGGTGATGTGTTAACGGGAGGGGGGGAGAACAGGGTGATGTGTTAACGGGAGGGGGGGGAGAACAGGGTGATGTGTTAACGGGAGGGGGGGAGAACAGGGGGGGGTGTTAACGGGAGGGGGGGAGAACAGGGGGGTGTTAACGGGAGGGGGGGAGAACAGGGGGATGTGTTAACAGGAGGGGGGGAGAACAGGGGGGGATGTGTTAATGGTGGGGGGGGGAGAACAGGGGGATGTGTTAACAGGAGGGGGGAGAACAGGGGGATGTGTTAACGGGAGGGGGGGGGGGCAGGGTAATGTGTTAACAGGAGGGGGGAGAACAGGGGGATGTGTTAACAGGAGGGGGGAGAACAGGGTGATGTGTTAACAGGAGGGGGGAGAACAGGGTGATGTGTTAACGGGAGGGGGGGAGAACAGGGGGATGTGTTAACAGGAGGGGGGGGGGGCAGGGGGGGATGTGTTAATGGGAGGGGGGGGAACAGGGGGGATGTGTTAACGGGAGGGGGGGAGAACAGGGGGATGTGTTAACGGGAGGGGGGGGGGAACAGGGGGGATGTGTTAATGGGAGGGGGGGAGAACAGGGTGATGTGTTAACAGGAGGGGGGGAGAACAGGGGGGATGTGTTAACGGGAGGGGGGGAGAACAGGGTGATGTGTTAACAGGAGGGGGGGAGAACAGGGTGATGTGTTAACAGGAGGGGGGGAGAACAGGGTGATGTGTTAACAGGAGGGGGGGAGAACAGGGTGATGTGTTAACAGGAGCGGGGGAGAACAGGGTGATGTGTTAACAGGAGGGGGGGAGAACAGGGTGATGTGTTAACAGGAGGGGAGGAGAACAGGGTGATGTGTTAACAGGAGGGGGGAGAACAGGGGGATGTGTTAACAGGAGGGGGGAGAACAGGGTGATGTGTTAACAGGAGGGGGGGAGAACAGGGTGATGTGTTAACAGGAGGGGGGGAGAACAGGGTGATGTGTTAACAGGAGGGGGGGAGAACAGGGTGATGTGTTAACAGGAGGGGGGGAGAACAGGGTGATGTGTTAACAGGAGGGGGGGAGAACAGGGTGATGTGTTAACAGGAGGGGGGGAGAACAGGGTGATGTGTTAACAGGAGGGGGGGAAAACAGGGTGATGTGTTAACAGGAGGGGGGAGAACAGGGGGATGTGTTAACAGGAGGGGGGAGAACAGGGTGATGTGTTAACGGGAGGGGGGGAGAACAGGGGGATGTGTTAACAGGAGGGGGGGGGGGCAGGGGGGATGTGTTAATGGGAGGGGGGGGAACAGGGGGGATGTGTTAACGGGAGGGGGGGAGAACAGGGGGATGTGTTAACGGGAGGGGGGAGAACAAGGTGATGTGTTAACAGGAGGGGGGGAGAACAGGGGGATGTGTTAACAGGAGGGGGTCGGACAGGGTGATGTGTTAACAGGAGGGGGGGAGAACAGGGGGATGTGTTAACGGGAGGGGGGGGGAGAACAGGGGGGGGATGTGTTAACAGGAGGGGGGGATAACACGGGGGGATGTGTTAACGGGAGGGGGGAGAATAGGGGGGGGTGTTAACGGGAGGGGGGGAAAACAGGGGGGGATGTGTTAACGGGAGGGGGGGATAACAGGGGGGGTTGTGTTAACGGGAGGGGGGGAGAATAGGGGGGGGGGTGTTAACGGGAGGGGGGAGAACAGGGGGGGGGGTAACGGGAGGGGGGGAGAACAGGGGGGGTGTGTTAACGGGAGGGGGGAGAACAGGGGGGGTTAACGGGAGGGGGGGAGAACAGGGGGGGATGTGTTAACGGGAGGGGGGGAGAACAGGGGGGGGGGTGTTAACGGGAGGGGGGAGAACAGGGGGGTGTTAACGGGAGGGGGGGAGAACAGGGGGGGATGTGTTAACAGGAGGGGGGAGAACAGGGGGGGATGTGTTAATGGGAGGGGGGGAGAACAGGGGGATGTGTTAACGGGAGGGGGGGGAGAACAGGGTGATGTGTTAACGGGAGGGGGGGAGAACAGGGTGATGTGTTAACGGGAGGGGGGGAGAACAGGGTGATGTGTTAACGGGAGGGGGGGAGAACAGGGTGATGTGTTAACGGGAGGGGGGGAGAACAGGGGGGGGTGTTAACGGGAGGGGGGGAGAACAGGGGGGTGTTAACGGGAGGGGGGGAGAACAGGGGGATGTGTTAACAGGAGGGGGGGAGAACAGGGGGGGATGTGTTAATGGTGGGGGGGGGAGAACAGGGGGATGTGTTAACAGGAGGGGGGAGAACAGGGGGATGTGTTAACGGGAGGGGGGGGGGGCAGGGTAATGTGTTAACAGGAGGGGGGAGAACAGGGGGATGTGTTAACAGGAGGGGGGAGAACAGGGTGATGTGTTAACAGGAGGGGGGAGAACAGGGGGGATGTGTTAACAGGAGGGGGGAGAACAGGGGGATGTGTTAACAGGAGGGGGGGAGAACAGGGGGGGATGTGTTAACAGGAGGGGGGAGAATAGGGGGATGTGTTAACGGGAGGGGGGGAGAACAGGGGGATGTGTTAACGGGAGGGGGGGAGAACAGGGAGATGTGTTAACGGGAGGGGGGGAGAACAGGGGGGGATATGTTAATGGGAGGGGGGGAGAACAGGTGGATGTGTTAACAGGAGGGGGGAGAACAGGGGGATGTGTTAACAGGAGGGGGGGAGAACAGGGGGGATGTGTTAACGGGAGGGGGGGAGAACAGGGGGATGTGTTAACGGGAGGGGGGGAGAACAGGGGGGGATGGGTTAACGGGAGGGGGGGGAGAACAGAGTGATGTGTTAACGGGAGGGGGGGAGAACAGGGGGGATGTGTTAACAGGAGGGGGGAGAACAGGGGGATGTGTTAACGGGAGGGGGGAGAACAGGGGGGGATGTGTTAACGGGAGGGGGGGGAGAACAGAGTGATGTGTTAACGGGAGGGGGGGAGAACAGGGGGGATGTGTTAACGGGAGGGGGGGGAGAACAGGGGGATGTGTTAACGGGAGGGGGGGGAGAACAGGGGGATGTGTTAATGGGAGGGGGGGAGAACAGGGAGATGTGTTAACGGGAGGGGGGGAGAACAGTGGGGGATGTGTTAGCAGCAGCGGCACGGTGGTGTAGTGGTTAACACTGTCGCCTCACAGCAAGAAGGTCCAGGGTTCGATTCCCGCTTGGGGACCAGGTTTCCATGATGCCAGATACCCAGGTGGGGTATCTCCCAGGCCTTTCTGTGTGGAGTTTGCATGTTCTCCCCGTGCTCGCAAGGGTTTCCCCCCGATAAGATAAACCCAATGGAAAAACGTGCACAACAACAGATCGCTAACGCTGTGGCGTCCTTGACGAAGACGGACAGGAGCACTTGGATTGGTCCCCTGGCGCGGCTCACGTTGACGCCCTACCTGCTCCCGGCTGCCCATGGGAAGAAGGGCGACGGGATGGGTCAAGCGCAGAGACTCAATCGCATCGGCGACTGAGGAAAGACAATGCATGTGTGTGTGTGTGTATCCCGGTGTGTGTGTGCCGCTCCAATTGCATCCAGTTCGTTGCATGCCGAATAAAGACCCCCCTAAAGAGGTCCTGCATTATTATTATTACGGGAGGGGGGGACAGGGGGATGTGTTAACGGGAGGGGGGGAGAACAGGGTGACGTGTTAGCAAGGGGGCGCTGGGAGAACGCTCTGTATGATAGCATGTACAATAATGCTGTGGATACCGTATATATATATATATCTATCCACTTCTGTCTGTACATAATTGCATATAATACTGTTTACATATCTGTAGATACTATCTGTACATATCCTTTACCTACTCTTACTAGTTACGCTACCATACCATAGTGTCTTTATACCTGTATCACTGTACATATTAATTGTAACTGAGGGGTACAATTCCCTGACTGTATTGAGAGTAAGGTATATTAAACCACTACTTAGTTATGTACTTTAATTACTGGCCATACAGTACATGAATATATATGGTGAACACCCACACAAGAACACGGCATTGACACATAAAGTTCTATTTGGAGGGTATTTATTATTATCAGAGCAAGCAACGTTAGGTTACAGATTGAGAATTATACTCGCGCTTGTAAGGCGAAGAACACACGTAAAGTAGGTCAAGAGCGTAAGTCAATGAGAATAGTAAGATGGGTCTAAACTGACGCCACCTGTAGCATAGCAATTACATAAGGCACACTAGTACCAGCTGGAGACACTGGGGGGTTCCCTCCGGGTGTAAGGCCGGCAGGGTAGAGGAATGTTCGGGTGCAAAGTCTGGGTCAACGAGGAATAACGAGGTTCCAGATACAGGAACCAGTGCAGTACTCCCTTGATCGGTAGACAAAGCAACAGCTATAATCCAGTATGCTCGACAGCATGGATGAAAGCTAGCCAGCCTCCTCCTAGAGGCGGGCTCGAGGGATGCTCCTCACGGGGGTAGATCCCACACGATAGTGGGGTAGACGGTTCTCTGCTCCAGCAGTCACGGTACCAAAGCAATATAATCCAACCAGAAAAGGTTCTGCAGTCGCCGGTGTAGGTTCTCCGGTGTACATATCCAACGGTTCTCGTCTAGGACTCCTCGGGTGGGGGCACGAGTTTAGGCCGCCCAGCCTGGATAAGTGCACTAGCTATATACACGACGAACCGGTGGTAATGCTGGTCACTGAAGAACGGTAGCCGCACGATACACTATAAATGATAGACTATTACTTCACATTAGAATAAGTCGAACTCAACGGTACTGCGTTAAACTCTGACACTTTAGCAATCTATTCGCACGCGGTTCTCAAGGCTCTATTCAGGGGCAAAGTTGCCCACTTCATTACACGTTGTCTCGTGGTGAAGGCATCAACGTTTTAGTGCTAAGTGCTGCTGTATCCACCTGCGCCGTATTTATACGTAAGGTGAATTATCTAGTGCCAACCTCAGTTCTGTCTCGTATTACTGCGCAAACCTGGACATGTTGAGACATGCCTTGGCGTTGCCTTTGAACTTGCCGTTGGGGGTATGGTCGTTGGCGCCTAGGGGTCGCTGTCCAATAGGAGAGCGAATATTATGGTCTGGTTTGTACCCAGGTAAAGGGATATTCCGTGTATATATACAAATAATATACAAGGGATATCAAACGATATACAAATATTATACAAGGGATCTCAAGCAATAAATATATATATTCGGTTTAATCTGACCCTTTGTAACATTAATACTACAACCCTGTACATACATCTGATTAGCACTATTACTCAGAAGTACTCATTTATATGTTTCATACCCAGTTTAATCACCTGTACATTGTATATTACTATTGCACTTTACTGTTATATTTGCACTCTGGTTGGATGCCAGACTTCTTTTTGTGGTACTGTACTTGGACTGCACTGCATGACAATACATTTGAATCTAATCTAATCTATTATCAAGACTCCAGGTCTCATCGGCTGTGAAAAGCTAAAGCTTCGCTGCCTAATATCTTTAGGAGGCCGGGGGGCCGTTAAGTCCTCAAGGCTGTGCGTCACTGGAAGTGTAGAAGAAAGGGGGTCACATGACTCCGAACCAGAGGACAGATTCATCCAGAAGAACGGGACAATAGGGAGGTGTAGTCTGACGTCACTTTGGACCGCCCGCGAGGTCCACCTGTATAGGGATTTATCATTGGGAAAATGGATTATCGGCTATTGTAACAATTCTGCCTCATGGACATTGAAAAGCTTTCTATTTTGCACAAAATGAGTTCCCTTCTACCACTAACATGACTGTTTAAGCATTTTTGGTTGAAACAAAATTTTGCGATAATCTTTTAAGATTAATTGCGAATATCTTCACGTTGAGCTATAGATTGTGGATGAATACGCACAGAAAGTTACACCATGCAAATGTGCATGCTTTATTTGTTTTAAACGAGACGGTTTAGAAATGGGCAATGGGGAATTACATTGCGTTTTCAAGATGGTGGACCGGCCGGAAACAGCACTGATGTAACCACTAGGCCTACACCTCCCTATGGAGAGGAGGAAAACAAAGACGTCGTAGATTAGGGGGCGATAGAGGGGAAAGAAACAAGCCACCAGGGTAGTCCAGGCACCAGGGTAGTCCAGGCACCAGGCTAGTCCAGGTACCAGGTTAGTCCAGGCACCAGGCTAGTCCAGCCACCAGGCTAGTCCAGCCACCAGGCTAGTCCAGCCACCAGGGTAGTCCAGGAACCAGGGTAGTCCAGACAGGCTAGTCCAGACACCAGGCTAGTCCAGGCACCAGGCTAGTCCAGGCACCAGGCTAGTCCAGGAACCAGGCTAGTCCAGACACCAGGCTAGTCCAGGAACCAGGCTAGTCCAGGAACCAGGCTAGTCCAGGAACCAGGCTAGTCCAGGAACCAGGCTAGTCCAGGCACCAGGCTAGTCCAGGAACCAGGCTAGTCCAGACACCAGGCTAGTCCAGGAACCAGGCTAGTCCAGGCACCAGGCTAGTCCAGGCACCAGGCTAGTCCAGACACCAGGCTAGTCCAGGTACCAGGTTAGTCCAGGCACCAGGCTAGTCCAGGCACCAGGCTAGTCCAGAAACCAGGCTAGTCCAGGCACCAGGCTAGTCCAGGCATCAGGCTAGTCCAGACACCAGGCTAGTCCAGGCACCAGGCTAGTCCAGGAACCAGGCTAGTCCAGGAACCAGGCTAGTCCAGGCATCAGGCTAGTCCAGGAACCAGGCTAGTCCAGGCATCAGGCTAGTCCAGGAACCAGGCTAGTCCAGGAACCAGGCTAGTCCAGACACCAGGCTAGTCCAGGAACCAGGCTAGTCCAGACACCAGGCTAGTCCAGGAACCAGGCTAGTCCAGGAACCAGGCTAGTCCAGGAACCAGGCTAGTCCAGGAACCAGGCTAGTCCAGGCACCAGGCTAGTCCAGGAACCAGGCTAGTCCAGACACCAGGCTAGTCCCAGGAACCAGGCTAGTCCAGGCACCAGGCTAGTCCAGGCACCAGGCTAGTCCAGACACCAGGCTAGTCCAGGTACCAGGTTAGTCCAGGCACCAGGCTAGTCCAGGCACCAGGCTAGTCCAGAAACCAGGCTAGTCCAGGCACCAGGCTAGTCCAGGCATCAGGCTAGTCCAGACACCAGGCTAGTCCAGGCACCAGGCTAGTCCAGGAACCAGGCTAGTCCAGGAACCAGGCTAGTCCAGGCATCAGGCTAGTCCAGGAACCAGGCTAGTCCAGGCATCAGGCTAGTCCAGGAACCAGGCTAGTCCAGGAACCAGGCTAGTCCAGACACCAGGCTAGTCCAGGCACCAGGCTAGTCCAGGCACCAGGCTAGTCCAGCCACCAGGCTAGTCCAGAAACCAGGCTAGTCAAGCACCAGGCTATTCCAGGAACCAGGCTAGTCCAGGCACCAGGCTAGTCCAGGCATCAGGCTAGTCCAGACACCAGGCTAGTCCCGATTCCTCCGGCGGTTAAACGCTACTGGGTGGATGGAGAGAGAGAGGGGGGGGGGGGTGAGAGTGAGAATGAAATAAATAACTATTTAAAAATAGCCTCTCGGCGTGGCACGCGCAAGAGAGATTTTGATGATATTATCCTCAAAGGCAGCCTTTCTTTTTCCTGAGTGAGGCCGGGGTGTAGAAGGGAAGGCTGTCCGCCGTGAAATATGATGAGGCGCACGCTTTCTGACAGCCCATGGCTCCTCCCGATACCACCACCACCACCAGCCACACTGGAGAGTGATCCATAGAGTCTTTGTGCTGAGGGCTAGATGTCGAAGATCCTCGCCCCCCCCTCCCTCCCTCCCTGCGGCTCCCCGTCATCCTTCGCCGTCGCCTCCCTCGCCCGCCCCGCCGCCGCACGGGGGAATTTGTTATGTTCCCGTCCGGAATTTGTTATGTTCTCTCTGAAATATCGGGGATGGAGGACAGGGGGGGGGAGGAGGGCAGGGCAGTTGGCAAGTCGGCTGGCTCGTCCTTGTGCCGCGTCATTTTGACAAGGCAAGCAGCCTTGGGGGACTTTGGACTCTATTTTCAAATTGACCGTTTATAATCAGTTTTCCAAAGGAGGAGAGGGCAAGGGGGAGGGGGGGGGGGGGGCAGTCCCGCGTCGTGGTTGACGGCAAAGACGCTGGGGTGTTGTGGGGGGGGGGGGGGGGGGTGATAATACGCCAGCGTGTTGTCAGATGTGTCAGCAGGTAAGACAAATGAAGAACAGGAGTGGAGAGAGAGAGCGTGGAGAGAGAGCGTGGAGAGAGTGTGTGGAGCGAGAGGAGAGAGAGTGGAGAGAGAGAGCGTGGAGAGAAAGAGAGCGCAGAGAGAGAGAGCGTGGAGAGAGAGAGAGAGAGCATGGAGAGAGAGAGTGTGGAGAGAGAGAGCGTGGAGGAGAGAGCGTGGAGAGAGAAGATACACCGCGGGGAGCTGACCTCTATTCACAAAAGGGGAGGAGAGGAGCGGGGTATAAAGAGAAAAAAGAAAAAGGAAAGAAATCTATATCCCTCAAGCAAATAAAAACACGCTGGCCCTCACTCCTCCTCTCTTCTGAAATATGCGCCACCTCTCCGTGAACCCCGAAAGTGGGAGAAGAAGAGAGGCCGTGGCGGCGGGAGAGGGGGGGGGGGGGGGGGGGGTGGCGGAGCTGAGCGAGACGACAGCCCTCCAGGATGAGTAGACGTCCGTTTGTCCGTCATTTATTTAATTTGTTTTCTTCTTTTTTCTTTTTTGACGCAGGTGTGGCTGCTGCATACATCAGCGCCCGCGCAAGGTCAGGCCCGGCTCGGGCGCTCCGCTTCGCCCCCCCCCGCGGATCCGGTCGGGACGGGGGGGGCGATACGGCGCTCTGTCACGCCGCTCCGCTCTGTCGCCGCCATCGCCGTCGCACACTGACATTTCCACAAGATGGCTCTCCTGAATTATGCGGCCCAGCGGAAGGGCAAGAAGGGGGGGGGGGTGTCTGATTCCGACCTGAAAGCGGCGCGGCACTTGTTTTCATCAGAGGCTTGTGCTGCTTATGCAAAATGCAACGCGAGGTAATGGAGGACAATCAGCTCCACTCTGATACCCATACACACCTCCCTCTCTCCCTGTCTCTCTCGGTCTCTCTCTATCTCTCTATATCCCTGTCTCTCTATTTCTTTCTCTCTCTCCTTATGTCTCTATTTCTCTCTCTATGTCCCTCTATCTCTCTCCCTGTCTCTCTCCCTCTCTCTGTCTCTCTCTATATCCCTATGTCTCTCTATTTCTCTATCTCTCTGTCTCTCTATCTCTCTCTCTCTCCCTATGTCTCTCTATCTCTCTCTCCCTATGTCTCTCTATTTCTCTATCTCTCCCTATGACTCTATATCGCTCTATCTATCTCCTTATGTCTCTCTATCTCTGTCTCTATATCTTTATCTATCTATCTCGCTCTCTCTCTATCTCTTTCTCTCCCTATGTCTCTCTCGCTCTCTATCTCTCCATATGTCTATATCTCTCTATCTCTCTCACTCTCTATTTCTCTTGCTCTCTCTCTATATGTCTATCTCTCTCTATCTCTCTCTATATGTCTATCTCTCTCACTCTCTCTCTATATGTCTATCAATTCAATTCAAATGGCTTTATTGGCATGACGCAACTTGTACATGTTGCCAAAAGCAAATTATTAATAACATAAACATGGATTACAAAACAGATATTAATGTCATAGTACATTACAAAAATTATCATCATAAAATAAAACATAAAATATTATGGCATAAACATGTCAGGTCACCGTCACTCACTGTCCCTCAGTCTATGGCAGGGAGCAACATAGGCTGCTGCTAGCTCACAGCTTGTTGAGTCCTCCCCTAGTAGGACTGGTAGTTTTCCTGTATCTGGTAGTGCAAGAAAACCTTTTGTTATTAATTAAAAAAAAAAAATTGTTGTTGATCAGTCACCATGCTAAAATAATCTGCTATGACTGCATTTTGCTCTGTGCTTTTGTTTGAGTTTTCCAATTTGAGTTTTCCAATAGGTGATGTAGTTTTGTTTTAGCTGTGTAGTAATTTGATTTATTCTGATTGGTGATGTGTTCTGTTCCTGAGGTGTGTTAAGAGAGCAGGTTTGTGGACTCAGCCTCAGTCTATCTCTCTCACTCTCTCTCTATATGTCTATCTCTCTCACTCTCTATCTTTCTCACTCTCTATCTCTCTCTATATGTCTCTCTCTCTCACTCTCTCTCT
>NC_140168.1:202921376-203233381 GCF_963971535.1 Notolepis coatsorum | reverse complement strand
AATCAAGCCCACACATCTGCCGACCCATGAGGCAATTAACCACAGAGACCAGTGATTGACAGCTATCCCTCACAGGAAGAGGAAATAAGGCAAAAACCATGACAACTATCTTTTCTGTGTAAGAAACGATACCTTTGTGGCTGCGTTCTTTATCGCTTCCATGGGTGTCGTATATTTGGTCAGTACTTCTGTCTATGTGTGTGGACAAACACCGGTCAGGTGCAAATGTATCAGTGCAGATTAATCAAGCCCCACACAAGTGCAATTTGAGTGGTATCAAGAATGACTCTTTTATTGAGGGCGTCCTGGCAAAACTGTCGTCTCAATGCATTCTCTTATGGCAAATACACACTCGTTCTGGATTTCCCAGTTTTCAAAAGTATTTAGTTACAAAGTTCTGGTCGTCTCAAAGTCTCTTCTTCAGCAGTTTCAGCAGCAGTTTTCAGCAGTAGGAGCAGGCCTTCATCGTCGCTCAAGTTGGATGGTGTTGTTTCTTCCTTCTTCTCTTTTTTCCCGTTCGTCCGTTCCTCTCCATCCTCCTGTATCGATCTTTTAAAACCAACTCAGCCCACCTCTTGCCCACGTCATTTTGCATGACGTTTGCAAGTGCTCAGCCAATCAGAGCAGCCGGGGGCCATCTCTGAAATGTGAGAGACAGAGAGAATCCTCCCTCTTTCTCTAACGCTTCTGTTATAACACAATTCCTTGATTTGCTAAAAAAAAACTTGTTGCATTATAATAATAATAATAATAATAATAATAATAATAATAATAATAATAATAATAATAATAATAATAATATAATAATAATAATAATAATATAATAATAATAATAATAATAATAATAATAATAATAATAATAATAATAATAATAATAATAATAATAATTATAATTATAATAATAATAATAATAATAATAATAATAATAATAATAATAATAATAATAATAATAATAATATAATAATAATAATAATAATAATAATATAATAATAATAATAATAATAATAATAATAATAATAATAATAATAATAATAATACTAATACTAATAATAATAATAATAATAATAATAATAATAATAATAATAATAAATAATAATAATAATAATAATAATAATAATAATAATAACTTTATTTGTATAGCACTTTTCATACAGAGGTTGCAGTTCAAAGTGCTTCACAACAGTAAAAAATACAGGCATGAGCGAGCATAGCAAGGTATGGTAAATCACAGTGTTTCACATTAGGATCTAGCATCCCAATAGGCTGTTTACAGTTTCATTCAGTAATACAAATAATAAAATAGTTTAAAATTATTAAGTTATTATTATTATTATTAAATCTTTTAAATAGAACGGACATACAACAACAGCAAAAAATACAGGCATAAGCGAGCATACAAAAATGTAAATAGCAAGGTTACAGTAAAAAGTGTGATAAGATTGTTCAATCAGATGAAAATGGCCCAGTTAGGAGAATCAACCTTGGCTAGGCGGTGATGTTCACAATGTACCTAACTGGAATGTTAAACAACTTTGAAAAGATTTAGGTCAACAGTCATCTTCTCCTCACAACAGAGCATCAAATATTTGCCTGCATTACCCCACAGTGAAATGCCTGAGCATTTAAAGATGTCTAGCGAGTTGGCTTCTCTGATGTTTTGGGGTAGTTTGTTCCACAGTTTTGGGGCATAGTTGATAAAGGCTGCATTACCGATCCTCTTTTGACTGTTTCTGGGAGCCTCTAGTAGTCCAGCAGCTGATGATCGCAGTGTTCTTGCTGGTGTGTAATTTATTAGAGTGTTGGCGATGTAGCTAGGTCCCTGTCCATTTAGAGCTTTGTATTTAAGAAGGACCTTAAAGTCAATTCTAAATGTTACAGACAGCCAGTGTAAAGCAGCTAAGACTGGACTAATGTGCTCTCTCCTTTTGGTTCTAGTTAGCAGTCGGGCTGCAGAGTTTTGGATTAGCTGAAGCCTCTCTGTGGTTTTCATAGGGAGACCTGTGAAAAGTGCATTACAGTAGTCTAACCGGCTAGATATGAATGCATGAATTAGCTTCTCAGCATCGTTCTGATTAATAAATGGTCGTACTTTTGCTATATTTCTGAGATGGAAGAACGATGTTTTCGTCACTTTGCTAATATGAGAATTGAAGTTCAGTTCTGAATCTATGATAACCCCGAAACTAGTGACCTCAGATTTGATCCAAGGGGTTAGTCCTCCCAGATTCTTTATTAATGTTTATTTTTTAGTTTTGGGGCAGATAATTAGAATTTCAGTTTTGTTCTTGTTTAGTTTCAGGAAGTTCTTACTCATCCATTTATTTATTGCCAGTAAGCAGTCCGTAATGGAGCTAATTGCTGTATAATTTGGTTCAGCAGATATGTACAGTTGCGTATCATCCGCATAGCTATGGAAATCTACATTATGTTCTCTGATGATATCACCCAGCGGTAACATGTAAAGGGAGAAGAGTAAAGGACCTAAGCAACTCCCTTGTGCAACTCCATAGTTGTTGTCGTATATATCAGACATCTCCTAGTTTAACATAGAATTTCCTCCCTCTGATGTATGTTTTAAACCAGCCTAGCACATGTTCTGAGAAACCGACATGGTTTTCAAGACGATCGATTAGAATATCGTGATCGATTGTATCAAATGCTGCACTGAGATCTAGCAGGATAAGGATGGAGATTTTATTCTGGTCAGAGTTTAGCCTGAGGTCACTGATTATTTTGGTGAGGGCAGTTTCAGTGCTATGATATTTTCTGAATCCCGACTGAAATTCTTCTAAGATGTTGTTTTCTTCAAGAAAGGAATTTATTTGAACTGAAACTATCTTTTCAAGTACTTTACTAATGAATGGTAGGTTGGATATTGGACGATAATTTGCCATTTAATTACTATCCAAGTTAGGTTTTTTTAGTAATGGCTTTACAACTGCTGTTTTAAAGGCATCTGGGAAAATACCAGTTCTAAGGGAAGTGTTTATGATATCTAGCACAGGGCTTGAAACACTATTAAACACCCGTTTGAAGAAAGCTGTAGGTATAGGGTCAATGTCTGAGGTGGAGGAGTTACATTCTGAGACAGTTTTGCAGAGTACATCTAATGTGATGCATGTGAATCTTCTCATGGTTACATTGCGCAATCAGCTTTATTTCCATCATGAGTAATACTGGCCCTGATCAAGGTTATTTTGTTGTTAAAGAATAGTGCAAGTTCTTCACACTTAACCGTTGATGACTGAGGAGGTGTAGGAGCAGTACATTTTAAATTGATAAAAAGGATTCTGGAGTTTCCAGCATTTTCTATAAGGATTTTAGAGAAGTAGTCTTTCCTTGCTAAGCGGATGGTTTTATTATAAGCAGTTAGAGCATCTTTGTATATAACACAGCATATGGTGGTTTTTGTTTTTCTCCATTTTCGCTCCGCTGCACGACATTTCCTTTTTTGTTTTTGTTTTTTTTTAACAAATGCTTTTTATTTTTCCCCTTTTTTTACATAAAACCAGACACACAATACATAAACAATGGAAATCCACAATAAATCACAGGACTATGATTGACACAATAATAACAATGACAGTCAGTACTTAAATCAGAATAAATGTAGATTAAAAGATTTACCCATAATAAATGCAATACAATAACTATGCTCTTGCTCGCTCTCCCCCCCCCCCCCCCCTCAAGACCCCCTCTTGGACACTCCATCCATTATTCCGTTTAACACCAGGAATTACAAATTCATATGCTAACCTTTATCCTCTCCACCACCTCTAACCAGATTGCTATGCTGGCTTCACTAACACCTAAAATGCTTGCGGTAGATATCTCTAGATAAATCACATCGAGATAGGTAAGAACCCATACCTTCCGGCACATTTTATCCGGTTGAATCCAGCGTGATGCTATCAGCTTTTTTTTTTTTTTTTTTTTTTTTTTTGACCGTGTGGATATGTACACTGGATAACCTACACCGACGACTACAGAGCCCTTTTCGGCTGGATTATATTGCTTTGGTCCTGTGGCTGCTGGAGCAGAGAATCGTCTATACCCACTACCGTGTGGGATTTACCCTGTGAGGAGCACCGTCGAGCCCGCCTCTAGGACTCTGAGGCTGGCTAGCTTTCATCCATGCGGCAGTGCATACCGGAGAATAGCTGTTGCTTTGTCTACGGATCAAGGGATTATTGCACCGTCTCCTGTACCTGGAGTCTCCTTATTCCTCGTTGATCCAGACTTTTGCTACCGACAAATCCTCTCCCCTGCTGGCTTACAACCGGAGGGAACCCCCCTAGTATCTCCAGCTGACCTACGAGTGTACCTTATATAATTCTTATGCTACAGGTGGTATTAATTATCCCCTTCGTAATATGCTCATGGACTTACGCTCTTGACCTATTCATGCACATTCTTCGCCTTACAAGCGCAACTCTCATTCTTAATAAATGTAAGATAATCTTGGTGCTCTTCTAATAAATATTATAAACAGTACTTTCTTGTTAAGCCGTGTTATTGTGTGGGTGTTCATCTCATATACATGTGTACTGTATGGCCAGTAGTAATGTACATAACTCAGTAGTGGTTTAATGATACCATACTTATTCAATACAGTCAGGGAATTGTACCCCTCAGTTACAATTGGTCCTTCGAGCCGGATGGTAATTAGCGTAATATTAATATAATATTAATATTGACATGGCCAACGATGAACACTCCACAAACGGTTCTCCTAAGCTAGATCGCCCGCAGCGCAGACGGCAGCCACCTCCTTACCTAGAGGACTACGCTGCCAGTCTACTACCTAGCTTTATACAGACGTTAAACGCGAAAAAGCGGATAGTAAAAGTATGTCAAACCCTACCGACCAGGCGACCCTGCCAGTAGAGACCCTAGTGGGTTCTAACGTAACTGACCAAGCTCACAGGGGGGACCAGGAGGGACATGACATGACTTTACCCCCCGACAACGTCAACGGGATAGTCCCCGGAGAGCTCCAGGATAAAGAAAGCGCTCCAGGGACGGAACCCGACCCACCACCAGAAGAGACGCGCACCCAGGAGATGGACCTCCTCGGAGCGCGACAGGAGAACGGATCTCCAACGAGCACTGCCAGAAGCCGATCACCTCCATCAGTGTCTTCCCCCAGCGAGGCGGACAAGATGCTGGCGCAGGCATTTATCGCCACCCTGGCAGCCTCCACTGAACGCGATCGACTCCAAGCACAGACGCTTAGCGAGCGCGAACATTCTTCCATGGAACAAGAGCGCCTCCGAGCGCAACACCAAAGTGAGCGCGAACACTCTACCATGGAAAGAGACCGCCTGCAGGCTCAACAACTGAGTGAGCGCGAACAATCTGCAGACCAAAGAGAACGCTTCCACGCGCAGCTCCAAGCGCAAGCCCTTAGTGAACGCGAACACTCGGCGACCCAGCGAGAGCGCTTCCAGGCGCAGCAAAGGAGTGAAGACGACCGCATACGCCTGGAGACCAGACGCCTCCAGACGGAAGAGAATATTAAAAGAGACCGCGCCGAAGCCCAGCGCGCCGCCGCCGATGCACAGCGCGAAGCCGCCAATGCACAGCGCGACGCAGCCCAAGCCCAGCGCGAAGCAGAGCGCGACCTCGCTCACATCAAGCGCGAAGCCGAGCGCGACCGATTACAAGCGCAGATAATGGAGCAACTGATTGCCAGGGCGACTCCCCCTCCCTCCGCACGGAGCTCCAGGGCCTCGTCAAGACAAGGGTCTAGGGCACCCTCCCCTACCCGATCAAGCGACCCGGAGCCCGGCCAACAGAAAGAGCCTATACACGTCTCCGAACCCCCTCCCCGACCGGTCCATGCGAGACCTAGCAACAGGGAAGAACCGGCCTATGCCGCCGAGAGACTAAATAGACGATTACAGGATCTAGAAGACCTGGCAGAGGAAGAAGAAGAGGAAGAGGAGGAAAGTCAAGCCCACCAGCAGCATCGTACTCCACAGGACCAGGAGGTCCAGTACAGCCCAGACTTTACCCCCGAGGCCCTGCGTTACAGACCCCCGACTCAACTCAAGGGTGAGTTTGACGCACGACCAGCCCCGAGGAACAGCACCTGGGTACCCGGGCCTTGGTACCCACCAGGTACCAGCCCACAACGACACGGAAGGGGAGACTCGCCTAGGAGGCCTCTCCCCCAACGCTCACCGATGTGCCAGCCATCCATGGCATCGTACCTTGGCACACCGACGTTCCCGGATTTCACACACGAGGACAGAGCATAGTACACAGAGCTACGAATGTGCTTAGAGACAATGATGTCCGATGTCCCCGATGAGACGTACAAGTATGCTATCCTACTCAAGCACCTGAATATATAGCGCTGGCATATTCCAACTCAAGTACCCCATACACCGCGGCTCTAGTAGCCCTCGACCAACGTTATGGACGCATATGGGACTACGTAATACAAGAGATGGAAGGAATATTGACCGCCTACCCCCAGCCACAGACAATCGCTCATTAGATGACCTCTCTATCAAGGTACAATCCCTGGTAGGGATGCTGGGGGCACAAAAGGAAAAGGGTAGGCACGAACTGTAGGCGAACTCTAATGTTGAAAGAATATTAGAGAAGCTTCCGCCCGCCCGACAAGAGCGCTTCAGGCGGCAAAGAGACCACCGTGATCCCAATGGTCCCGAGCCATCCCTCCTAGACCTGGCCGACTTCCTGGCGAGAGAAGTCAGCAGCCTACGACTGGATACGTTCGTGCGGAGCGTACCAAGCTCCAGAGAGGGACCTAGGAGATCAAACGATAACCGCAGGCTGGTGACCGTCATGCACCAAGCCGAATCAGTACCGCGTAACAAGAACCACAGCACCCCCTCGATGAAAGAGAAGTGGAAGATTGTATGCCAGTACTGCGAAAAGGAACACTGGCTGTCACACTGTGACACGTTCAAGAAGATGACCGCCGACGAGGTGAGTCAATGGATAAAGTCCAACCGCCGCTGTTACCGCTGTGCGCGCAGTCACATGGCAGCCGAGTGCCGCTTAAAGAAGAGGTGTAGTCGGTGTGACGGAGCCCACTTGGACGTTTTACATGACAGTAACAGAAGAAAACCCGCACCCTCAAGCAGCACCAAAGCAAGCGTTATGTACATTGACCCCGCCAGCAGCGGGGGCGCCCGGGTGCTCTTGAAGGTGGTCCGCGTAACATTGAGCTACGAGGACAAGGTCATGGACACCTACGCCGTCCTTGACGACGGGTCAGAAAAGACCCTCCTCCTCGCATCCGCTGCGGCCCAGCTGGGGCTGCGGGGAGCGAAGAAACGATGACGATTCGGACTATAAGAAGAGACCTAAAGACGATCAAGGGTGAGAACGTCTCCTTCACTATCGCAGCAAGCGAGCAGCCAGAGAGACGGTATAGGATCACTAACGCTTTCACCAGCCAAGACATAGGCCTGTCGCGGTACACCTACCCCATCGCCAAGCTGATGGACAAATACGTGCACCTGCGTCAACTACCTATACCGCTCATAGACGGCGCCACCCCGACCCTGCTCATAGGATCCGACCACGCACACCTCATCGTCCCGATGGACCGGGTCCACACTGGGCCCAGAGGCTGTCCAGCAGCAGTCGAGACCCGCCTAGGATGGACACTACAAGGCCCCCTCTCCAGGTCTCCCAACCGAACAGCAGCCACTCGCTGCCTCCACTCCAGAGTGACAGAAGAAGACACCGCCCTCTTACAGCACGTCGAGAGGCTATGGACACTAGAGACAATGCCCTTTAAGAACGAAAAGAAACACATTCGTTCCAAGGAAGACATTTATGCCATAGCCCTCCTCGAGCAGGGGACAAAGAGAGTCAAAGTCAACGGAGTGATGAGATACGCAACTCCACTCCTGAGGCGAGAGGGTATGCCTACCTTCCACGCCCCAAAAGAAGCGACGGAGCGGTATCTATTGAACACAGAGCGGCGCCTAGCCAGAGACCCCGCTCAAGCTACTGTGTACCGCGCTGAGATTGACAAGCTAATCACAGCGGGACACATAAAGAGAATTGACATTAAAGAGGCCGATCAGACGACCGAATCATGGTACGTGCCGCACCACAAGGTCCACCACAACGGCAAGGAGCGTATTGTGTTTAACTGCAGCTACCAGATTGGATCACAAAATCTGAATAAAGAGCTCTTGCCCGGCCCAACACTCGCCCCCTTCTCTACTAGGCGTGTTGCTACGTTTCCGCCAGAACAAGGTGGCCATCAGCGGCGACATCAAAGGGATGTTCCTGCAGGTGCGACTAGTGGAAGAGGACAAGCCCCTGCTGCGGTTCTTATGGAGAGAGAGGATCGGGGATGAGCAACCATCCATCTATCAATGGGAAGTCCTCCCTTTCGGAACCACATGCAGCCCATGCTGTGCTACGTTCGCACTGTAAAAACACGTCGCAGAGGACCCAGCAGGTGATGAAGAGGTCCGACAAAGTGTAGGAAATAGTTTCTACGTGGACAACTGTCTGCAAAGCGTCTCGACGCCAGAAGAAGCCAAGGCCCTCCTACTCAAGCTCCGCGCCTCCCTGATCAAAGGCGGCTTTGATCTCCGGCAGTGGGCCAGCAGCGACCCTCAAGTATTGCGCAGCCTCTCCCCAGAGGATAAGGCAGCAAGCAGCGAGACCTGGATGGCGACCATCCCAGGTGAAGCCCAAGAAATGACATTAGGACTAGTCTGGCGCTTCAAAACAGACTCGCTCCATTATAGACACACACCCCTGACCAAGGAGCAGGGAAGGTCGATTTCACTACCGACCACAAGACGGAGCGTATACAGAACACTCGCCAGACAATATGACCCGTTGGGATGTATTCTACCTTACACCACCAGGGCAAAGATGATTGTACGAGCGCTATGGGACAAGGACCAGGGCTGGGACGACCCCATACCCGACCACCTTGCCTCCACATGGAGAGAGTGGGAGACAGAACTCAGCTCGCTCCCAGGTGTCAACATACGCCGCAGCTACTTCCCACCCACAGTGAGGCCGGAGACGTGTCAGATGGACCTGCACGTCTTCAGCGACGCCTCCGAAGTAGCCTACGGTTCGGTGGCCTACTTGCGGGCCCGAGAGGAGGGAGGAGAAATACATACTGCCTTCATCCTGGCTCGCTCAAGAATAGCCCCCCGCAAGCAACAATCTATCCCGCGTCTAGAGCTCTGCGCAGCCCTAGTAGGAGCGCAACTCGCCACGTTGATCCAACGTGAACTCACCATCCCGGTGCAAAGAACAATCCTGTGGTCAGACTCCATGACCGTACTCACATGGATCCAGTCCGATTCGTGTAGATACAAGGTCTTCGTGGGAGTCAGAATCACAGAGATCCAAGATTTAACAGAAGCAGCATGCTGGAGGTATGTGGACACAAAACAGAACCCAGCAGACGTCATCACACAGGGAATGTCCCTGGATGACCTCACACGTCACAATCTCTATAGTGACGGTCCCGAGTTCCTCAAGCTCCCGGAAGAAGAGTGGCCTACACCCACCCCACGGGAGGCTAGTAAAGAGGAGGCAGAGATGAAGAAATCTATGTTCTGTGGGTTGACACACACACTAGTCCCCACAGATCCCAACATAGACGACTGCCCTACCCTTGAGAGTGCGCAGCTAAAGACATTCCTGTGGCACCACCCTGAGGTTCCCTCCACTACTGACATTAATGCAGCTAACTACGAAGAAGCAGAACTCCTTCTGCTACAGCGAGCCCAAAGAGACTCGTTCCCCGACGAGCTAGACTGTCTACAGGGATCAAAGCCAGTCCCGTCAGACAGCAGACTGCTCCACTTGGCCCCCGAGAGCGACGCCCATAATCTCATCAGAGTGGGTGGTCGTCTGAGAAGGGCCCCAGACTTAACGGATGACGTCAAGTTCCCGATAGTCTTAAACAGCCGACACAAGGTCACAGAGCTCATCATAAAGAAATACGACGAGGACGTGCACCACGCCGGGGCAGAGAGAGTCTTCGCTGAGATCAGACGTTGCTATTGGATACTGCAAGGAAGAGAAGCAGTACGACGCTTCCAGCGGACCTGTCTAGACTGTCGCAAGTGGCGAGCACAGCCCAGTATACCCCGGATGGCTGACCTACCCCCCTGTCGCCTCCGACTCGGCGACAAGCCCTTTCACTCCACCGGTATGGACTGTTTCGGCCCGCTGTATGTGAAGAAAGGAAGAGGGACGGAGAAGTGGTGGGGTATTGTATTCAAATGCATGACCACCCGAGCGATACACATAGAACTCCTTCCAACCATGAGTACGGACTCATTCCTTATGGCCTTCCGGAGATTCACATCGCGGAAAGGAAAACCGTCTATATTATTGTCTGATCACGGGACAAACTTCAAAGGCGGAGAAAGAGAGCTGAGAGAGAGCTTCCAAGCTATGGGCCCAGAACTTAAGACCCACCTCGCTCCCTCTCAGATTGATTTCCAGTTTAACCCCCCGAATGCACCTCACTTCGGGGGAACTTGGGAACGAGAAGTACGTTCAATAAAGACAGCCCTGTACGCCGGGCTTGGGGCCCAGACCGTGGCGGAAGAAGTCCTCACGACAGTCCTCACGGAGATCGAGGGAGTATTGAACTCAAAGCCCCTCGGTTACGTCTCAAGTGATGTAGCAGATGTCGACCCAGTCACCCCCAACACTCTCTTGATGGAGCGGCTGGACCCCGCGCTCCCACAGACAGTGTACAGACCTGAAGAAGCGAACGGCCGAAGAATGTGGAGGTACAGTCAAGTATTGGCTGACAAGTTTTGGAACAGTTTCCTCCTCCACTATCTACCGTCTCTACAGACCCGCCAGAAATGGGTAAAAGAAAGAGACAATTTGACGGAGGGCACAGTCGTCATGATTATCGACCAGTCACTACCCCGAGCTATGTGGCCGGCCGGCCGCGTAAGCAAAGTGATCACTGGTGCCGACGGAAAGGTCAGAGCGGCAGAAGTGCTCGTCCAGGGGCGAACATACACCCGACCCGTGGCGAGGCTGATAGAGTTGCCAAGGCTCCCCGACTCTCTTAATGACGACCATGACCCCCTGACTTTGTGAATTGCCCTACTCCTCACAACGGACATTGAGTAGTGGACAGTGCGGTTAATCTGTCTCTGCTTATCTAATTAGGTGCAGACTAATTAGGAGGCGGCTGTTACAAAGGGTCAGATTAAACCGAATATATATATTTATTACTTGAGATATATTGTATAGTATTTGTATATCGTCTGATATCCCTTGTATATTCTTTGTACATATACACGGAATATCCCTTTACCTAGTACAGGCCAGACCATAATATTCGTTCTCCTATTGGACAGCGATCCCCTAGGCGCCACGGCCATACCCCCAATGTCTAGTTCAAAGTCACAGCTAAGACATGTCTCAACATGCCCAGATTTGCGCAGTAATACGAGACAGAAATAAGGCTGGTACTAGATTATTCACCTTACGTATAAATACGTTGCAGGTGGATACAGCAGTTAGTTACCCCAACAAGTTGAAGCCTTCACCACGATACAACGTGCTGTGAAGTGGGCCCGTTTTGCCCCGAAATAGAGCCTTGAGACCGCGTGCGAATTGATAGCTGAAGTGTCAGAGTCTAACGCTGTATCGTCGAGTTCGACCTATTCTATTATTAAGTAATAGTCTATTATGTATAGTGTATCGTGCGGCTACCGTTCTACAGTGACCAGCATTACCAACGTTTCATCGTACCGAGCTAGTGTGCTTATCCAGGCTGGGCGGCCTAACCTTGTGCCGTCATCCGAGGAGCCCTAGACGAGAACCGTGTGGATATGTACACTGGATAACCTACACCGACGACTACAGAGCCCTTTTCGGCTGGATTATATTGCTTTGGTCCTGTGGCTGCTGGAGCAGAGAATCGTCTATACCCACTACCGTGTGGGATTTACCCTGTGAGGAGCACCGTCAAGCCCGCCTCTAGGACTCTGAGGCTGGCTAGCTTTCATCCATGCGGCAGTGCATACCGGAGAATAGCTGTTGCTTTGTCTACGGATCAAGGGATTATTGCACCGTCTCCTGTACCTGGAGTCTCCTTATTCCTCGTTGATCCAGACTTTTGCTACCGACAAATCCTCTCCCCTGCTGGCTTACAACCGGAGGGAACCCCCCTAGTATCTCCAGCTGACCTACGAGTGTACCTTATATAATTCTTATGCTACAGGTGGTATTAATTATCCCCTTCGTAATATGCTCATGGATTTACGCTCTTGACCTATTCATGCACATTCTTCGCCTTACAAGCGCAACTCTCATTCTTAATAAATGTAAGATAATCTTGGTGCTCTTCTAATAAATATTATAAACAGTACTTTCTTGTTAAGCCATGTTATTGTGTGGGTGTTCATCTCATATACATGTGTACTGTATGGCCAGTAGTAATGTACATAACTCAGTAGTGGTTTAATGATACCATACTTATTCAATACAGTCAGGGAATTGTACCCCTCAGTTACAGCAAGATATTCCATCGACATGAACTCGCCTAGTTCTGTGATTCTAAACAAGAGTTTTGAGGAGAAAATTGCTGCAACTCCTCCCCCCCCTTCTATTTTTTCTGGGTATTTGAAGAAAATTATAGTCTGATGGACAAGCTTCTATCATTATTGATGTAGCTGTGTCATTATTTAGCCATGTCTCTACTAGGCAGATGCAATCTAAGTTATTTTCTTTAATCAGATAATTTACTAAAAATGTTTTATTATTCAGTGATCTGACATTTAGGAGGGCTAATTTTATTTGTTGGACTTCTTTAGAGGAGGTCTGCTTTGGCTTGACCTTGATGGCCCTGAGGTTAATAGCAGGTAAACCCATTGATGGCATATAGTTTTGACCATGCCATTGGCTGGTTATGATTACCGGTATGTTTTGAGAGATGGCATGGCAGTTGTACATTCTATCATGTCATTTCTTGTTAAACATTTGTCTCTGGTCTGGTCCTAATACACATCTTCATGAAATCCCTGAACAGATTTGATTATCAGATAAGCATTTTGGATAATTCCATTAATTTACAGAGGTTCCAATATTTCAATAATACCTAACTATCATAGGGTCATCCAACACTAAATGAGTAATGCTTCAGACTTTATTGTTTATCTAACCATATGATACTAAATGATTTACTTGATAATTCCAGTTATTGTTATAGTAAAACTCAATTTCTTAATATCAATGTATTCAGAATAATAAGCAGAATGTCATAATTATATTTCTAGGCCTGTTTACTGCCAATATTACCTATAAATCCTGCTTTTGGTCAAAATGCTCTCTGTGTTTTGTGGGCAGATCTATTAGTTAACTTCTGGTAGCCTCCTCTGGTCAGATTTGGAGCCAGGCTCTTTGGGTCCCACTGACCCACAGCTGCTATAAAGATTAGAGCTATAGTTCCTTTGAACTGTTTGACCATAAATATCTAGGATCCTGTATAGACACATGTAACTGATGCCTCAGGCTTGAGGACTTAGCTTAACCTGTTGCACCCTTGGAATATTTTTGCCTAAAATATATACCTAGGTAAATGGAATATTGCTCCACTTCTACAAGGACCATTTGCATATGCTTGGTATCTAGGTACATCTATGGACCTCATGGAATGTATTCACAGTGTCAGAAATATTGTGTCTATTACTAGGCTTGCTTAAATTGTGATGAAACAAAGGAGAATATGAATTATGATTTTTCTTTGAATCTTTGACAGTGAATAACACCATGATAATAATGACCAAACTTAAAAAACTGCCACTGATCTTGTTCAGTACCTTCTTGAGATCATGTGTACAAAATATCTACGGAAATTAACACATTGAGTGCCAGCAGGGGGTGCCAGAATCAGCACTTGAATGCCAGCCTTTTTGGGCTGATTTTCCAATATTTCATGATTTTCGTGGAGCTATTTCTATATTCTATATTATGGCTATGTGTCTAATACACCCGTCGCTTATCAATGACTTGCTTGCAGTCAACATGTATGAAACGGATTGTTTTTTCATCTGTACATTTCCGTTATATACCGTTTTGAAAAACTGAGGTTTTTGGAAATGTCCAGAAAAAAAATTATTCTGTGATAATCGCCCTTTAGTGGAATACACAAAACACGTTGTCATTTTTCGGCCTATTTATGAATCGTTTTCAAATAAACGCTAGATTATCGATAGTATATGTGTACTTATGCACGCCAGAGAAGCGGGCTGAAAAATCGATTATCTATTTCCTGGTCAGCGCACACACACACACACACACACACACACACACACACACACACACACACACACACACACACACAAACACACGCACACACACACACACACACACACACACACACACACACATACACACATAGGGGACACGTTGTGATCCGCTGTGAAAAAAACTCTGATTACCCCAAGACTGGTAACATAGATTCCTTACCTCACATCAGATGTTCTGCAAAAAGATTATTCCAATTCCTGATCGTCATTCCAAATATCGATCGCGTTTATTGATCCAACGTTAGGTACTCAAAACACATAATCCACGCTGTTCTGAGGGTCTGCGATGACTGCAGTAGTCTCGGGTTACATGCCTGAGAAGTAAAATGTGGATTCTGGAGTTTTCTTTTCTCATCCATTTTCATTGAGTCCAATGGGCGGTATTTTCCCTGTTCGAGCTCATAGACAGTCCCAATGGTAACGTGAGGCTAGATTGATGAAACATTTATGGATATCGCTAATGAAAGCAATAACGATTAAATAACGAGATTTCTCGTAATTTGCACTCAACGCATGGCATGAAATAATGAGATTTCTCGTGGCTGGCACTCAAAGTATAAAGGGAAGATGATTAAACGGAAGGTTCTGTAGATACAGTACTGAATTCTCCCATCCGGACCAATGCAATAAAAAAATATTATTATAGAATATAGAATATGATGCTTATAAATGACCTTATTATAGCCAATTCGCACATTTATATATATATACATATATTATCTTTCAAATGCCCGAGTTCAATTTGGATTTAGTATCACCAGGTGTGCATAAGAACAGATAATGATATCTACTGTAATTTACTGTACCTTTTTATTTTCACCACAGTGCAACCATTCTGAAACTAATTTCAGATCTAATTGTTGCTACATGCTAACATTAGGGAGGAGAAACTAACTGCGTTTCAATATTTGTCAAAAACTTTACCTTTTGTGGCTTATTATCCCGAATAATAACAGTTATTGAAATAATTAATTCAGAACGCTGAACTTTGAACCCCCACAGTATCTGACAGGAAGTGTAGTTCGGAATAATTCCAACGGGCCAATAATTCCAATTCCAATAATTCCAACCGGTTTTTACAGCCCTCTGACCACACATCTCAGCTGCCCGTTTGACCAGAGTTTCCTCTTAAAGTCAGTTGTTTTACGGTCCCTTATCAGCTGGCCCTGAGGACAGAATTGTCCTGTTTTGCACAACAGTTTCTAACCGACTCATCGCTTTGGTGTACATCCTGTTAGGACACCATTCTTAACCACAAAGACAGTATGACCTCTTATGATTACGTCATGGGCACAGTGAATAAACATGGCTGCACAGATGCTGTGATGAGGCTTTTCATTTTCAATTCTTATTTGTAAAGTAAGCTAAAAAGGGGATTAGAAGATTATTTATTTAATACAAGAATAAGTAACACAGGTTACTGTTTACTACTACTACTTTGAGCAGAGATGTTTCGAATTTGTCTTTATCCGTATGTGGAGCAGTCAAACAAACTGCAGAACCTACATAACACCTTAAGAATATATATAGCAAGTACTGGGATTGTCTATCATTTTGTCACAGCTTCATTCATTTTTGGTACAATCAGATACCCCCCAGAATCTCCAAGCAGTGGACACTCTAACTCTCAGGCTGTGGTGAAGGTACTCACACCTCAGGGGGCAGTGGGTGTGGGGCTTGGCTTGTATTTCTAGTTAGTGTTATGATTTGGGTGCAGACAGATGCACACACACACACACACACACACACACACACACACACACACACACACACACACACACACACACACACACACACACACACACACACACACACACACACACACACACACACACACACACACACACACACACACACACACACACACACACCTTTATTCTCACTAACTTTGTAGTGCCCCCACGGTTGAAAAACATTGTGCTAAAGTGCCCTTTTGAGTGGCAAACTTTAGAGGATGTGCTCTATTGGCTGCCCTTCACATGGGGAAACATAGCAAGAAAATTAAATAACGTGAGTACTCTGTTAGTGGATAAAATGCTTTTTGATGTTTCTCAATCTGCACTGTCCCTATTTTTTTCTTCAATGTATCCTTTAGGTTAGGTTAGAGTAAGTTAGTTTAACTGTATTTGAAAGTCAAATACTAAATAAATTGGTGCCAATGATGAAACAATAATGTTTAAAATACTCATTCCCAACCCCATTGTTGAAAACATACTGTGGCGATCGGTGAAGAATGAGGCAGTTAGACTTTATTTTTACTTTATTGACCGCCTGGACAATTATTCTCAACAGAAAGTTACCACTGGGTTATAATAAAAACAACAACAAACTGCTGGCTAACACTAACACTCACTTTGTATGGCAAGTTAACTACTACTGAATTCACACATTACTAGCTCCCCTAAGTAACTAGCTAGTTCTCTTTAATTAACATAGTTAAAGTAACTGTCCAGACTGAGTTATAGTGCAGTTATATATCGTATTTGCTTTCGCGTCCCGCTCTGAGCCTTATGAGATACCCCTTATCTCCTATGATACCTATTGTATCTCCAACGAAACAACTACATGCACCCCACCTGTATGGGGCCCCGCCCCTATGGTGGCACAGCCCATATAACCATGACTCTGGTCACCAAACGCCCTTCCTCTATTTTCGTCCCAGCGTACTGGCTGCGTGCACCATACGTTAACTAGCAGGATGAAAAAGATCAGAGTCATAATGCTGAAAGCTTACCGGAGGTTGCTGGCCCCTGGCATCTTCGACGCATGTTTTCGGCGACACGACGGGCCTATGTTGATGTTCCTCGTCTGATGACAGCAGATCGAGGTTCAGCTGTACAAAATTGGCTGTCGGGCCGGTTTGTACCCAGGTAGGCCCTGTGTCTTCAGGCATGGGTATTAGTGTTAGTAATGCTGGTTTGTTTTGTTACACAACCATGTTGTGTGTTGGCGCCGGGGGCAGGATGGTTTGGTGAACGTTCACTGCAGGGAATGGTTTCCAAGCTGTCTTGGGCGTGCTACTAAACATCTAATGCTATGCTACATGCTATCGCTAATGCCACATGCTATTGAAGTGGATTTCCCAAGCTATTTCGGTTCTGCTCTGTTCAGAACCAGGTTGCTTAGTACTCGGCGTTGTGATTCAATACCTTTAAAGCTCTGGGAATTACTTCTCTTCTTTTCAGCGGTGCAGGCAGAAGGAATTAGGAGGAAAAGGGTTATATAACAGCTGTTTAATCAAAGTTTAAGAGTGTATACAAATTACAATAAAGAATGCTATAGTTGTGATCAAAAACACTATGCCGTAATTGAACACAACCAGGCTAATATAACAGTAAAGAGAATGCTAGTTGATAAGTTGTTGAAAGTCTTTGTTCTCTGGGCTAGTGAACAAAGTAGTCTATTTTCCCTACAAAAGTTCTGTCCTTTGTTGTCCTGCCCGCGTCGTGTGTAGATGGGTGTGGTTCCTCCTGGTGAGTTGGGTTTTTTCAGAGTCCTTCTCCACCGTCCCACACCCCCTCTTATCAAAAGCCCAGAGTTTCTCAGTGACGTCACCAAAATGACATCATCAAATCCTTTCCTCCAATCCCAGGCCTACTAAGTTCGGATGTCAAATTGGGGGTTGGCTTTACACAGCCAACTGAACTTTCCTCTGTTCTCCAGTCCAGGAACAAACACCTTCTAACAACTTAATACTTTGGGATATTGATCTCCTAATATATATATTTGAATTTCAATTAATTACATAAACACAGAGATATCATACTTGAATACATTCTGTTACCATTTAAGCCTAATTTCACATTAAGTGAAACTAGTCTTATTCTGCAGGGGATTTAAGTCTGTACCACAAAGTCTGCTGACTTTCAGTAAATATCTAACAGGCCTAATCATTCTTTTAGCTTACATCAATATCTTCTATACAGTTTTAGTATGACTTCAAAATTATTACCACAATGTAAACACTTCTAATTATATTTTACACAGTTTAATATGGCTTCAGAATTATTATCCCAATGTAACCACTTCTAAATGTAAACACTTCTAATTATATTTTCATATCAAAAGCTAAGTTGTGTGTGTGTGTGTGTGTGTATGTGTGATCAGATTGTGTGAATGTGTGTGGGTGTGTGTCTATGTGTGTGTGTGTGTGTATGTGTGTGTCTGTGTGTGTGTGTCTGTGTGTGTCTGTGTGTGTGTGTGTGTGTGTCTGTGTGTGTGTGTCTGTGTGTGTGTGTCTGTGTGTGTCTGTGTGTGTGTGTGTGTGTATGTGAATGTGAGTGTGTGTGTGTGTAATCATTGTCTTTGGCCGACCAGTTGGCCCTTTGATGTCTCCTAAGAGGAGACACATGTTTCTCTAGAATTGGTGTGTGTGTGTGTGTGTGTGTGTGTGTCACAGGAGACTCCAGCGATAACATGTTTACGTGACCTTTTGGTCCTTTGTTCCGATCTACAGAGCCCATTGTCTTAAACTCTTCCAAGGGCATGGCAGATGGCCCTTGGGTTCCTGTCGTAAATAGAATTATTTGACCACTCACTCCATATGTAAATCGACCTCTGTGTGCCCACAATGGCAATCAGTCTCTGTAAACACACACACAATCTATGAACTATAGTTTGAGGGCTAAGTGTTTCTACACATTAGTTTGATCATGAGATCTATGTTTCCAGAATCTACCACATTTCCACACTCGGATAGTTTACCTATCCTCAATATGTCAAACATAGATATCAATCTCTACACACTACTATCTAGATAATACTTAAGACATTTTAAATCATATTAGGATACAATATATATGGTTTGCCACACTCAGATTCCAAAATCCAAATTAGCAGTTTCAGTTTTTGTGATCCCGTGTACAGTCTTTAACAACCTGTTCTCGTACCAAGATCAATTTCCATTGGTTTCAACTGTGAGTTGTCAAATTCTGACTTGGAGCATTGAGGAGGGGGGTCTATGTTTTCTAGATTTGACCCGGCCTCCTCTTTATTGCTCAGAGCTGGTGCAGTTCACGACTGCTGGGTGCAACTCCCCATTCTGGGAGGTGGAATTTAGAAAGCAAATTGCCTTTCTATCACACCCCATCTTCTGTCAAGAACATCTTGACTCGTGTTGACCTCTATTAGGGGGTAGAGCCCCCTGCTGTATTTTCTATTGCTGTCACAGCGGTGGGGAGGTCGTCGCTGGCTGCTCGACCCCCGTTTACCCTTGGATGTGGAAGAGGTTCGCTTCTCTCCCCCTCCGCCTGGTCGTTTATAGGGGCGATAGCAGCTCCACCCTTTCGCTGGTTGACCCCCTGGTCAATGGTTGAGGCCTTGCTTCTGTTGACAGCCGGAGTTGTTGCTGAGGCCTAGCCGCCTGTCTCCTCGTTGGTTGTCTGTCGTTTCCCTCTGAAGCCTCAAGACTCGGTCACTGCGTTGGCCGAAACTCTCCCGGCCCGAGAGGTAGGCGTCTCCTGGTTCTCCGCAGTGTTGTGGCTCCCCATGGAGCCGCTGGGTAGACACTAGCCAGTGTCCTGGATCAACAGTACCGATGGAGTCCTTGGTATTCCTTGTACCACACTCTGATGACTGCTGACTCCCCAACCTCCCATCCGTATCCTGCAGTGAATATATATCGCTTCGGGGGACAGTGCAGGTCACTTCTTACCACAACAATTGATTGAGAATCCATACTTTTCCTCCCTCAGACTCTCTTTACTGGTCTGAGCTTTGACAACTTTCTTTTCCAAATCATTTATCTATATATTTCATGGCTTCTAGATCATTAATTTTCAAAATTCTGAAAAATTCACATGGCTCTCATTATATTATGCTGTCAAAACAGTATACTCCTCCACCTCTCGATGTGGAATACACATTCAAACATCGTTACCTTCGTCCTTTGGACAGCTGCACCCCGGACCGGACGGTCAGCACTGACACATCCCCTCTCCCAGTAATCCTGTGTGTATGGCAACAAATCACAGTCCGCCTTAAACACACATCTTCCACACTCTCCGCCAGCCTTCATCAAGCCCACGGAGTCCCCCACAAGCCAATCATCAATTGCACATGTTCACACCCTACACAAAGACTAATTTGGCCAATAGCGACCAAACCTATTGAGCTTTATTAATGTACAGAGAATCATGCTTCCCAACACTTTCACCAATCACGACACACCCCCAGCCCCTAAAACCGGGTATTCAATGGGCGGAGAACAAAAATCCATGAACTAGCTCATGTCCCTTCACTTTGTTCCCAGTCCATTTTACAGACATATACTACCCAGTCCTGATGTGTCGAGATCACTCCCAGCTTGCCAGGTACCCTAAGAAAAAATATACAGAAAGAAAGAAAACAGAAAACAAAACATACAAAGAAAAACCCATGCCAAACCAAATAAATTAAAAAATTATCCAAACTTGTGAGCTTTTTCTTTTTTTCTTTTCAACTAATTTTTAACCTATCATCTAGAGGCTTATGCACCCCTGTATTAACTAAGAAACAAAAAAGGGATATCAAATGAAAAAACAAAATGAACGCTCCCGGCCTAAGTCAGGAATTGCTCGTAACACACTAGAAAAGAGAAGTAAAAAATAAAAGTAAATAAACACCTATATCTATTGCTCATAACTGTTAATACCCATCTATCAATACTATAAAAAACTAGAAACAACTATGGGTCTTTTTAATTTCTTAATCATGCAGTCCACCCTTTGACCAATCTGAATGTTGACCAAGCATGGATAATTTACTGACCACTAGCTTCCGCAGTATCCCATCATCACACTGTCCAATATTGAATACCTAATATTAACTGTTTAACATAATTTGATCCTCTTGTTAGTCTGATTAGTTCATGCATTTGTCAGTTAATCACATTCGTTTTTAGTAACTTTCATTCATAATCTAATCACCTAACCCCTCTATTTATTTATTTTTATTCTATTTTTATTCTAACCCGGAGCATATATTTTTTTATTATTCAATATATCCCATCTGTACCCTAATCAGTTATATATATTTTTATTCTGCCGGTGGCCTCTGCAGACATAACCTTTTAAAATGACCTTCCACTCCACAGATCCAACAACACCGGCTGTCTCCCCTGGGTTGTGGGACCCGGTGGGCCGCCCGCCTGTGATCGGATGGCCCTGGGGTCATCGGGCCCAGAACATGTCCTGGCGGTATGCCATCATCGCCATGGTTCCCTGGAGCCTGTTCGGAGGAGAAAGCCACGTACCTATTTGGTTCAGTCACAGTTCCTTGAGAGGGGCCCGTTGTTGGGAGGGGCCCGCCACCTGTTTCTGTACAAACACGCCCTGTTGTCTTATACGGCGCCGCCTCTTCCCCCATCTCAGTGCTGGCGGCTTGACTCCCCATTGCTGGGCTCCGCCTCTCATCTTGGCTTTGGTGCTGCGGGGGTCCTGGACATCGAGGGCCTCCTGTTGTGGATAGATGGTCCCACTCTGCACAGTCCCGAGAAATGTGTCCGAGAGTCCCACACGTCCAACACTGCACCCGCCGCACACGGTAGCCATTCGGATTCCTGCCTCTGTCTCCACCTCTTCCTCGTGGTTGCCACCCGATTGCCCCTCTCGACCTTTGCTGTTGTTCTGGCACAGGACCCCCTTGTGGCCCCAACTGGGCCCGTCTCTGGCCATCTGGTTCTCCATTGGAACCTGTCTCCCCTCCGGGCCGTGTGGACTGGATTAGGCCTTGGAGGTATTCCACCACCTGTCTAGCCTCAGCTAGCTGTTGTTCTAGAGGGAGGCACGTCTTCCCCTCTTCCCCCACCCTGGCCCTTGCTGACTGACTCCTAGTCATCGGGCCACATCCCTCAGTTTGGTACTGATGGTGGGGGTGGAGAAAACCTGGGCACGAGACACAGGTGGGCTGTAGAAACTGTTCATGTAGTATCCCATACCTGTTGTCGGTCTCCGTACGGCCAGCGTCAACTCCCTGGGACTGCTGCAACAACATCGCTCTCCTCTGTTGCTTTCTTTGTCTCTTGGTTAACTGGCAGTCACCTGCAACGGACACTTCAGCGTGGATCGACTCGGGTAATACAGTTGTCTCTGGGTCGCTCGCTGCAACGACTCCCTGTGGCAGAGTAAAAGACATTATTTCCAGTCCCTCCGTCACACTGGACACTAGAGGGGAGTCAATCAAATTCCAGTCAATCAAGTTAACGTCACCATCCAATTCGGTCAATGTAATGTCTGCAGAGGTTATCGGCATTACCCCACTACCGACATTATCTCTTTTTATCACCTTTTGTAATCTCTTTTTCTGTTTCTTAATTTGGGTACGTATTCTATACCGGCCTCCTTTAACCACAAGGTTCTGTAATGGCCTGAATATCTTTGGCCATTTTTTCGTCACTTTTATCGTGACATCTCCAGTCGTTGAAATAGACAGATTGTCTACCCTTTCTATGGTCAGTGCATCTAACCCTCCAGTTGCTCCTATCTGTGTATTTTCCATTCTCACCTTTCTTCAAACACTCGTAACGTCACCGTTTGGAAAGCAAGTTTCTCTGTATTCAAACTATTTTTACCAAACTTGAGTTAATTTCACTCACACTTCTATATTGGTGTAAACAGGAATTGATAACTCGCTCTTGTAATACTATACCCCCTGACTGTCAACAGTCTCTTTGATTTCCCTGTTGGGGTTCGGAATTTTCAGTGCTGGCCATCCGTCCTGGAGCAGCTGTGAAGAGAGAAGAAAAAGCATACACTTAATTATCAGTGGCATTTCCCGTTAACAAACCATCATTTATCTTTAAGCATGGAATGTCGGGCATCTCCTATACTAAAATCACTTGAGAGCATTTGTGCAATTTTCGTTTTTGATTTATCAATGACCCAGCCTTAATCTTTTTTCAGTTGTCTCCATTGGAAAACCAGACTCTCAATCCTGTTGTCATGATCCTCCTTAATACAACTCCGGGGAACTTATTTTGCATCAGCCTTCTCCTTCTGTTGGTCAATCAGAAATTTGTTATTTACAGCCTATCATTTCTAAACATCTGTATTGGACATGGTAATTATAGGTGAATAATCTCACTTTTACTCTAATTGTTCTTTGCAAATTACTATGTGTATGTGTAACTATATTTATTTCTGTCCGTGAAAGCCTAACAATGTATTCCGCTCATATTACATTATACTTCTCAGTAACATACATATTTTCCATTTATAATTTCTCACACAGTTACTATATTTCCCCCGTAACACCTAACCCTTTAGGTGTTAAATAACGCGCTTCTCACGAGAACAGAAATCAATTTTCAGTGTCTTATGTCACTGAAGTCCCCATGCATTTAGAACAGTGTCACACAACCCGTTCATAACCACAGGCGCCGACACCACCCCCACATTGAAAATCCTGCCGACCAATGACAGCTCACCGGTCAACCCGACCTGTGGCCCACGGCGTCACCCCCAGTTTGCAACCTGGAACGCGAAACCCCGGGCCCCCTACTCAAGGATATTCAAAGATCATTCCACTCACAACCACTGCCACACACATACCGCACCTCTGACCCCACTCAACCACCGTAACCACAGTCACCCAAATACCCACACACAATATAATCCGATGCGCGTAGCGTGGCAGCGAGCCTTTGACGAGTGCACGCATAGCGCACCCCCGTTAATGCGCGGTGGCAGACAGCGAGCCCACCCCCGCCACGACGTCTAGCAGTCCCCGTACCCCTGTTAAAATGAAAAATGTGCGCAGTGTGGCAGCGAGCATCGACGAGTCGCACACATCGCATCCCCGTCAAAGCGTGGAGGCAGACAGTGAGCCACGACGAACTGTCTACCCACACCCCCATCGCAGGCGCAGCCGAGCAGAGTAATTATGCTCCGACCTACGGCCCACCAACATGAACGCCACACAAAAAATACTGACACGGAGCCCCCGCCTTACCAGCCGGAGCTCGTCCAAATGCAAGGAAAGAAGTACGAGCGCCCTGTCGACCAAAGCGTAGCCCTAACGCCAGCCAATACCACTGCCAGCACTAGAAATTCCCTAAAAATAACAATAAAACCGAATATAGAACAACAACACCCGCTCAATAAGTCCCAAACTCAACCTACAGCCTTTGAACCCTACAGTAAACAGCAATAAACAATAACCCTAGCACTACACCGCGTTCGAAACCCATACAAAAACAACATATCTATACACAGGCCCAAACTAGGAGAGAAAGAGAGAGCGTTTCGGGGGGGCCGAGGGGGGAAAAAAACATGGAAGAGAGGCAGTGTGGGAATGAGGGGAGTGAGGGGGAGGGAATGAGAGGGGGGGGGGTAAGAGAGAGAGAGAAAGGGAGGGGAGGTGAGAGGGAGAGGGAGAGAGGAGAGGTGAGAGGGAAAGAAAGAGAGGGGGGGGTGAAAGAGAAAGAGAGAGAGAGGGAGGTGAGAGGGAGAGGGAGAGAGGGGGGGGAAGGTGAGAGGGAGAGGGAGAGGGAGAGAGGGGGGAGGCGACAGGGAGAGGGAGGGAGGAGAGAGAGAGAGAGGGGGGGTGAGAGAGGGAAAGAAGGAGAGTGGGGGGGTAAAAGAGAGAAAGAAAGAGAGGGGGGGGGGGTGAAAGAGAAAGAGAGAGAGAGGGAGGGGAGGTGAGAGGGAGAGGGAAAGAGGCGAAAGGGAGAGGGAGGGAGGAGGGTGAGAGGGAGAGGGAGAGAGGGGGGGAGGTGAAAGGGAGAGGGAGGGAAGAGGGTGAGAGAAGGAAAGAAAGAGGGGGGGGGGGTGAAAGAGAAAGAGAGAGAGAGGGAGGGGAGGTGAGAGGGAGAGGAAGAGAGGCGAAAGGGAGAGGGAGGGAGGAGGGTGAGAGAAGGAAAGAAAGAGAGGGGGGGGTGAAAGAGAAAGAGAGAGAGAGGGAGGGGAGGTGAGAGGGAGAGAGGGGGGGAGGTGAAAGGGAGAGGGAGGGAGGAGGGTGAGAGAAGGAAGGAAAGAAAGGGGGGGGCGAAAGAGAAAGAAAGAGAGAGAGAGAGAGGGAGAGAGGGGGGAGAGAAGGAAAGAAGGAGAGGGGGGGGGGGGGAGAAAGAAAGAGAGAGAGGGAGAGGGGGGAGGGTGAGAGAAGGAAAGAGAGAGAGGGAGGGGGGGGGGGGTGAGAGAGAGTGTACGAGGGGGAGGGGGGGCCAAGGCCCCACAATCCACCACCAGATTAAAGCACAACAATCCAATCTCACTCTACCAGCACACTAACCCCCTAATGAAAACGTTCTGTGAGCAGAATCCAAAAATATTCATCCTGTCCTCTTCCGCCCCCTACCGTATTCCTAAATAAACTCCACCCTCCCCTTAACAATGGACGCTTGGTGCCCTCCCAAGATGGACGCCGGCGCCCCTGCTAAGATGGACGCCCCCTCGCGAGACATCCCGAGAGCCCCGTCATGCCATGACGTCAGCACAGTTAGCTTAGCTTCGTTAGCCACGTCGCGGGCCGTCAGACTGCGCACCCTTACGACATCACAACCGGCGACCATTTTAGCCGTTAGCGCGGCTAGGTAGCATTAGCTTAGCCTCACCCATGATCCCATAAAAACGTTCCCCAACGACCCATCGACCCGTTTCACCGTGCGGGCCGTCTCCTCGCAATGTTAATACAACACCACATTCCCCACAACAGAATCCTAATTCCCTCAAAACGCCAGTGTAGAGATCTAAACAGAAATATAAAAACATAACAGCCTTTAGGCCGCCTCAAAACACTAGTTTGACCCCTCTGTCGTCACCACCGGCGAGCTTAGAACGACTTCCGGGTCCCCGCAACACATAATCCCACTCACCTAAAACATTATACAACTACTTTATCCGCCACGAATATGAAAACTTTTAAGTGCCTTACACATCCCCGTAATCCCAAGACATTATCGATCGACCTTATACATTTGAACCTATGTCTATCTGTCCGCCGCATCCTCCGGTCGCCTCAGAGGCTAATACAGCAGCTAACTGCTGCTGCGTTCCACGGGCCCCGAAAAACCGGCGTTATCATCACATTTCCCCACGGCCAACCGGTGACTTAAATTACATAATAATACAACTATACTCTCACACGTACCACCAATCATTCCTAACCATAGCCATTCGCCAACCATGCATTCATACCGCTTTCTAACTACAAATAAAAATACAAAATCAGCATTCACTCACATTATCGTCTCTCGAACGTCGCACAGCAGCGCGACTAGTAAACACTAGACCAAACGTAATTGCACACACTTTCATACTGCATGTCTAAGCTTACCATAGCTTTTGTTGAATTCCCACTAAGTACCTATCAGTCCGAATTGTTTCATTAAGTACTTATCTTGTTACAGCCTAACGCAGTTAATTAACACGCCTGCTGCGCTCAAAGTCAAGCAAGACCCTCGCAGTCTGCCCGGCACGGTTTAACTTTGAGCACGAACCAGACCCCGCTTTTATTAAAAAGCCACGTATCTGGGTGTACTTCAGTTCCCCCGTAGAACTATTCCCCGTACTCTGTAACCTCACACGCCACTCCCCGGTCCCGAAGGTTCCCCTCATGCTTACCACACTTAACTCGCACGTTCTGAATGGTAACAGCGCTCTGTCCTCTTCCCATATTCTCTGTACTTCAGCTCCATTGTGGAACTATTCCCCGCACCCAATTACACAGAGCTTCCCCTTCCATTCAGAACACCCAAATCATTCCTTATTAACTGCGCTCCATGTCTCGAGTATTACTTTCTAGGGTTCTAATAATCCCTCGAGAAGCGCACCCTATCGCACGCAAAAAGGACTACCGTGGCTTCCTGGCCAGAAAAACCGTAGTCAGTCGCAATACGACGCTTATAACCTGTCTCGCAAACCAGTTTTGGCGGTGCACACTCATCTTTACCATATCTGACTTGCATGTTCTGAATAGTAACAGAGTTCTGTACACTTCCCCATATTCTCTGTACAACTTTGTTCCGATCTACAGAGCCCATTGTCTTAAACTCTTCCAAGGGCATGGCAGATGGCCCTTGGGTTCCTGTCGTAAATAGAATTATTTGACCACTCACTCCATATGTAAATCGACCTCTGTGTGCCCACAATGGCAATCAGTCTCTGTAAACACACACACAATCTATGAACTATAGTTTGAGGGCTAAGTGTTTCTACACATTAGTTTGATCATGAGATCTATGTTTCCAGAATCTACCACACTATCACTACTGCTAACTGCTACGCTGTTCTAATGTCTCCGCCGTGAGATGTTGTCACTTCTCCCTCCTCTTGCCCGGTTCATCAATGAAGGTCAGTCGGTAGCTGTTGTGGGGTTTTTGAGTCCTATTTACCTTTTTTCGGGTAAATGGGTTGACAACAGGGTAGGCCGTGGCTAGGTATCCTAGCCAGGTATGTTACCTTGTGTTCCGGCGGGGTCTATGGAACGGTGTCCCCATCTGGGGCGATGCGTGAGCTCGGCGGTGTAGCAGTAGAGCTATATTACTGCAGGATGGGACTTAACGGCGGGTTATGGCTCAGCTGGCTAGTTCCTATCCACATTGGCGTCGGGTAGTGGGGCTATGGGTCCAGCCGACATGGTAAACATGTTGCGTGTCTGTGCGTAGGCGTTGTTGATCTGGGTCCCACATCGCCTCACGCTAGGCTGTAGTAGTATAGGGGCAGGGCCGCCTGGGAGAAATGTGAGGCCCTGGGCGAATTTAAATGCGAGGCCCCCCACCCCCTGAGGCGGCCCTGTGTAGTGGGCTATTGTTTCGTTCTGTCACTCTGCTATGAGAAGGTCTGCCTTCTACAGTTTTCTCTCCTCTCAACCATTCATACTGACGGTCAATCGGTATACTGGGGGAGTAGTGCGGGGGGGGCTTTGTTTACCTTTTTTGGTAAATGGGCTAAGCTAGGGCTGGTGTGCTGTTGTGAATATTTTGAATGAAGGCGGGACTAGTTCGCTCTGGTCCGCCTCCCCTTAACGTTGTGTGTATGGGTTTGCTCATTCTACAGTATTTTGTGGTTTAGTTCTTTTATTCATTTAACCCTTTCATGGTGCACACCACAGTGGAGGTTGCTGTTTGCAACCACCACTGGTGCTCCGTGTTAACATCAGTCCTTTGTTTTTGACATATTGAAACAGTGCCCCGCCCGGCCGACGCCATGGGTGGGTCGGCCTGGCGAGTGGCTGGTGGGCTGTTAAAGCTTGTACCGCCACTGTATGGAATTGGCAACGATTAGAACTGTGTTCGAATTGCTGTTTTTTTCTATTAAAAAAATTGTGTCTGGTGGCGGGGCCTTGAGGGCCACATCGCACGAGGTTGTTGACGTTATTAGCTTTGACCCAGCCGCAAGCTATAACCGCTCAGGGTTCCCCTCTCCGCAGGGGATTTTGGTCTTCTGCTGGAGCGCGGGCGGTATTGTCCTAGGCCCTACACCGCCTCACACCGCGCAGCCAGAAGAAGAGAGAGCACGGCCTCGTCAGCGGCGATGACGAGGCCCTCGACAGGCGGCCATGTTTTCCCCCGCCGGAGGTATCCTGGGCGTTGATTCGACAGGTGTCCACAAGGCCGACAGCCTTGGCGGCCGAGGGATCGGCCATGTAGGATGGGTTCGGCTTGAACAAACAAGCCGTCACCGTCCTGCCGCGAGCAGCCCGCTCTCCGATCACTCCCTTCCCCAACACCAGCGGAAAAAGTGGGCTCTGATTGTTTCCTTTGGCTGCGGGCCGCGTGCCTTCGTTGATGCGCGGGCGGCCCCCCTTTCGCTTCTCATGGGGACAGGGGCTGACACCCAGTTGATGGCTGAGCCTGGGTCTGTCCATGAGAATGTTGTGCTGTCAAGCGGCTCCCACACCTTGAGCTGTGTTGGTTGAGCCTGGTGTTATGTCTGTCAACTTAAGTGTTGTCAGCAGGGGGGCTCGAAACCTTTTGAGGCACACAGTGCGGGCTTCCCCGGCCTCGCCTTCGCCAGGCCAGGGATCATGTTGGTGCCTCCCACTCCTGAAATATTGGCAAGTGGTCGCAGCTCACATGATTTGGGGTGGTAGTAATATCACTGCAGGGCTACGGTGTGTAGGAACCCATGGGGGCCTTACACCTTGCATGTCCGGCTGCAGAACAACTCCTCAGCATGTTCTGGAGGGGTGTTCAGTGGGGGGGCTTTTTTCATCGGAAGCCCCCCGTATCAGACCGGCCCTTTCTGTCGGGGTTCCTCCTTGGGTGCGATTGCCTCGTGGGTGGTGTCAGGGTCAGATGTTCCGACACGGAACGGGCTGTTCGCACGGTTCCAGGGTTGGCTACGCACAGCGGGGGGACCGGGCCAACTATCTACAGTTCCTGGCGGACCTGCGCCACGTGACGGCGGGTGCGTTGGGAGTGTCGTCACATATGACTACGGCAGTACCATATGTCGAGGTGGATGGAGAGAACGCTGAGGCGGGGACTTGTGTTTAAACAATCCCACCCGTTTTCAGGTTTGGTACAGACCCTATTGTCAGGGTCTCCAGCAGTGACAGCTCTGGTCAACGAGATCCAATCTCTGTGGACGAAGCAAGCCATCGTCGTGGCGTTCTCCTCCCGGTGTTCTCTGCCTGAGAAGTCGGGAGGGAGGGGTGTAAGGCCCAGGCTGAAGTGTTACGAAGGATCAGATTAAACCGAATATATATATTTATTACTTGATATATATTGCATAGTATTTGTATATCGTCTGATATCCCTTGTGTATTCTTTGTACATATACACGGAATATCCCTTTTACCTAGTACAGACCATAATATTTCGTTCTCCTATTGGAAGCGATCCACTAGGCGCCACTGCCATACCCCCAAGGTCTAGTTCAAAGTCACCGCCAAGGCTTGCCTGGACATGCCCGGTTCTGCGCAAGAATACGAGACAGGAATAAGGCTGGTACTAGATTATTCTCCGTACGTATAAATACGTTGCAGGTGGATACAGCAGCACTTAGCCTAAAGTCAAGTTAACCTAGAAACGTGTTACCCTCAAACGTTAAAAGCCTTCATCACGAGTCAACGACCAAGTGAAGTGAGCAACCGTGCATCTAAATAGAGCACTTATAACCGCGTGCGAATAAGATAGTAAAGTGTCAGAGCTTAGTGGAATAACGTCAAGTTCGACCTAGTTAATGTGAAGTACCGCGCACCGGAGAATCTACACCGGTGAATGCAGAGCCCTTTTCCGGCTGGATTATTATTATATTGCTTTGGTCCTGTGGCTGTTGGAGCGGAGGAGAATCGTCTACACCCACTACTGTGTGGGATTTACCCGTGAGGAACATCACTCGAGCCCGTCTCTGGGAGAGGCTGGCCGGCTTTCACCTATGCTGCACGCATACTTGGATTACAGCTGCTGCTTTCGTCTGCCGATCAAGGGAGTAATGTACCGACTCCCGTAGCTGGAGCTTATTGATTCCCCGTTGATCCAGAGTTTGCATTCGAACATTTCCTCCCCCTGCTGGCCTACAACCGGAGGGACCCTACTAGTATCTCCCGCTGCCCTACTAGTGTACCATAGATATAATTCCTAAGATACAGGTGGTATTCATTATCTCCTGCGTAATATGATAATGGACTTACGTTATTGATTTACTCACGCACATTCTTCGCCTTATAAGCGCGACTCTGCGTAAAGTATTGTAATATACTATCATTGCTGCTAATAAATATTATTATAACCCAGATTTGTGTGGAACCGTGTCCTTGTGGAAGTGTTCATCTGATATACCTGTGTACTGTATGGCCAGTAGTAATGTACATAAGACCGTAGTGGTTTAATGATACCATACTTATTAATACAGTCAGGGAATTGTACCCCTCAGTTACAATTGGTCCTTCGAGCCGGAGGGTAATTAGCGTAATATTAATATAATATTAATATTAACATGGCCGATGATGAACACTCCACAAACGGTTCTCCTAAGTTAGATCGCCCGGAGCGCAGACGTCAGCCACCTCCCTATCTAGAGGCATACGCTGTCAGTCTACTACCTAGCTTTATAAAAAAGTTAAGTACGGATAAAATAGAAAAAGCGGATAGTAAAAGTATGTCAACCCCTACCGACCAGGCGACCCCGCCAGTAGAGACCCTAGTGGGTTCTAACGTAACTGACCAAGCTCACGGGGGGGACCAGGAGGGACCTGACATGACTTTACCCCCCGCCGACGCCAACGAGGTAGTCCCCGGAGAGCTCCAGGATAAAGAAAGCCCTCCAGGGACGGAACCCGACCCACTACCAGAAGAGACGCACACCCAGGAGATGGATCTCCTCGGAGCGCGACAGGAGAACGGATCTCCAACGAGCACTAATAATAATAATAATAATGGATTGGATTTATATAGCGCTCTTCTCTGACTCAGAGCGCTTCACAGAGTCCATTATTCGTTCATACACAGTCATACCAGTGGTGGTAAGCTACAATTGCAGCCAGAGCTGCCAGAAGCCGATCACCTCCGCCTGTGTCTCCCCCCAGCGAAGCGGACAAGATGCTGGCGCAGGCACTCATCGCCACCCTGGCAGCCTCCACCGAGCGCGAACGAGCTGCAGACCAACGAGAGCGCCTTCACGCGCAACTCCAAGCGCAAGCCCTCAGTGAACGCGAGAATCCTGCAACCGAGCGAGAGAGCTTCCAGGCGCAACAAAGGAGTGAAGACGACCGCATAAGACTGGAGACCAGACGCCTTCAGACGGAAGAGAACATTGAAAGAAGCCGCGCCGATGCACAGTGCGCCGCCGCCAATGCCCAGCGCGAAGCAGTGCGCGAAGCCGCCCATGCCCAGCGCGAGGCAGAGCGCGACCGGCTACAGGCGCAGCTGATGGACAAATTGATTGCCATGGCGACACCCCCTCACTCCGCACGGAGCTCCCGGAGATCGTCACGACAAGGGTCTAGGACACATTCCCCTACCCGACCAAGCGACCCGGGACCCCGCCAACAGGAGGATCCTGTCCACGTCTCCGAACCCCCTCCCCGGCCGGTCCATACGAGACCCAGCAACCGGGAAGAACCGGACCACGCCGAGAGACTGAACAGAAGACTCCAGGACCTAGCAGAGGAAGAGGAAGAGGAGGAATGTCAAGCCGACCAGCAGCAACGTACTCTGGACCAGGAGGCCCAGTACAGCCCCGACCAGCAGCAACGTACTCTGGACCAGGAGGCCCAGTACAGCCCCGACCAGCAGCAACGTACTCTGGACCAGGAGGTCCAGTACAGCCCAGACGTCAGCCCCGAGGCACTGCGCTACAAACCCCCGACTCAACTCACGGGTGAGTTTGACGCACCGTCAGCACCGAGGAACAGCACCTGGGTACCCGACCTTCGGTACCCACCAAGTACCAGCCCAAGACGACACGCACGGGGAGACTCGCCCAGGAGGCCTCTCCGCCAACGCTCACCGATGTGCCAGCCATCCATGGCATCGTACCTTGGCACACCGACGTTCCCGGACTTCACACACGAGAACAGAGCACAGTACACAGAGCTACGAATGTGCTTAGAGACAATGATGTCCGATGTACCGGATGAAACGTACAAGTATGCTATCCTACTCAAGCACCTGAAGGTGCCCAGAGCGCACAATATAGCGCTGGCATATTCCAACTCTACTACCCCATACACCGCGGCTCTAGCAGCCCTCGACCAACGTTATGGACGCATATGGGACTACGTGATACAGGAGATAAGAGACATTGACCGTCTCCCCCCAGCCAGAGACAACAGAGCACTAGATGACCTCTCTATCAAGGTACAGTCCCTGGTAGGGATGCTGGGGTCCCAAAAGGAAAAAGGGATATACGAACTGTACGCTAACTCTAATGTAGAGAGAATATTAGAGAAGCTCCCTCCCGCCCGACAAGAGCGTTTTCGGCAGCAGAGAGACCACCGTGACCCCAACGGCCCAGAGGCATCCCTCCTAGACCTGTCTGAGTTCCTCGCCAGGGAGGTCAGCAGCTTACGACTGGACACGTTTGTATGGAGTGGACCAAGCCCAAGACCAGGACCTCGGGGATTAAATGATAACCGCCGGTCGGTGACCGTTATGCACCAAGCCGAATCAGTACCGCAGCACAAGAACCACAACACCCCCTCGACGAAAGAGGAGTGGAAGATTGAATGCCAGTACTGTGAAGGGGAACATCGGCCGTATCAATGCGACACTTTCGGGAAGCTGACCACGGACGAGGTGAGTCAGTGGATCAAGGACCACCGCCGCTGCTTCCGCTGCGCACGCAGCCATATGGCAGCTGAGTGCCACTTGAAGAAGAAGTGTAGCAGGTGCGGCGGCACCCACTTGGAGGTCCTGCATGACATCAACAAGCGTCCGCCAGGACAACAAAGTGGGCCCGTCACGGTAATGTACCAGGCCGAGGCGGTGGCACCAGTACCAAAGATCCACCAGACCGCTCCCTACTGTCCCGACTGCTATAGCAGACACTGGGAGTCACGGTGCTACTCGGACGACCGCGAGTCGGCACCACCCCAGACGTTTCAAAGCAACCGACCAACAGGAGTGCTCCACATTGACCAGTATAGCGGGACCCCCCGAGTGCTCATCAAAGTGGTCAGAGTGCTCCTGAGCTACGAGGACAAGGTCCTGGACACTTACGCCGTCCTGGACGATGGGTCTGAAAAGACTCTCCTTCTCGCTTCCGCAGCAGCCCAGTTGGGCCTGCGGGGTGCCAAAGGTACCATGACAATACGCACCATCAGAAGGGACCAGAAGACCATAAAAGGTGAGAAGGTCTCCTTCAAGATAGCAGCGGTGGACCAGCCCGAGAAGCAGTATAGTATAACCAACGTCTTCACCAGCCACGACATAGGCCTATCACAGTACACCTACCCCATCCCACAGCTGATGGCGAAGTATGTGCACCTACGTCAACTACCTATACCGCTTATCGACGGCGCCACACCGACCCTGCTCATCGGCTCCGACCACGCGGACCTCATTCTCCCAATTGAGGCGGCCCACATCGGACCCAAAGGATGCCCAGTCGCGGTTCAGACCCGACTGGGGTGGACGCTCCAGGGCCCCCTCTACGGACTTGACAGTCAACCCACGTCTACACGCTGCCTACACACAAAGGCGAGCGACACCGGCCACTCTCTCGTACAGCCCGTTGAGAGGCTATTGACATTAAGCGAGAGGCCTGTGAGAGAACCGTGGGCACAAGAGGGAGTTCGGAACTCCACCCCCCTCAGCTGCGCTCCAGACGTAGCTGACCTCGAACCTAGCACCCCAAGCGACTCCTTGACGGGGCGGCCGGAACCGGCCCCTCCTCAGACGGGGTACAGAGCAAACAAGAGAAACAGACGGAGGAGGAGGAGGCACAGCCAAGCACAGATCAAAGCAGTCTCAGGCCCGCTTCCTCCTAAGCCCCCCTTCATCCCGTCCAGTCGTCATGATCATAGACCAGTCACTACCCCGAGCTGCGTGGCCGGCCGGCCGCGTAAGCAAAGTGATCACTGGTGCCGACGGAAAGGTCAGAGCGGCAGAAGTGCTCGTCCAGGGGCGGACATACACCCGGCCCGTGGCGAGGCTGATAGAGTTGCCAAGGCTCCCCGACTCTCTCGATGACGACCATGACCCCCCGACTTTGTGAACTGCCCTACCCTCACAACGGACATTGAGTAGTGGACAGTGTGGTTAATCTGTCTCTGCTTATCTAATTAGGTGGGACTAATTAGGAGGCGGCTGTTACAAAGGATCAGATTAAACCGAATATATATATTTATTACTTGATATATATTGCATAGTATTTGTATATCGTCTGATATCCCTTGTGTATTCTTTGTACATATACACGGAATATCCCTTTTACCTAGTACAGACCATAATATTTCGTTCTCCTATTGGAAGCGATCCACTAGGCGCCACTGCCATACCCCCAAGGTCTAGTTCAAAGTCACCGCCAAAGGCTTGCCTGGACATGCCCGGTTCTGCGCAAGAATACGAGACAGGAATAAGGCTGGTACTAGATTATTCGCCGTACGTATAAATACGTTGCAGGTGGATACAGCAGCACTTAGCCTAAAGTCAAGTTAACCTAGAAACGTGTTACCCTCAAACGTTAAAAGCCTTCATCACGAGTCAACGACCAAGTGAAGTGAGCAACCGTGCATCTAAATAGAGCACTTATAACCGCGTGCGAATAAGATAGTAAAGTGTCAGAGCTTAGTGGAATAACGTCAAGTTCAACCTAGTTAATGTGAAGTACCGCGCACCGGAGAATCTACACCGGTGAATGCAGAGCCCTTTTCCGGCTGGATTATTATTATATTGCTTTGGTCCTGTGGCTGTTGGAGCGGAGGAGAATCGTCTACACCCACTACTGTGTGGGATTTACCCGTGAGGAACATCACTCGAGCCCGTCTCTGGGAGAGGCTGGCTGGCTTTCACCTATGCTGCACGCATACTTGGATTACAGCTGCTGCTTTCGTCTGCCGATCAAGGGAGTAATGTACCGACTCCCGTAGCTGGAGCTTATTGATTCCCCGTTGATCCAGAGTTTGCATTCGAACATTTCCTCCCCCTGCTGGCCTACAACCGGAGGGACCCTACTAGTATCTCCCGCTGCCCTACTAGTGTACCATAGATATAATTCCTAAGATACAGGTGGTATTCATTATCTCCTGCGTAATATGATAATGGACTTACGTTATTGATTTACTCACGCACATTCTTCGCCTTATAAGCACGACTCTACGTAAAGTATTGTAATATACTATCATTGCTGCTAATAAATATTATTATAACCCAGATTTGTGTGGAACCGTGTCCTTGTGGAAGTGTTCATCTGATATACCTGTGTACTGTATGGCCAGTAGTAATGTACATAAGACCGTAGTGGTTTAATGATACCATACTTATTAATACAGTCAGGGAATTGTACCCCTCAGTTACAGGAAGGTTCAGCATTTTTTGGATTGTCTCCTACCTGTTGAACACTGTCAGGTGAGGGTCTGGTTCTCCTCCATAGACCTGTAGGATGCGTATGCGCATCTCCGATCTTCCATCCTAGGGCTTACCTACGCTTCCTTTGCAGGGTTAGCGTATGAGTACCAGAGGCTGCCGTTCGGTTTTCTCTGGCTCCCCGCATCTTCACCAAGTGCGTGGAGGCCGCACTGGGGCCTCTGCGTCGTCAGGGGTTACGGAGTGTTCTGCCCTGATGACGTTCTGGTCCTTCGCGGTCAAGGTGGATCGTCAGGTCTCGTACCAGGCAGGTCTCTACCAGCCTGGGGTTGCTGTAGACTGGATGTAGAGTACGCCTCTTCCCAGTCAACGGTTGGAGGGCTATGGGCATCCATCTCAGAGCGTGTTGTCAACACGCTCGGGAGGTTCCGTCCTAGGATCATTACGGCGCTGTCTCACGTCGCGTTTTCACCGACGCCTCCCTCGCTGGTGACGCGTCGGGCCAACGCAGTAGGGGGCAGCTGGCAAACCATGCTGCCCGGTCTGCGCTACGTTCAATGTGTTGGTGTTGAAAGCGGTCCTTCTGGTCCACGAATGGTGTTGATCAGGATGGACGATACAATGTCAGTGTCGTGTATCGACAGACAGGGAGGAGTACGCTTCCCCTGTCTGCACCAGGCGGCGGGTGGCTGGCTATGGGCGTCCTCCATCTGCGCGGCCTGAGGGCTCCCCACATCCCCGGCAGGGAGAATGTGGGTGCAAGTGTACTGTCGCAGGGCGGTCCTCATCCTGACGGGTGAGGATTACGTCTGGACATGGCCAGGCGGGTCTGGGACCGATGCCGTGCCGCCAGGGATTCTTCCCCATACATCTGTTAGGTCAGTTGTTGGGACGGGTACGTTGAGGGGCGCAGGTTCTTGATCCTGATGGTGTTACCATCTGGAATGCGCATGCTCCCTCCACTGTCGCGCTTACGCGGGCAGATGACGTATGTTCCAAGTGTGGTGTAAGGCGGGGAGCCGGGACTCAGTCTCCTGCCCCCTGGATGCTGTCCTTAGTTACCTCCAGTCTCTCCTTGATAGACTGTCGGCTTCGACGGTGAGGGTATATGCAGCAGCTATATCCTCCTATCATGAGGGGTTTGAGGGGATGTCTTGTTCAGCCACCCTCTTGTGAAGCGTTTCCTGCTTGGTGCTCGACGCGCTAAACCGGTGCAACGCTCCTTGGCTCCGACTTGGGATCTTCAATTGGTCCTCGGTCGGTTGTCCTTGGCCCCGTTTGAGCCGCTCGAGCAGGCGCCGTTGGGACAGCTGTCCTTCAACACCGCGTTCCTACTGGCTGTCACTTCCGCTAAACGCGTAGGTGAGCTCTGTGCTCTCTCGGTACGTCCAGAGTGCCTGTCTTTTCGGACCGATTGCGGTGCCACTCTGCGACCTAATCCTGCTTTCGTGCCTAAGAATATCCGGAGTTCCTTCCGCTCCCGGGATATTGTGGTTCAGGCGTTTCGTCCTCCTCCTCACACTAGTGAGTTAGATGCGGGCCTTCACCTGTCATGTCCAGTCCGTGCTTGGGGATTTACCTCAGCCGTACTCAGGACTTCAGGATTACCGACCAGCTTTTTGTCTGTTACGGTGGGGCTCGTGCTGGTAAGGCACTGTCGGAGCAGCGCCTGTCCCATTGGTTGTGCGAGGGCATTACCCTCTGCTAAACGTTGGCTGGGCAGGATCCCCCTGGGGGCGTCAGGGCGCACTCCACTCGTGGGGTGGCTGCTTCTGCCGCTCTCCTGGGTGGGGCCTCGGTGGAGGACATCTGTGCTGCAGCTTCATGGTCCTCCCCGGGTCCCTTTGTAAGGTTTTACCTCATGGACATGACCGGGGGTTCTGTCTCCCAGGCGGTTCTGAGGTCTGTGGCCTTTCCTGCTTCCCGTCCTTTGGTCGGGTAGCAGGAGTGTATGGGTATGGGCCACAGTGTGTTGAGTCACACGTGGTTCCGCCTGTACGGTGTGTTCAAGGGGTTCTAGTTCCCTCTTGTTCGCATTCAGGTGGAGTTGACTGCGCCCCCCCTTCATTAGGAAGGATGGGGTGACAGGGCTCCCCGCACCCCTTGATGTGGGCTTACGGGTCCTCAGGGGGTACATTTGTCGGGTCTCGCGTCCGCTCTTCCCCATATCTCATAAGGCTCAGAGCGGGACGCGAAAGCAAATACGATATATAACGATAGGTTATGTAGATAACCTAGTTATATTAGTATTGGCTGAGCGTCCCGCTTTGTGCGGCCCTGAGTTCCCTCTTGAGGGATCTTTTCCTAGGACGGGATTGGCGAGGAAGGGCGTTTGTTGACCAGAGTCATGGTTATATGGGCTGTGCCACCATAGGGGCGGGGCCCCATACAGGTGGGGTGCATGTAGTTGTTTCGTTGGAGATACAATAGGTATCATAGGAGATAAGGGGTATCTCATAAGGCTCAGAGCGGGACGCTCAGCCAATACTAATATAACTAGGTTATCTACATAACCTATCGTTATCACAGCCATCCTAGCTCCGAACGGCTGGTTCTCTACCTTGCACAGTGGCCGGTACACACTATAAACTAGTGCGCAAAAATAAGCCCTCAGGGAGGGCTTAATGCAGTCTGAGCTGTAACCCCGCATCCTACTGCTGTGTGTGTGAGGTAGGTAATACAGCAAGCGTTCTTCAAAGTTGCAAAGATTGAGTAAACTTGTACGCTTTTACCGTTTCTCGGTTTCAGAAAACCAACTCAAGTAAGATGTCATTATTTTAAGAATTCCATTGGCTACACAAACTGTCAATCATTTTCAGTATCAGTGGTGATTTGTCCAGTCATTGAGAGGCGAAACCGGAGGTGGTCACTTTTTCAAAACTGACGCTCGTTGGCTGTTTGGTTTTATAACCCAAGATTGGAAGCACGTAATAGGTCGAGCAGTGTGTCCATCAAAGGGCGGCCTGTCGGAATTTTAAGTGGTTAATCTTAATCAAGGATAAAGACTATTTCACCATATATGACGCATCATAGCTTTTTGCTCATGTAACCCGTGTGTTACGGCTGCGTTGTGTTCTGGTGTGTGTGGCGACGTTAACCAGGCAGGAGGCAGTACTGGGTCTGGGTCTCAGGATCTTTTACTGGAAGTCTGTGTGACATATATCCAATGTACAAAAGTGTTAGGTTTGGTGTGCAGTAGCTTCTTTTCACCTTCTCATTTGCATCAAGAATAACTGTCTTACAATTTACACAATTATCATAATAATTATCTTTAGCAAAAACTAAATTCTATTCCATAAACAATTTTAACCAAATGATTAACCAATACCCATATTATATTTAACATATAATATATACATATATGTAACTCTGTAACAAATATGAAAATAAACACATTATAATCACAAACAGTAACATTAGAGTAACATGTAACTCTGCGGTGTTATAATCACACCAGCCTGACTCAACTTATATAGCTGAACTGGTGTGGATTAGCTATACTGTATAAGGCTATTAAACCTACAGATTTTCATTTCACAGTAAAATCATATTAGTTTTCAAAAGAAACAGACACAAACATCTCCATACCTGTGTGACATATATCCAATGTACAAAAGTGTTATGGTTTGTAACCGACCCCAATCGCACAACACAAGACAGGTATGGTGGTTTGCCAAGAAACAGATATTTATTGTGAACAGGGAAAAAGGGCACTGTCCCTTTAAGGGAGAAAACACAAAACACTGGAATAACACAAGAGGGGAAGGTAAAGTGCCTTTAAGAGGCGGGCAGGAAAAGGGAACACTATGGGAAAGTAAGGGAACGCCTAAGGGAAGGTTAAGGGAACGCCTTGGGACAGAGGAACTAGAGACTAGGTAAACCAGGGACAAGGAGAACTAGGGAGAGAGGACTAGGGACTAGGAGAGCTAGGGATAGAGGACTAGGGACTAGGAGAACTAGGGATAGAGGGGACTGAGGCCCGCGGAGGCGGGCTGGGGAACAGGGAGGAACTGGGGACAGAGAACCGCGGAGGCGGGCTGGGGACAGGGAGGAACTGGGGACTGGTGGGAAAACATCTGGGCCGCTCTGCAGAACAGAGGAGAGGGTTAATATTCAAAGGGAACAAACAGAGCAGATGCAGAACAGTCCAAATAACAAAGTAACAAAGTAAATACTATCTTCGTGTGAATAAACACACAGTGGGAGATGAAATGTCCAAAATAATATCCACGAGAGAACAAAACAGAGTGGGAGATGAAATGTCCAAACTAATAACTAAGTGAGAACTAAAGGAGGCAATACGCTGGGGAAACAGCAGCGGGACGAGGGCAAGGGGCATTACGCTGAGTGAGTGACATCACAATCAAAACTCACCCAGGCGTATGCGTAAAGGTACAGGGACAGCAGCGGGAACGGGGGCAAAAAGCATTACGCTGAGTGAGTGACATCACAATCAAAACTCACCCAGGCGTATGCGTAAAGGTACAGGGACAGCAGCGGGAACGGGGGCAAGGGCACTACGCTGGGTGAGTGACATCACAATCAAAACTCACCCAGGCGTATGCGTAATGGTACAGGGACAGCAGCGGGAACGGGGGCAAGGGCACTACGCTGGGTGAGTGACATCACAATCAAAACTCACCCAGGCGTATGCGTAATGGTACAGGGACAGCAACGGGGCGAGGGCATCGCCACCGGGTGGCTGGCTGTCCGAGCCGAGGAACAGAGCGCTGGAACAGCGGCGGTGGCGAGGATGTCGTCCACCGGGTAGCCGCTGTCGGAGCCGAGGAACAGAGCGCTGGAACAGCGGCGGTGGCGAGGATGTCGTCCACCGGGTAGCCGCTGTCGGAGCCGAGGAACAGAGTGCGCGCCACACCTTGGTGTGCGCGTCGGAACAGTGGCGGTGGCGAGGGTGTCGTCCACCGGGTAGCCGCTGTCGGAGCCGAGGAACAGAGTGCGCGCCACACCTTGGTGTGCGCGTCGGAACAGTGGCGGTGGCGAGGGTGTCGTCCACCGGGTAGCCGCTGTCGGAGCCGAGGAACAGAGTGCGCGCCACACCTTGGTGTGCGCGTCGGAACCGAGAGACGCCTCGGGGTGCGTCTGCGAGGAGGAGTGTGCCAAGCACGAAGGTCTGGAAGATGCGCGTCGGCGCGCTGAGGTCTGGAGAGCGTGCCAAGCTCGAAGGTCTGGAAGATGCGCGTCTGTGCGCTGGTACGGAGGAGCGTGCCAAGCTCGAAGGTCTGGAAGATGCGCGTCAGTGCGCTGGTACGGAGGAGCGTGCCAAGCTCGAAGGTCTGGAAGATGCGCGTCAGTGCGCTGGTACGGAGGAGCGTGCCAAGCTCGAAGGTCTGGAAGATGCGCGTCTGTGCGCTGGTACGGAGGAGCGTGCCAAGCTCGAAGGTCTGAAGTGGAACACTGGAATACCTCCCGTAGAGGATTAGAGAGCGCAGTACAGTGTCTCCCTCCAGGCAAACGGCGGCAGGTGGCGAAGGCTTGAGCGCATCTGGCGCGCTGGTCTGGAGTGGAACACTGGAATACCTCCCGTAGAGAATTAGAGAGCGCAGTACAATGTCTCCCTCCAGGCAAACGGCGACAGGTGGCCAAAGCCCTTGAAGATGCGCGTTGCGCGCTGGTGACTGGAGAGCGTGCCAAGCCCGAAGGTCCGGGAGATGCGCGTTGGTCTAGATGTGCGTCAGGACGAACAGCTGCGCTGGGGTCTGCAGTGGAGCGCTGGGGTGCCTCCCGTGGAAGTTACAGGGAGCGCAGAACAGTCTCCTCCACAGGCTACGGCGACAGCAGACGAAGGCTGGAGCAAACATCTCAAGGCTGGAGAGATCCATCTTACAGCATTGGTAGACCAGAGGATCTCCCGAAAAAGTCTAGATGTTAGAGAATATGACTCAGCATGAATACAACACGACCCCACGCCGAAACGAGGGGAAGAGCCCTGGTATTTAAAGCCCACAGGGGAACTAATTAGCCTGCCACCACAGGTGCGAGAGGTAATTGATAATAGTCCAGGTGTGGCCACTGAGAGTAAACGAGAGTAAAGAACGAGAGGGTGGGGGCTAGAGAGAGTGAGTGAGAAGGGAATTTCTAACAGTAGGCTTTAAAGAAACAGAGAAAAGGTGGTGAGCAGCGGGCAAAACCTCACAGTACCCCCCCCTCAACGGGAGCCACCCGGCGACCCAAAACAAATACAGACAGAGTGGCAGGGGGCAAAACAAGAGGTACTGGCCAAGCCAGCAGGGGAAGCCACCACAAGAGTGGGGCTAGCAAAAGAAACAGGGTCGCCGAGGGGTAACTAGGGTAGCAGAGGGGCAACTGGTCTAGAGGAACTGGGTCTAGAGAACTGGTCTAGAGCAACTGGTCTAGAGAACTGGTCTAGAGAACTGGTCTAGAGAACTGGGCTAGAGAACCGGGCTAGAGAACTGGTCTAGGGAACTGGTTTAGAGAACTGGTCTAGAGAACTGGTCTAGAGGAACTGGGTCTAGAGAACTGAGGGGCAAGCAGGGTAGCAAAGGGGTAACCATGGTAGCACCGGGAAAGGGCTAGCAGAGGGAAGGTTAGCTGCCAGGGCACTGATAGCTACAGGGCCTATGCTAGCTGTACTGCTACATCAACATAGAGGCTGCGCAAGCTGCCGGAGCCAGGCTAGCAGAGGGAAAGGGTAGCTGCCAGGGCACTGATAGCTACAGGGCCTATGCTAGCTGTACTGCTACATCAACATAGAGGCTGCGCTAGCTGCCGAGCTAGGCTAGCAGGGGGAAAGGGTAGCTGCCAAGGCACTGATAGCTACAGGGCCTATGCTAGCTGTACTGCTACATCAACATAGAGGCTGCGCTAGCTGCCGGAGCTAGGCTGGCAGACAGGGCTGGACCAGCATGAGAGCACAAGCTAGCTGGAAGGACAGTCCTAGCTGTGTGAGATTCTACACAAAAAAGTGGAGGCCATGCAGAGGGAACGGGTTAGCTGCTTGGGCCTGGCTAGCTACAGGGCCTATGCCAGCTGCAAGGCTGCATTAACATAGAGGCTGTGCTAGCAGCCGGGGCCAAGCTAGCAGACTGGGGCTCTGCTGAGGGACTGGGTTAGCTGCCAGGGCAAGGCTAGCTACAGGGCCTATGCCAGCAGCAAGGGCTGCATAAACATAGAGGCTGTGCTAGCAGCCGGGGCAAGGCTAGCAGACAGGGGCCATGCTGGTAGTAGAGGCCTAACAAGCTGCAGGGGGGTCAAAACAGGGCTAACAGGGAAGCCAACAGGGCTAACAGGGGAGCTAACAGGCTAACAAGGGAGCTAAACAGGACTAACAAGGAAGCTAAACTGGGCTAACAGGGGAGCTAGAGGGAACAAGAAAAAAAAAGGCAAACTCAACATACACCGTCTGTGCTGGCTGGGGTCGTCGATTTGGTGGGGTCGTACTGTTATGGTTTGTAACCGACCCCAATCGCACAACACAAGACAGGTATGGTGGTTTGCCAAGAAACAGATATTTATTGTGAACAGGGAAAAAGGGCACTGTCCCTTTAAGGGAGAAAACACAAAACACTGGAATAACACAAGAGGGGAAGGTAAAGTGCCTTTAAGAGGCGGGCAGGAAAAGGGAACACTATGGGAAAGTAAGGGAACGCCTAAGGGAAGGTTAAGGGAACGCCTTGGGACAGAGGAACTAGAGACTAGGTAAACCAGGGACAAGGAGAACTAGGGAGAGAGGACTAGGGACTAGGAGAGCTAGGGATAGAGGACTAGGGACTAGGAGAACTAGGGATAGAGGGGACTGAGGCCCGCGGAGGCGGGCTGGGGAACAGGGAGGAACTGGGGACAGAGAACCGCGGAGGCGGGCTGGGGACAGGGAGGAACTGGGGACTGGTGGGAAAACATCTGGGCCGCTCTGCAGAACAGAGGAGAGGGTTAATATTCAAAGGGAACAAACAGAGCAGATGCAGAACAGTCCAAATAACAAAGTAACAAAGTAAATACTATCTTCGTGTGAATAAACACACAGTGGGAGATGAAATGTCCAAAATAATATCCACGAGAGAACAAAACAGAGTGGGAGATGAAATGTCCAAACTAATAACTAAGTGAGAACTAAAGGAGGCAATACGCTGGGGAAACAGCAGCGGGACGAGGGCAAGGGGCATTACGCTGAGTGAGTGACATCACAATCAAAACTCACCCAGGCGTATGCGTAAAGGTACAGGGACAGCAGCGGGAACGGGGGCAAAAAGCATTACGCTGAGTGAGTGACATCACAATCAAAACTCACCCAGGCGTATGCGTAAAGGTACAGGGACAGCAGCGGGAACGGGGGCAAGGGCACTACGCTGGGTGAGTGACATCACAATCAAAACTCACCCAGGCGTATGCGTAATGGTACAGGGACAGCAGCGGGAACGGGGGCAAGGGCACTACGCTGGGTGAGTGACATCACAATCAAAACTCACCCAGGCGTATGCGTAATGGTACAGGGACAGCAACGGGGCGAGGGCATCGCCACCGGGTGGCTGGCTGTCCGAGCCGAGGAACAGAGCGCTGGAACAGCGGCGGTGGCGAGGATGTCGTCCACCGGGTAGCCGCTGTCGGAGCCGAGGAACAGAGCGCTGGAACAGCGGCGGTGGCGAGGATGTCGTCCACCGGGTAGCCGCTGTCGGAGCCGAGGAACAGAGTGCGCGCCACACCTTGGTGTGCGCGTCGGAACAGTGGCGGTGGCGAGGGTGTCGTCCACCGGGTAGCCGCTGTCGGAGCCGAGGAACAGAGTGCGCGCCACACCTTGGTGTGCGCGTCGGAACAGTGGCGGTGGCGAGGGTGTCGTCCACCGGGTAGCCGCTGTCGGAGCCGAGGAACAGAGTGCGCGCCACACCTTGGTGTGCGCGTCGGAACCGAGAGACGCCTCGGGGTGCGTCTGCGAGGAGGAGTGTGCCAAGCACGAAGGTCTGGAAGATGCGCGTCGGCGCGCTGAGGTCTGGAGAGCGTGCCAAGCTCGAAGGTCTGGAAGATGCGCGTCTGTGCGCTGGTACGGAGGAGCGTGCCAAGCTCGAAGGTCTGGAAGATGCGCGTCAGTGCGCTGGTACGGAGGAGCGTGCCAAGCTCGAAGGTCTGGAAGATGCGCGTCAGTGCGCTGGTACGGAGGAGCGTGCCAAGCTCGAAGGTCTGGAAGATGCGCGTCTGTGCGCTGGTACGGAGGAGCGTGCCAAGCTCGAAGGTCTGAAGTGGAACACTGGAATACCTCCCGTAGAGGATTAGAGAGCGCAGTACAGTGTCTCCCTCGAGGCAAACGGCGGCAGGTGGCGAAGGCTTGAGCGCATCTGGCGCGCTGGTCTGGAGTGGAACACTGGAATACCTCCCGTAGAGAATTAGAGAGCGCAGTACAATGTCTCCCTCCAGGCAAACGGCGACAGGTGGCCAAAGCCCTTGAAGATGCGCGTTGCGCGCTGGTGACTGGAGAGCGTGCCAAGCCCGAAGGTCCGGGAGATGCGCGTTGGTCTAGATGTGCGTCAGGACGAACAGCTGCGCTGGGGTCTGCAGTGGAGCGCTGGGGTGCCTCCCGTGGAAGTTACAGGGAGCGCAGAACAGTCTCCTCCACAGGCTACGGCGACAGCAGACGAAGGCTGGAGCAAACATCTCAAGGCTGGAGAGATCCATCTTACAGCATTGGTAGACCAGAGGATCTCCCGAAAAAGTCTAGATGTTAGAGAATATGACTCAGCATGAATACAACACGACCCCACGCCGAAACGAGGGGAAGAGCCCTGGTATTTAAAGCCCACAGGGGAACTAATTAGCCTGCCACCACAGGTGCGAGAGGTAATTGATAATAGTCCAGGTGTGGCCACTGAGAGTAAACGAGAGTAAAGAACGAGAGGGTGGGGGCTAGAGAGAGTGAGTGAGAAGGGAATTTCTAACAGTAGGCTTTAAAGAAACAGAGAAAAGGTGGTGAGCAGCGGGCAAAACCTCACAGAGAGAGAGAGAGAGAGAGCGAGAGAAAGCTCCCGTTCTACAGTCAATATACAGTGTTATCGCTGCACAGACCCGGCAATGCCCCTGACCAGAGGAGAGAAATATAATATAGTTAGTAAAAGCACTATATAAGCTCAGAACACAGCTCAGAACACAACACAGCTTAGAACACAGCTCAGAACACAGAACACATCTCAGAACACAGCACAGAACACAGCTCAGAACACAGCTCAGAACACAGAACACAGCTCAGAACACAGCTCAGAACACAGAACACATGCAGAACACAGCACAGAACACAGCTCAGCACACAGCTCAGAACACAGCTCAGAACACAGGACACCTCAGAACACAGAACACATGCAGAACACAGCACAGAACACAGCTCAGAACACAGCTCAGAACACAGCTCAGAACACAGAACACAGCTCAGAACACAGCTCAGAACACAGAACACATGCAGAACACAGCACAGAACACAGCTCAGCACACAGCTCAGAACACAGCTCAGAACACAGAACACAGCTCAGAACACAGCTTCATCTAACGAGGCGTCGCAAGGTTTAACTGAGGCTAACGTTAACATGATGGCACACACACAGTGGCACACCCTCCACCAGAGCAAGGCCAGAGAGAGAGTGAGAGAGAGAGAGAGAGAGAGAGAGAGAGAGAGAGAGAGAGAGAGAGAGAGAGAGAGAGAGAGAGAGAGAGAGAGAGAGAGAGAGAGAGAGAGAGAGAGACACACACATTGGAAAGAAACAACCCAAAACCAGAGCAAATTGAAATGCTATTTGGCCCTAAACAGAGAGTACACAGTGGCAGAATACCTGAGCACTGTGACTGACCCAATACTAAGAAGATCCTTGACTAGGTACAGACTCAGTGAGCACAGCCTAGCCATCGAGAAAGGCCGCCATAGGCAGACCTGGCTCCCAAGCGAAGACAGACTATGCATTTACATTTACATTTACATTTAGTCATTTAGCTGACTCTTTTATCCAAAGCAACTTACAAGTTCTGTACGACAAGACAGCAAGAAGGGTACAACTGCACCCACTGCACACAAGATGAGGTGGAAACCGAGCTCCACTTCTTAACAACCTGCCCACTATACCAAGACATATACTTCCCACAAATTGCAAAGACCCAAAGAGACTTTGAAAACATGGACAATAACTCAAAACTCTCATACCTACTGGGAGAAATACAAGAATGTGAAATAAAGCCCATTTTAATTGAATTTTGAGAGAGAGAGAGAGAGAGAGAGAGAGAGAGAGAGAGAGAGAGAGAGAGAGAGAGAGACACCCTAACGCAGAATCAATGGCAAAGTTGGAAGGAGACGACGTCGGCGCATTTTCCTACCATGGAGATGAAAAGTACCAGTCCCATCCATGATATTGTCCCCCCGTTGGGATGAACATGGGAGTCCTAGTTTATCTGCCACACGTTAGCACTCGATAACGTAGCAATTAGCAATTAGCTAAAGGCAGGGACAGGTAACTAGCGTTAGCTAATGCTAGCTAGCGTTAGCTAACGCTAGTTACCTGTCCCTGCCTTTAGCTAATTGCTACTAGCCGACATAGCTATAGCCTGACTGAAGGTTCTAACATGCAACAACTTTCATTTTCAGTCCATCTGCCAAATGTCCTCTTCGTCTTGGCATATCATACTTGGTATTGATAACAAGGTTATGTGGCACACAGTGTTATTTCTTCTGCTGCGATGCTGCTTTTCAAAAGACATCCACTCGCTCCTGTGGATAGCGCTGAATAGACCCTGTACCTGGCTGTAGCCCCTTCCCTTGTGGATCTGGTCTTCTTCACATATCTCTACCGACTACCAGACCGACGCCAACTAGCTCGGCTCCCCCTAGTGTTAGTCCTCCAACGATGCTTTGGACAAAAGTAATTGAATGAAACCAATAGTATATCTGCAGAGCAGCAGAGCCCCAGAGCCCGGAACACTATTCTACAAACGTGTCTAATGTGAAATATATAAGCATGTAAGCAAAACTATATTTTAGGTCTGTGATGAAAAAGGGCCTCGCGGGAAGGGGGGCCTCGCAAAAAAAAATAAAAAAATAAAAATAAAAATAAAAAAAAATAAAAAAAAATATATATATATATTTTTTTATTTTTTTTGTGAGGCCCCGCTTCCTGCGAGGCCCTGTGCGACCGCACTGCTCGCACACCCCCTGAGGCAGCCCTGTGTGTGAATACACGTAATTAAAAAGCGTGCAAATATAACAATGGGTTTATGCTAGGTACCGAATTATAACGTTAGCCCATCAAGACTAAACTAATAAAGAATGGGTTAGTGATCTTGGATCCAAACAGAATGTACCCAGGGTGAATAGAATATTTAACGGAACATGTAGCCATAAGTAGATAACGTTTAAAGAACAAATTACGACTTTTATAAATGTTTATCGGACGCAGCTCACCTCATTTGCATCCAGAATAACTGTGCTTGAGCCACGTGAAATTGCGTGTAATGACGTTGTCATGGTGGGTGCGTTCAGCATCCACACCAAACCCCAGAACAACACAGGTAACAACACAGGTAGGAGATTCCAACAAAACAATGAAACGGGGGTGTTTTGGCGAAAAGGGGACCATATTAACCTGTTACACTCACTGATGGGGTCCCTTGGTGCCCTTTTTTCCTTTTCGCCCCTGCCCTTCAAACAGCCTGAGCCTTCAAGTTTTCTTTGCTTTTAGCTGGATTGAGAATTCAAATTAGCCTGACATGGTTTGAAAGCTACTGGCAGACTGGGGTACATCACCCAAATCTCTTTAAGTAGCTCAAAAGTGCTAATGCTAACCATATCATGTAAATGAATGGAAATGCTAGTGCCATTAGCCCTATACTCCGGGAGAACACAGGTTTGGGTGGTCTATAGGGCTGCAACTAATGACTATTTTGGTAGTCGACTAATCTGTCGATTATTTTTTCGATTAGTCAACTAATCGAAAAACAATTATATAAAAAAATAAAAATAAAAATCGTTGCAGCCCTAGTGGTCTAACATAGTTTGTTAATTAGGCATCTTTCTAACTAGTATAGGATCCAATTTTATAGATAGAGAAGTTCGTTCCACCATTGTGGGGCAAGGGCCGAGAATAGGAGACTACTCTTTGATGACCCTCCGGGAGCTCAGATAGGAGTAGGTCTGAGACGGCCAGAAGATGCAGAGCGTAGGGGTCTTGAGGGTGTGTAGTTAGAGACCATTGACCGGAGGTAGGCGGGAGCTGTTCCTTTTGCCGCACGGTAGGCCAGGTCGAGGGCCTTGAAGCCGATTCGTGCGGCAATGGGGAGCCAGTGCAGGTCCCTGAGAAGTGGGGTGACATGGGCCGACTTCGGTAGGTTTGAGGTCACGCGGGCCGCTGCATTCTGAATTAGTTGAAGAGGCTTGGTGGCACTACACCCTGAAGGTATTAGTGCCAGCTGGTACACCCTGAAGGTAGCAGTGTCAGCCCATCAAGGCCAGTCTAGCGCTGACACCCCGGCTGGGTCTGGTGCCAACCTGTGGTCCTGGACCCGGGTGAGTGACGCACCCTAAGAGTGGTACAGCATATATATTTATCCACACCTGTCTGCATTTACCTGCACATAGTCCTATCCGATAATCTATCATATCTATCCACACCTGTCTGTATTTACCTGCACATAGTCCTATCTGATAATCTGTACATATTCTACTCTTACTAGTTACGCTGCTGGCCAGTATGACTATTACCATACTGTCTTTATACCGGTATCACTGTACATATTATACTACAACTGTACATACATCTGATTAGCACTACACTCAGTAGTACTAATTTGTATATTCTTTACCCAGTTTAATCACCTGTACATTGTATATTACTATTGGATTTTACTGTTACATTTGCACTCTGGTTGGATGTCAAATTTATTTTCGTTTTACTGTACTTGTGCTGTATGATGACAATACATTTTAATCTGAATGAATGAATGAATGAAAACTTTATTAACAGATTGCAGAATGGGTACAGTACAGTACAGCTCAATACATACAATTGTTAAGGGGATGCAGACCAGAGAAAGACTTTCGTCTTGTTTACATCAGGGTCCCCCATTTTCAATTCATCGTAACATATATGACATACATGACATACAGATAGACATCTAATCTAATGTTAGAGAGATGTTTGAGATGTAATGCAATCCTGAGGATGGAAAATGGTGGATTCATCCAACCTCCTTGTGTGTCTTCTCTTCACCAGGGCGTTCACACCACAGGCACAGAGCTGCTCTGGGCAACATCATTCTTCACAGCCTGTAAACACAGAGACAGAAATTGCTGTGCACTGCTTTGAAACCCTGCAACGCACCACACTCGATGTTCAAATATTTTGAACTTAAACCTCGAAAGCCGACCGACCTCTAAAGCCACTGACCTCCAGAGGCGCGACCACTGGCCTCCGTCGAGCGGTATTATTTAATGGTAGGCACTGGGTCGCTCCAACCTCTCCCAATGCGCAGAGCAGAGTGTGTCTGGTTTGAATACAGTTATTCAGCCCCTGTCATCTCGTTGACAGCCCTTACCACGCAACCAAACACCAACACACAACACCCAGTGGTGTTAAAGGCCAGATGGAATCAAAATACCATATTTTTATAACATATGTTAATTATTTTATCACACATTTCTTGCACCGATTGTCACTTATTATAATTACTATATACACCAGTATCTGTCCCAACAATGACAAACAAGTTGGTTTGTAGGTATTATTAATGGTATTTTAGAGTTTGTCATTTCCTGGAAAATTGTAAATGAGTCATCCTGCACCAGGGGGCGTATACAAATTTAGCATCCAATGAAATGCTTTCTATAATGACATTTACAGCATATTGTAACTAAGCTAACACTTGGCCTCTTTAACTAAACTGAACAAAATATGCAATATTACCTTGCTACTGTAGACACCTGAAAATGTATGACTATTATTCAATGTGTCTAACTGTAACTGCAGCTATGGTTAACAGGTGGTTAATATAGTTATTTATGTTTACAATTTATATGCTTATTTTGTATAATAGTAATAATACACTCAATTGCTTTTCAATGTATTTCTTATTTGTTTTATATAAGATATATATTAGTGGCGCACTGTTTTTCTATTTTATTTGTGCAATTACCACATCTCACGAGAGTTGATACACCTGATATCCGGTGACGTGTTTCCGCCTTCTCTCTGCGTTGGACCATGAACTTGAATGGTAATGGAATTACCTGGCGTTCTAATAAGTAAAGAACAATCCATCACGCCAACGAAACAAGACAATCTTCCAAGAAACTGACAGAAGACATACTACAGTAACGCATCGATGTTCTCATGTACTGGCACGCAGCCAATAAGGTATTGATTGATGGAGATAACAATTGTGGTATATGTATAGTGATGTCCCAACCATTGGTAATGGACTTGTGATAGTAATGGTATCTTTTGTATGCATTTGTACTCATACAGATTTTGTATTTTATTTTTTTATTCTTTTTTAAAACAAACATATAAACAAACATGACAACACACGATAAGATATACAAGCATTAATTGTCAGGGCACATCCAATGAGATCACATTTTGGTTAGTTGTTTTATATAAGATATACCCATAATACCTGTTATCTAAAAAAAAACCTACATACATATGCTCAGCTCGAAACCCCCCCTCCCGGACCCCACCTTGAGAAGTACCTCCACTATCCCTCGCACCTAACCAGACACTACCATTATAAGCTAGCTTTTATTCTCTCCACCACTTCTAACCACATTGACATTTTGGATTCATTGAGACCCAGAATTCTTGCTGTAGATATTTCATGGTAAATTACATCGAGATATGTAAGAAACCAAACTTTACGGCACATTTTTTCCGGTTGAAACCAGCGTGATGCGATCAGCTTTTTGGCTACTGTGATACCCGATAAAACCAATCTCTTTAGCTGTGGATTCACTGCAAACTCAAAAACATCATTCAACAGCAATACCGAGGGGTGTACAGGTATATTCCAAGATACGAGTTTTGATATTTGTTGGGTCACATCTTTCCAGAATGCCTTAACTGGTGAGCAGTCCCAATACATGTGCATAAATGTCCCTTCGTCCCCATTTGTACATTGGGTGCATTTGGAATCTTGTTTGAGCCCCATTCGGCACAGTCTTATAGGAGTCAAGTATGTCCTGTGAATATAGTTAAGATTGATTTGTTGATGATCCGGGTTCCTTGATGTAAGTCGGACATTTGCCCAGGCTCCTTGCCAATCAAAGTCATTTTCCAGGTCTGGTATATCCCTCCTCCAGATAGAGTCAAGTTGGAGGGTTTCATACGAGGACGTTAGTAATTGATGATAAAATTCTGAAACAAAACCTCTCGATGTCTCTCTTGAGTAGAAGAATTTGTGGTATCTGTGGTGTTCAATTGGTCTGTCTAATGGAACACCGTGAGACTTCAAACATAGCTCTAACTGTTTGTGAAAAAGCCATGTGGACTTGGTGAGATTAAATTTTTTGCGTATTTCTTTATCACTACAAAAACCCTGTTTGTTAAAAATATCCCCTAATGAGTGTATGCCTTGCTTTTCCCATATAGGGAATCTTATAGGTCGTTTTCCAATTAAGAGAGCATTGTTATTGAATAAGGGAGTATGGTTGTGCCATTCTTGTGGGTTAGGATTTTTTTTTTGTGATTCACGCCATATCCGGATCGCATGAGTAATTATGGGGCCAAATTTTCGTTCACAGTGCTTGATTGGTAGTTTAGTGTGTGCTATGTCCTTCAGTCTATGTGGGGCTACTATGTTTTCTTCTATTTTCCTCCAAGATGCTAATGCTTGGGAGTCAAACCATGTTGTCAATGGACTTAATGAGTACGCCTTAAAATATAGGAAAAAATCTGGAAATGCCATGCCACCATCTGCTTTATTTCTCTGTGCGGTGGATCTTTTTATACGTGGTGGTTTGTTATTCCAAATAAATTTGTATGTGGAGGAGTGTAATCTTTTCCAGTAACCCTCTGGAGGGGGTAACGGTAGCATTGAACAGAAGAAGTTGATTTTAGGTAGTACATCCATCTTAACTATTGATATCCGTGCTTGTACTGTGTTCTTAAGTTTTGCCCATCTATCAAGGTCGTCTTTGATTTTGTTTTGGATTTTTGTGTAGTTGTGCTTCACCGTTTGTCTTATGGTAGGGAATATTTCCACTCCCAAGCATCTGAAATGTTTTACCATCGGTATCTGTCCTGGGAGGGTTGTATCTTTTTTTGCAGGGGTGTTAAGTGGAAGGAAAGCCGACTTCGGCCAATTTATCTTAAATCCCGATAAATCACCAAAGTCCTCAATCAACTTGAGCAGATGAGGCAATGTGGTGTTGGGGTTTTTCATGAACAATATTACATCGTCCGCATATAAACAAATTTTTTGTTGTGTGCCCTTGATTACGATAGGTTCTATGGATTGGGATTGTCTTATATATTGTGCTAACGGCTCTAATGATAGATTGAACAGACCGGGACTAAGAGGGCAACCTTGTCTGGCTGAGCGCGATACCGGAAAGATATCGGAGATGATTGTGCCTGTTATAATCATGGCCGATGGGTCTTTGTATAATACTTTAATCATATCGATGAATCCTTTTCCTAACCCCATCCTTTCTAGCACTGCCCACAGATACGACCATTCCAGCCTGTCAAAGGCCTTCATAGCATCCAGGGACAGTATCGCCTTAGGTATGGTATCCTCTTTGTCGGCATCAAGTACGTGCAGTATACGTCTTATGTTCTCCGTGATCAGGCGGCCTCCTATGAAGCCAGTTTGGTCCGGGTGAACTAAAGACGTCATATGTTTTTGTAATCTGATGGCTAATACCTTAGAGTACAGTTTGATATCTGTTCCGAGGAGGCTTACAGGTCTATAACTACCGCACTCGTTGGGGTCTTTGTCTTTTTTAAGGAGGACTGTTATGAGTGCAATATTGTCGGTTTTATGGAAGTTCCCCTCTTTGACTGAGTATAAGATCATATTTAGTAATAAGGGGCCAATTATGTCCCAACAAGAAAGGTACATTTCTGATGGGAAACCGTCTCTTCCTGGAGCCTTACCACTTTTCATTGCGGTTATGGCCATCTTGAGTTCCTCTAGTGTGATCGGTATTTCTAACTGTTTAGCGTCATCCTCTGAAAGTTTAGGGAGAATAATTTGATTAAGAAATGTGTCCATTTTGTTTTGATCGAAGGTCATTTCTGATTTATATAAATCGGAGTAGAATACTTTGAATGTATCGTTTATTTTTACCGGATCTGTTACAAGTACTTGTTGTGCTCTAATGGTAGTTATATCTGCAAATGTTGCATTAATTCTTAATCGCATGGCTAATAGGTGGCTGGGTTTGGAACCATGAGAGTACTGCTGTTGTCTTGTGCTGCGTATTTGTATTTCCGATTGTTGTCTGTATATGTCATTGATCTCTATTTTTAGTACGTTAACTTGATTTTCTAGTCGAGTTGAGTTGTTGTATTTCAGAGAATTAAATAACGTTGAGTAAAGCGTTTCCAGCTCATCCAGTTTTGTGTTTTGATTCTTGCGCATTTTGGAGGAAAAGCTATCCGTGAAGTCTTTGATCATTCCCTTTACCGACATCCATATTATTCTGGGGTCTTGCACCGAGTTTACATTCTCCCGTTGGAATACTATAAGAGCTTCTTTGAGTTGTGTAATGAATTCCTTGTTGTTAAGCAGCAACGAGTTAAATCGCCATCTTGGGGCTCGGGAGGATAGTATACCAAATGTACCTTTAAGGAGTAAATAACAGTGATCTGATAGTGCGTTGGGTATCATTTCCACTTCATAATTATCAAATAGTTTCTGTGATGCAAAGACATAATCTATTCTGGATAGTGTCTTATGTCTCGCAGATCGACAAGAGTACTTTCGGGTCGTGGGGTTAAGTAACCGCCATAAGTCCTTTACACCTGTAATCTTTGACCAATCCTTTAATGCCTTCGATGAATTCTTTTGTTCGCTGGAAAAGGCGAGGTAAGATTTGTCTATCCTTGGGTTCCAGATGGCATTAAAATCCGCTCCTATTATAAATGAGTAATCGGGAATGTCTAACATTGCATTGGTTAGTGTAGTGAAGAAATCTTCTTCGTACAAATTTGGGGCGTATACCGCTATCAACGCTATTTTCCTGTTCTTATGTTCAATCTTAGCTATAGTTATCCGACCTTCTACATCAGACCATACTCCCTTTAGTACAATATTCAACTTACGTTTAACGACTATTGCTACACCCCGAGTTCTCGTACCAATAGAGGAGTGACTGATATTATGGTATATGTTGTCCGCTAATTTACCTATGTCTTTCCCTAGAATGTGTGTTTCGCTTAGCAGAGCAATGTCCACATGTTCTTTTTTCATCAGTGTGAGCACGCTTTTGCGTTTAAGTTGGTTATTTATTCCCCCGGTGTTCCATATCATTATATTCAAACTAGCCATAGTCTATACATGTTGCATTGTAATTTTTGGTAATGCTTCTAGAGTGCGAGGCAATACTAGATATACATCCCACTAGTGAGGTCCCGTTGAGAGCCGAGCTTAAAAACATACATATATACAAATAAAAATCCCCTACCCTTCCCTCCCACCGAGAGTCGTACAGGATTGTGTTCCATGAACACAACCTTTGCGTATGACTCTCTCCCTTGCACCACCGGATATCCCAGAATGATCCAATTATCCTTAACATTCCTATGTATACCATAGGATCTAACACTCTAAATTCTACCATAAGTAGAATGTCGACTGTGGCTTGGCCACTTACCCGTAAAAAATAAATAAATAAAAATTTAAATGAGATAAACTAAAAATAAAGACCAAAAATAAGCTTCAATTGTCATGCCTTAATCACTTACATTTTATATGAACTTGTAATTTATAGTAATTTATAGTAACCCATGAATAATATGAAGGTATTGAACTGAAGAGAGAGCCTCAATAAATCAGAGAGAGCGGATGAAAAAGAAAGAAAAAAAAAAACAAGTAAAAGGAAGAGAACATTAACTTAGATCTTAAAAGAGCATTGCTATGCTTAAACATCTAAAGTATTAATTGGAGAAGTAGTGAAATTATTTCCCATTAATAAAAAAACAATTTTTAAATACGTATATGCAGCATTTCCCCCGACCGGGGTGGGCGATGATCGTTGTGTAGAGTGATCTTTCAGCCGGCCGGCTATGATGGCTCTGTGGTTTTGCATCTAGATAGCTGTTGATTATTCCCCCGAGGGGCTTCTGGTAGAATGAATGACCACGTATTGCTGATATTCCAGAATGTTCCATATATCAAAGAATGCTTCGATGTTCTAGATTATTCCAATATGTCATTTTTACATTGTCTGAATGTTCCAGTATGTTCTGGAGTGTTCCAATCTTAAATCCAATATGTCCGCAATAATATACACGTCGGGGAAAGTATTCAAAAACTCTGAGCACGTAGGTCTCTCTGTCCCAAATCCTTGATTATTAAAGGTTGTACTATATGGTGACCTTGCATAACTGAGATTTAAAAGGCCATTTATACATTAATCTGCTCCTGTTCAGACAGGAATTTGGCTGCCTCTTCAGGCGATTTGAGGAGAACTTTTGCTCCTTGTTTGTCGACGGCGCGAAGTATTGCAGGGTATATTAGTAGGGGTCTGTATTTCCCCAGGTATAGTTGAAACATCACCGTCTTGAACTTGGCACGCAGTTCCACTACCTCACGACAATAATCTTCAAAGCAGTGTATTGGTACCTCCATGTGTTTCAGATTGCCTTTCATCCTGCGAATTCCACGCATAATCATTTCTTTTATTCTGACTTGGCGCAGTACAACTAATATCACTCTGGGCTTAGCGTTGCTGTCACTGGAGCGGGGTCCCAATCTGAAGCTCTCATCCACCTCCGGTATTTTAGGAAGGATTCCTGTTCCCAAGATTTTCTGTAATTCTGTGGCAAACTCTTCAGGGTTTTCACATCTCACTGATTCGTCCAGACCGACAATGCGAATATTCAGCCTGCGTTTTTGATATTCCATCTCGAATATTTTGGCTTTCTGTTCTTTATTGATTCGCGTGAGCTCCTCCGTTATTTCGCTGAGCTCCGTCTTGATTTCATTGTAGTTCCCCTTCATCTCGGCAGTTAGGTTAACTGTGTTAGCCTCTACTTCCTTGTAGATGTGAGTGAATTTGATTTCGTGGGCTTCCACTACTTTCTCCAGAGCCTCGGTGCGTTTATTCTGTGCTTCGGCGTCCGCTCTCAGCGCATCAATTTTGCCTTCAATAGATTCTTTAATAGCATCTACTTTTTGAGTTATTATCTTCTGTGATTCTGTGATCATTTCCTCCATTCCCTCCATTCTCTTCTCCATTGTCTTCCCCATTTCTTCCATTTTCCGGATGATATGTTCGGTATCTGCGGAGGTCTTTGATGGGGTTGAACTTGAAGCGGCCTCTGTCGAGTCAATACTTTCTGCTGTCCGCTGTACGTATCCTGGGTCACGTAGCGGGATCTCTTCGACTGGTTTTTATACTCATACAGATTTTACGGTTTGGATGAAGGTTTGGATGAGGTTGGATCAAGCTTCTTCATTAAAATCAGTTCAAGAAATCAACTTGTGTTTTGCGTCGTGCCCGAGGATGTCACACTAACGCTAATTCTTTGCATTCCCTGTGTTCACGAGGACGTTGTGTAACCGGCTGACCGCTCTTGATCATCCCTACTCTGACATTGACACTTAACTTGCTGCTCTCTTTGATTCTCCCTATCCTAACATTGACGCTTCATAGTGGGACAGGATACAGGTGCCGCCAGGGGCGCTGGTGGTGACATTGGGCAGGGAGACACAAGTGAAGAAGAATGGGTTCGGAGCGCGGTGCCGGGGGAGCGGCTGCCTCTTCATCGTTTTTCCACAGACATTTCCACTGTGTGGCGCAGGCTCTCTAAGGGTGAATATAAACGGTGCTTTGAACTAACGCTGGCAGCAGTGTCTAGGGGCGCCCCGACCATTTATTGTTTTGGGGAAAAAGCCGGCTTTAGATAGGACTTTTATTTGCTAACGTGGGCCCACTGTTCATTTCTTTTGAGTGTAATAATAACGTGTGTTCCTTTATAAAATTCCCATTCAGTAGCCCATACCCCTCTCCCTCTAACTCTCCTAACCCCCCATCTACGGGTGCAATAACAGGTATTTAACCCCTTATAGGGCGGGTGTCTTTACTGTATCTTGACTAGTGTGGGAAGAGCTTTGGTTCTCCCCTGTGGAGTGAGAGCACTAGGTGCCTAGCATTTCAACCCTTAAAGGGACAGGTCCCATTACTGTGTATCGACCGGTGTGGGAAGAGCTGTATTTACTGGCTTGTGTAAGCGGGAAGAGCTTTGCTCATGGTGCCTTTTGATAACAATATAATTGTTGCAGTTGTGTTAAGAACCAGATCAATTTGTCAGTAAAGAACACTGAATGGGAGCACTGTGTGTGTGTCTGTTACTGAGTCTATTGTCTTAACCCTTTTCTGCCCGGGTAATGCATTTTATTGTTTAACCCTTTCCCCACCCTATGCCTAGGCATCATTGGGACAGGTCTCTGCTCATCAGCAAGGAAAGGTACTGCTTTGGGGAGAAAGTACACCATCTATCACTACTGCCACCGGGTGTGGGAGGGTGCGGGTAGTATTAGGAGAAATGTGGGTGTGTAGGGAATTACTGCGAGTCGCCCTGGAGGGCAAGAAGGACCAGCGCACTACCCCTAGGTTAGTAAATCCTAGGCCCCATCCACCCCCTCGGCTAAGGCTCCACCCTAATACTCCTGCACTAAAGTCGGGGATTCAGTTGGACTCAGATCCGCTGCGTTCCTACTACCTGGTGACAGTGTACATCTACTCTCATAAAGTAGGGATAATCCACCCTGCTACACTAGCTAGCGTTATTAATGTTGCGTAACATTGCTAACATTAGCTTGCTAGCTAGCGTTACTAATGTTGCGTAACATTGCTAACATTAGCTTGCTAGCTAACGGGTCGACCACAATGCACATTCAGCGCTATTGGCTACTGTAAACGCCAATCAATCAATATAAAGTCCCTCGCTTGCTTCCCATTTTTTACAGAAAACACATAAATACGTTGAATCAAATGGCATTATGCCAACTGTTTCTTGGGGACTTTAAGTACTGAAGTACTTTACAGTACTTTTGGGAGGATCTTCACTACACTTATAAAAAGTATTTTACTTTTACTGCACTACATTAACATTGGACACCTCATGACCCGCTACAGAATAACATCTGCATATAATTGTCAGTCTCTTATCATCGTGGCCCAGATAGCAAAAAATGAGTGAATCAACGTTGAAATAGGGTTAGGCAGAAATATTGAATCTATATTGAAGCTTGACATCGAAATTATACAAATCGTTGTCTATGACTTACATGTTGAATCAACGTTAGGTGTCAACCATAACTGATACTATATCAATGTTGATTCAACCATCATCTAAATGGTAATCTACATGCACATTTTAGTTGATTTTATATTGAATCAATGTTAGACATCAATGTTTATTCAACCATAATCTAAATGGTAATCTACTTGTACATTTGTAACTTGTACATCTACTTGTAACTTGTAAAGTTAAGGAATCAATACTGATTAATGTACATTTTACATTAAAATATTGCTGCTGATATGTATACATCATAACATTACATGTTTTTTTCCTGCTGTTAAACACACTATTGTTGTTCAAAATTCTTATATGACCATATTTCCAAAAATGTGTGAACAAAAATGACAACATGGCTTTAATATGAACATTTATTTTTTTCTTTCAAGAGGGTCTCATCATACTTCCAGTGACCAGTTAACCTTTTACACAAACATTAAATAACAGACCTTATAACAGACCTTTCATTAACAATACTATATATAGCCACTGCCAGAATAGTGACACACGTATTGTGTGTGGTGAGCACACACATTCATGCACAACGAAGACAAGATTGCGTTGTCTCAATCATTTTAACTATAAATTTATGAGCTCAAAGTATGAGCTCACTGACTGAAATGTCCAACAAAAAGCATCAATTGTCAAATAATATTGATCACATTAACTAGACTAGATGTTTTTGAGGAAATTAGAAAGGGAACAACAACTTAACCCTTGTGTCTGATCAGATTCTTATTTGTTTGATAACTTTGCAGTGATTATGTTTGTAGCCAACATAATATGTGGCATAATCTTTTAATTATCTTGTATTTTTTTTTTACTCTTCATAAATTGTTTATTCAACTTCAGCCCGATCATAACCACCACATATTGTTTTTTTTGTCATATTTAACAACTCTTTTCAGAAAAGTGGGAGTATTTCATTACAAAAATAATATAAAAAATGGTTATGATCAGGGCTGAAGTTGAATAAAATATTTATGGAAAATAAAGTGGGAAATTATTTCAACATAATCTTTTTATGGAGTTTTTCAATTTAGTCCCCTAATAAGAGTATAATACTTTAGTTTTCAGACACAAGGGTTAAATAACAATGGCAGAGGATTTGAATTTAAACACAGTGGAGCTCAGATGATCTACAGTTGTCCACGACCTATCCTCCAAGGCATCTGCTATATAATAATCTTCAGATTTACTTAAGTGTTATTAGTAGGTTACAGCAGTAAGCATTAGTTTGCTCAGTCAATTATGGCCAATTCGTTTTATATTGTTTAATACAGTTAAATAAATAGATAAATGAAAAGCAATTTTGTACCCCCCCCCCCCACCCCCCACTGTACCGAAAATAATACCGAACCGTGACTTCAAAACCGAGGTACGTACCGAACCGTGGATTTTGTGTACCGTTACACCCCTAATGTTTCTATAACTCTCTCCCATATAACTCTCTCCCATACCCTTAACACCAACCGCTGAAGTGCCCTTGAGCAAGGCACTAAACCCCCAACTGCTTCACTGGAGTTGCTCAGTGGCCAACAGTGTCAGACTGTGGTTGTACTGGGCAGCTCCCAGGTGTGAATGGAACTCTGTGAATGTGAAGCAGGGCGCAGCAAGTCATTCAAGTAGATGCCGTCCATGGAAGAACAGTGTCCATGAGGGTAATTCCTTGTACTGTATGAACCAGGGAAACAGTGTGTGCTGGGGTACCCTAAGTTTGACTCTGGTTCGCTTGACTTAAGTTTGGGTCACTTCGGTTCCTTGAGATGCCTCCCTCCCGGTCTGGCGCATAACGAAGCCACTTCTTGACAGTTTCGCTGTAGTCCTGGTCGGTCAGCTTGGGGTCAAACTGTCGAGCAGCAGCTGATAGACACAAAAATAAAAAAGTGAGGAAGAGAGGTGAGATGATGTACGATGATAAGAGCACCCCTCACTTCACACAAGTGCGATTTTTTTTAATCACTCAATTACTCACTCTGTAGGTCTACAGTAACAAGCTACAGTCAGCATCCAGTTAGACTGGACAGGAAAGAGAAGCAATCGCCTAGCCTGACACCATCTAGGCAATACAATGTGTATCCATGCACCTCTAAAGCTCACCAATTACGTTGTCCATTTCTTATAGGTTGCACTTTCATCACTTTATTCCAACATAACACTTTTTTTTAAAGTTTTTGCAACAGCATAATTATATTCTGAATCACCAGCATCACCAGCATCACCACCTCACTACCTAAACTTAACCTATGAAGTAGTTTGCAGGGGAGGAAGCTCACCAAACATGCAGGCTTGTAGTGTGGTGTGCTTGAATGGCTTCTTGCTTTCTGAACAACGCTTGTCTTTCTTTCCAGCCCAGTTGAACCCACTGGCCAGGGCGTTGGTCATAGCAGTTTTCAACATAAGTCTGATCAGGTTCTCTGAATTGGTGCCTCCTACCAAAGCCATGCGAGAAATCTAAATCAGAGAGAAGAAAATGAAGGCCCTGCGTTAGAAACAGCATAACATTTATTTTATGAACACAGAGCAACCAACTTGTTTATACACACACTTTATGCATGCACTGATATTCCAGCCCATGCCAGTCATTAGGTTTAACCACATTAACCCTCCTGCCCATATGTAAACGGTATATTTGAACAATTTCAAAACGTTTCATAAATAGCAGATATACAAGCTCTAACACGTTTTGACTAGAAAGTGCTGAACACATTTTTCCCCTGAACAAGACCACACTGAAATGATCTACATTTGATAAATGAATGCAGTTCAATAAATTACCATCTTTTGACGGACTGATTGCTCCATCAGTAATGATTCTGCCTCATTAAAGTCTTGTTCACTGGCGATTGGCAGCTGGAAGGGGAGCATAGTGGTTGTGGTGGCCACCCCGTGTCCCCTGGTCCCACCAGATATGTTGCCCTCAGCCAACTCGGTCTTGATGAACTGCACATCTCTGGACAGATCCTTCACCACGACAAGTAATTCAGCAAACATTGAATTCATCTTCTGGATGGTAACGTCTTCAGAAGAAGAGTTAAAATCATTAAGTGAGAAATAAAAATAAACAGCGAATCACACGAGGAATTACACCATGTCCAATAGACTTGCCTTTCATAAGCTGCCCGTCATCGCCGGCCATCTGTCTACGCTGTGAAACACCAGATGGGGTGTTGTAGTGCCCTGAGCTGTATCCTGACATCGCTGTAGAAACAAAATCATAGTTATATATTTCACTATAGTTTGACTGCATTGGATCAAACTGGTGGTAGTTCCCTCTAAAATGGCATACCATTTTGTGCATGTTGTGAGAGACCAGGGGGACTGTTGTATTGCCCCGAGCTGCATCCCGACATCCCTGTAGAAACAAATCATTATATTTAAAAATAAATACAAAATCTGACTTGTCAGTCAAACTAACATACATGTCATAATCACTAACACCGGTTCCTGACAGGCAGCAAGCGAGCGAACTGGGGACGAAATCGCACACGACACTGTCCTGATATGACGCAGCGCGTGTCCGAGTGTGTGTTACCTGGATTCTCAACCAATAAAAAGTGTTTAGGGGCGGGACTCGGCCGCGTAATCGCTCAACTAGAGACACAGCGAGCGAATATTTGAGGGGTGAAGGGCATCGCTGCTCAGTTCACTGTCGCTCGCGGCAGGTCAGGATAGTCTGATTGAAACTAATACATTTTAATCACTTTTTCTCGCTCGCTCGCGTCACTCTATGTCAGGAAGGGGTGTAAGGAGTTGTATCCCCGTCTCTCAAAACACTGTTACTGAAAGAGTACAGTATCATACCACTACTTGCACTTTGTCGATCTTGCAGCTGCTGGACATGTGAGGCCTGCTGGAGCTGGTGGTACTGTACAATATCAAATCCTGGCATCTCGGCTGAAACACAGTAGGAAATACACAAAGCAAATGACGCTATTGTAATCCCCCATGTGAGAAAATGTTTGATTTCCATTCAGCTGATTTCACATGCACTGCCAAATACTACTTTAATAAAAATATCAAAGACAATGCGAGACAATACAGATATTTTAAACATGCCAGAATATTATGTTATGAGACTGCTTGATAACTCACCATTATGTTGAGTTAGCGATTGCCGGTAGTTGCTAGTAACCAAATCTACAAAGGGGAAATGTAAAATAAGTTGCGACTCAAACATGGTGGAAATTGTGCTAAATATAAAAGCATTATGTACAACTACACAGTTTTATTGTGACATTGCTTGCAAGTTGTGAAGGCTTTGAATTTTTGTAGTGGGCTGGCATGCACATTGTAAACATGTATTCTGTTGCATGCATGATGCCAGCGACCTGCCAGCAAGCTCCTCACAAGAACACAGATATGGGTTCACTTACTGTTATTTGGATCAGGAGTCTGCAACGAATCTAAATAGCTGTAGATCATGCCACCATCCAAAGAATCTAAAAAAGGTAAGCCAGGGTGAGAATTGAAGATGCTACAAATCATGTTTAAACAGTCATCTAGTTGGCATTTTAACATTCATAGCAACATACCATTCATTGTAGGCTCTTGGCCTAGTGGCCACACAACTGGAGGCTTGCCGGATCTTAGCGCCTTACGAGACCGGCTCGATTTTGGAGTCTGTCCTACAACATATTTTAGTTGGCATGTTATTCACAATGTATATATTTTGGGCCAACTATAGAATAACTGCAAGAAATGCAGAAGTCCAATCAAATTAAAATGCTCAATTTGTCGGTACATGGTCAGACTAATTTGTTTAACTGTTTATTATTATTATTATTATTATTATTATTATTATTATTATTATTATTATTATTATTATTATTATTATTATTATTATTATTATTATTATTATTATTATTATTATTATTATTATTATTATTATTATTATTATTATTATTATTATTATTATTATTATTATTATTATTAACTGTAGCAGTGATCATTTCCAATGTGCCTATATAAAATAAATGCATTGCATCAATACCTGGGAAACCCACATCAGGTGCTTTGGCAAAACGTTTTCTTTTGGCGTCGCCACTCGAGTGGTCATCAGAGTCCGAGTGCACATACTGCTGATTTGGCCTAAAAAATAATTATATATATACACACATGTAATAAATGTAGTTATGATACTACGTTTTTTTGTCAAGGCTAAAGTCTAAATACATAGGCCCTCAGGCCACTGTGTGTTATCCTTTTAGCACTACTTGCAACTACAACAGCAGTGCAATTATTTACAACACCCTAGGGAGAGTTGTCCCTTTAACAAAGTGAACACTGTACCTGGATCTTCTTTTCTGGCGGAGATCTCCTTCGTCCTCAGATTCAATTTCAGAGGTTGGACACATAGTTGAGGTGTACTTGGTCTCTCGTTTTTTGGCCTCATCATGGGTCTCTGGAAAGAGCAGAGAGAAAATGACAATTAACATATCTGCAGTCCAGTGTTTAACGAAAAAATATATATAACACCCAGGGCCGCCTGGGAGAAATGCGAGGCCCTGTGCGAGATTTAAACGCGATAGAGTTAATAGAATAGGTTAAAAACTCACCAAACGTCCAAGAGGATGGAGACAACCACGTGGAGTTGACGAAGTTCATCTGCCAAACGACCATCCTCTTCATCTTGGCTGCATGCGCTGTCTCTAGGTTAGCTAACGCTAGTTAGCCTTTAGCTAAGCTAGCTACTAGCCGACATCATCATGGCTATATCCCGACTGCACCATCCTTGGTGACCGACCGACTGATAATGACCGACCTCTTCGTCTTGGCTGGCATAACTAAGCATAATAGTCAAAAGCTGCACGCGCGAAATAGTCAAACGCAGCTGACGCACGCCGGCGTACTACACATGATGTAAGTAACCACTCCCTTCGTTGAAACCAATAGTATGTCTGATGCAGAGCCCCAGAGCTCCAATAGTGAGTATGTCTGCAGACCCAGGAACAAGTCAGACACATCAGACAAACGTGTCTAATGTGAAATATATAAGCATATAAGCAAAACTAGATTTTAGTTCTGTGATGAAAAAGGGCCTCGCGGGAAGGGGGGCCTCAAAAAAATAAAAATAAATAAATAAAAATAAAAAAAATTAATTTTTTTTTCTTTTTTTTTGCGAGGTCCCCCTTCCCGCGAGGCCCTGTGCGACCGCACTGCTCGCACACCCCCTGAGGCGGCCCTGATAACACCTCTTATCATATGTGCATCGTCACAATTTGCGTCCTCACTTTTTGTGTATGTGTTGCACGAATTACTCACCACACGTAGTAAGCTCACGTACATCCTTATAGGTGATCCATTTATCATCTGGTTGCAGTCCATCTCGAAGGGCTTTTGTGAGCTTTATGTGTTTAGGGGGCCATAACACAGTCTGGTCTTTAGCATTAAACCAGCTCTCTAGAACTACTGCTGTCCCACCATTTGGGAACTGTACAACTGACCACAGCACCACCTCACCATTCATCTTCAAAGGGCTGAAATGAGAATTTACGGTACTCATAATGATCTCTCCTTACAAGCCATTCCCATACCGTCCTACAAAGCCAAAGTGCACTACACACATTGCATTTTTGAAGCATTTAAAGGAAAACTCCAACATTTTGTGAAATTAGCTTATTTGACATCTTCCCTTGATTTATAAGAAGATACATACCTTTTTCGTCTCTCTGCATGCATTGGGCTTAGGGAACGCCTGGACCGTTAGCCTAGCTTAACTTCATCACTGGAAGTGGGGCAGACATCTAACCTAGTTCACTACAGTCAGGAAATATACTCCAAATACAATCAAAATACAACTCCCAAACGTTCCCGTAAACATGTTGTGACCTGTGTATTTACCACGTCTCCCAGTCACACAAGTCACACAAGTCTTCCAGTCACACAAGTCACACAAGTCTTCAAGTCACACAAGTCTCCAAGTCACACAAGTCACACAAGTCACACAAGTCACACAAGTCTCCAAGTCACATGAGTCACACAAGTCTCCAAGTCACATGAGTCACACAAGTCTCCAAGTCACACAAGTCTCCAAGTCACACAAGTCACACAAGTCACACAAGTCCAAGTCTCCAAGTCACACAAGTCACACAAGTCCAAGTCACACGAGTCACACGAGTCACACAAGTCTCCAAGTCACATGAGTCACACAAGTCTCCAAGTCACATGAGTCACACAAGTCTCCAAGTCACACAAGTCTCCAAGTCACACAAGTCCAAGTCTCCAAGTCACACGAGTCACACAAGTCTCCAAGTCACATGAGTCACACAAGTCTCCAAGTCACACAAGTCTCCAAGTCACACAAGTCACACAAGTCCAAGTCACACAAGTCACACGAGTCACACAAGTCTCCAAGTCACATGAGTCACACAAGTCTCCAAGTCACACAAGTATCCAAGTCACACAAGTCACACAAGTCTCCCAGTCACACAAGTCTCCCAGTCACACAAGTCTCCAAGTCACACGAGTCACACAAGTCTCCAAGTCACACAAGTCTCCAAGTCACACAAGTCACACAAGTCACACAAGTCCAAGTCACACAAGTCACACAAGTCACACAAGTCTCCAAGTCACACGAGTCACACAAGTCTCCAAGTCACACAAGTCACACAAGTCTCCAAGTCACACAAGTCACACGAGTATCCAAGTCACACAAGTCTCCCAGTCACACGAGACTCATGTGACTGGGAGACTCGTGTGACTTGTGTGACTGGGAGACGTGGTAAACACACAAGTCACAACATGTTTACAGGAACGTCTGGGAGTTGTATTTGGAGTATATTTCCTGACTGTAGTGAACTAGGCTAGATGTCTGCCCCACTTCCAGTGATGAAGTTAAGCTAGGCTAACGGTCCAGGCGTTCCCTAAGCCCAAAGCATGCAGAGAGACGAAAAAGGTATGTATCTTCTTGTCCAACTCCAGGGAAGATGTTAAATAAGCTAATTTCACAAAATGTTGGAGTTTTCCTTTAAGCGTTTCAATTGGCCAGCCAAACATGTTATCTGTGTACATGTAATATTGTACTAATTGTGTATTTATTAATGAGGTAAGTTATGCCCCGAAATCCGACGTTAGAGTCAGTGTGTCAATATAGTTACTGCACTTTAGCTTTGTAGGGCAGTATGGTTATGCTGTTAAATGAAGTAGTGGTATTGCAATGGCACCATCTCCGTCTGGAGAGAGAAGACATTTGCGCTTGATATAGCCAAGGCCCCCCTTCCCGCGAGGCCCTGTGCGACAGCACTGCTCGCACACCCCCTGAGGCGGCCCTGATAACACCTCTTATCATATGTGCATCGTCACAATTTGCGTCCTCACTTTTTGTGTATGTGTTGCACGAATTACTCACCACACGTAGTAAGCTCACGTACATCCTTATAGGTGATCCATTTATCATCTGGTTGCAGTCCATCTCGAAGGGCTTTTGTGAGCCTTATGTGTTTAGGGGGCCATAACACAGTCTGGTCTTTAGCATTAAACCAGCTCTCTAGAACTACTGCTGTCCCACCATTTGGGAACTGTACAACTGACCACAGCACCACCTCACCATTCATCTTTAAAGGGCTGAAAGTCACACAAGTCTCCAAGTCACACAAGTCACACAAGTCACACAAGTCCAAGTCTCCAAGTCACACGAGTCACACAAGTCTCCAAGTCACATGAGTCACACAAGTCTCCAAGTCACACAAGTCTCCAAGTCACACAAGTCACACAAGTCACACAAGTCCAAGTCACACAAGTCACACAAGTCACACAAGTCTCCAAGTCACATGAGTCACACAAGTCTCCAAGTCACACAAGTCTCCAAGTCACACAAGTCACACAAGTCCAAGTCTCCAAGTCACACAAGTCACACAAGTCCAAGTCACACGAGTCACACAAGTCACACAAGTCTCCAAGTCACATGAGTCACACAAGTCTCCAAGTCACATGAGTCACACAAGTCTCCAAGTCACACAAGTCTCCAAGTCACACAAGTCACACAAGTCCAAGTCTCCAAGTCACACGAGTCACACAAGTCTCCAAGTCACATGAGTCACACAAGTCTCCAAGTCACACAAGTCTCCAAGTCACACAAGTCACACAAGTCACACAAGTCCAAGTCACACGAGTCACACGAGTCACACAAGTCTCCAAGTCACATGAGTCACACAAGTCTCCAAGTCACACAAGTCTCCAAGTCACACAAGTCACACAAGTCTCCCAGTCACACAAGTCTCCCAGTCACACAAGTCTCCAAGTCACACGAGTCACACAAGTCTCCAAGTCACACAAGTCTCCAAGTCACACAAGTCACACAAGTCCAAGTCACACAAGTCACACATGTCACACAAGTCTCCAAGTCACACAAGTCACACAAGTCTCCAAGTCACACAAGTCTCCAAGTCACACGAGTCACACAAGTCTCCAAGTCACACAAGTCACACAAGTCTCCAAGTCACACAAGTCACACGAGTCTCCAAGTCACACAAGTCTCCCAGTCACATGAGACTCATGTGACTGGGAGACTTGTGTGACTTGTGTGACTGGGAGACGTGGTAAACACACAAGTCACAACATGTTTACAGGAACGTCTGGGAGTTGTATTTGGAGTATATTTCCTGACTGTAGTGAACTAGGCTAGATGTCTGCCCCACTTCCAGTGATGAAGTTAAGCTAGGCTAACGGTCCAGGCGTTCCCTAAGCCCAAAGCATGCAGAGAGACGAAAAAGGTATGTATCTTCTTGTCCAACTCCTGGGAAGATGTTAAATAAGCTAATTTCACAAAATGTTGGAGTTTTCCTTTAAGCGTTTCAATTGGCCAGCCAAACATGTTATCTGTGTACATGTAATATTGTACTAATTGTGTATTTATTAATGAGGTAAGTTATGCCCCGAAATCCGACGTTAGAGTCAGTGTGTCAATATAGTTACTGCACTTTAGCTTTGTAGGGCAGTATGGTTATGCTGTTAAATGAAGTAGTGGTATTGCAATGGCACCATCTCCGTCTGGAGAGAGAAGACATTTGCGCTTGATATAGCCAAGTTTACCTATCCCTATATCTTCTTGCAAGCCACTGACCTTGTATGTACCAATGTATGATGATTCACAGGGATACATGTAGTATGGCTGTTTGTGTCTGTATTTTCTGTAAATTATATATACCTCTTCCTCTGATTTAAGAATATTCTCTACTAATGCAAATCCATCTCCAACCTCAATACAATTGTCTCCTTTCTTTGTGGACAAAGTAAACCGATGAGTGGAGACCTTCCTGTACTGTTGTGAAGAAGTAAACTGTGGGGGGACAGGCCCATCAGTGTGAATATTACGCAAAATTGGATCATCTGTGGGACATGGGGATCCAACATGTGGAATTTCAGACAACCTTTTCACTACCTGTTGTAGAGGCTTATGTGGCTTGCGTAGAAGATGCTTAATTTGTCCAAGATAGTTCTCAAAAGGGAATCCTGAGATATTATCTAGAGTGCCAAACTTCCTGTATTCCTCAGCCAAATGAATAAGCTGGTGTACATTGTACACAATTTCACCTCTTCCATACACTGTCCCAAAGTGTTCAACAAAAGAAACCATCAACTTGTGCGCAAAGGCCAACATTTCCTCAGAAATACTAGGGGACAGCAACAAGTACATTCCAACAGAAAACAACATGAAGTTGTCATACAGCTCACTGGGGAGGGAATCCTTCAAAACAACAGGACCCCAATACAACATGAAGGATCGCAACTCAGTAGCTTTCCAGCGATCTAACTCTGACAGTTCCCTTGGTTTACGGTTAAATTCACAAGGCATGTAGGAACGTAGCTTTAGCAGTTTACCTGAAATGGCTTGTACAGTTTTGGAAGGGACCATTGTTGCCAAATTCTTCCCCTTTAACCATATATTAAGCAGTTTCCTTGTAACTCCGAGACAACAGAGATGCATGTAATCAGTTGGAAACATAGAAACCATCTTAACTAAACCTGTTAAAGGGCTTGTCCCATTGTGATGTGCCTCATCAACCATGTCTGAGAAACTGGAGTCTGTCCTAAGTCTGACTTTTGTTTCAGGATATGTCATTTTATTTCTCCATACACCCTCCTGAAAACACTTGTCACAACCAGAATAGCCATTAAATGCCTTGGTCTGCTTAATATAAGCTCTAGCCGGGGCATCACAAATGAAAGAAGAAATCTGTACATCAAATTGCTTGTCATTATAAATAATGCCATTAGACAGTACATTCTGAAGATCTTTGACAAACTGCTCTAGGTACTCAAAAACACTCTTTGGCTTGCTTAGACCACAACAAAAGCGCCAACAACAAATGGGGACTTTGTGTAGTCACATTTGAGACTTCCAAGTATGGGCCAAAACTGAAGTTTAGAACTTTTGAATAAAGGTAAACCATCTATATTAAACTGTAAATTAAGAGTTGTCAGAGTTGCCGGTAAAATCAAACATGCCAACCGTGAAAGCACCCCTTTGACTAAACCAAAATGATAGTATTCTCCCCCTTCAATCTTAGTGGTAGGCACATGTTTTTGTGTTCCTAGCAATGTTCTTCCATCTTTAGGAAGGGTGGGGTGAAACATCTTCAAAATGGACAGCAAAGATGATAGTGCAACCAGAGAGACTGAATAGGATGTTGCCCAATATTTTAAACTTGTCATGGGGAAATCTTCATTATGCTCATCACTGTCAAAGACATGTTCAGGTTCAATTTCGTCATCCCCAGCTATACTTTCAAAATGTGCATTTGACTCACCTGGTGAGTCAATATTTTCACTTTGATCACTGATAGTTAGTGGTCTGTTTAGTGGCAAGTCTGAAGTTGATCAATCTAGTGGCAAGTCTGATCTAGTTGTTAAATCTAGTGGCAAGTCTGTCTTTGGTAAATCTATCAGGCACTCAGTAGAGGCTGTGACAGGATCTGTGTTCTCTAAAGAGTGATGGTTTGTCCTTGAATTAGCAGCAACGATTAACTTATAATCAGTGAGGATAGCCTGCTCTGTCTCTCTCACTAATTTGTTGACTCTACGTCTTTTAGCCCGAGAATAAGATGACATAGTGATGAGGTGCTGTAGTCAATGTAATGGTACATAACTTGTGCTATTTACTTGGCTAGAACAGGTCTTTGCTTCAATTGCTGCAACGTGCGGCTTCTTGAAACTGGTACGTGATTCTGGAAAAAGAAAGAAAAAAGGGGGGAGGGTCCTGATTAATGTGCTGCATTGCAATGTGCAGGGTGAAACGCTTGCATAATTCTACATTTTGATCAATATCAAGATAGTCCATTATTATATTATTGTAATATTGTTCATTAGAAAATACCATGCATATAACCAAACGTCTAACTATATAGTCAATGTAATGGTACATAAATTGTGGTATTTACTTGGCTAGAACAGGTCTTTGCTTCAATTGCTGCACCGTGCGGCTTCTTGAAACTGGTACGTGATTCTGTAAAAAGAAAGAAAAAAGGGGGGAGGGTTCTGATTAATGTGCTGCATTGCAATGTGCAGGGTGAAACGCTTGCATAATTCTACATTTTGATCAATATCAAGAGAGTTCATTATTATATTATTGTTATATTGTTCATTAGAAAATACCATGCATATAACCAAATGTCTAACTATATACTATCTGTATGTCATGTATGTCCCTCCCTATGCCATAAATGTCATCATGTGTATGTCATAAATGTCACTATGAATTGAAAATGGGGGACCCTGATGTAAACGAGACAAAAACGTATTTCTCTGGTCTGCATCCCCTTAACAATTGTGTGTATTGAGCCATACTGTATTGTACCCCTTCTGCAATCTGTTAAATAAAGTTTTCATTCATTCATTCAACATTAGCAGGACCAGTGGCACGCCAAACAGCCTGCAAACTACCTGGCGTTCTATCGCCATGCTCTAAGACAAACTCTAACCTTAACCAACTTCGAAAGAGTGCCTAAGCTTAAAGGGGAGATGAAGCATATAGCGATATAAACATAATCATAGCATCAAATTAGTATTTAGATAAGCCACAGAAAAAAATCACGTTATAAAAATAAGCAGTTTCTAAGAAAAAACGATTTGTTATGTGAAGCGCTTTATCAACATGGGCGCCGCCATTTTGTTTGGTGACATCACCGTCGCAGGGCATTTAGCTAGCTGGCTACCTAGCCGCAGCCGGGATTCAAAGCCAACTAGCCGGCTAACCCAGCTCGCTAAATACTGCATGTAGCTAGCAGAACTGTAAAATTAGTTTGAACAGCCAGGAGCAATACAAAAAGAAACACGCAGTCCCGTTGTCTGGTAGGCAACGTTGCATTTATGGATCCACGTGTTTACTAGGCCAGCTAGCGCGTGCTTCCTTGACTACTTCCTGTTCACCCAATAAGCATGCTTTTGATTGGCTGAGTCGCACAACGTCATTCAGTACCAACGCACGCAATTGGAGCACGCAATTTCTGTTCGTTTGGCGCTAGAATAATTACATCGAAATAATAAATAACTGGTCTTAAACAACCGTACGATTCCACTTGCACACTCTCCAGAGTTATATTAAGTACACGCTAACGAATATTCATGAATATTTATCTTAGTTGACGTATATATATATTTACCTACCAAACTGCAGCATGAACATGCACAACGCCATCAAGAGTACACCGGTCACACTCACAATAACATTATTTTTCACTGAACACAGTTAAGATAAAAGTAATATAGCCAAAACTTACTGTAAAGCACTCAGTAGAATCAAATCCGGGGGATGTCGACGTTGCTGTTCTGTTGCCAGTTCACAATGAGAGCGAGCGCTGCATATAATAGAGGAAGCTATAGTATGTGGCTGGGACGTACCATATCTGTTTAAATTGGGGGGGGGCATTCGGATCGGTCCAACTTAATGACGACTAACAGCATACGTTGAACAGCATACGTTGATTCAACATTTATTAGATATTGGCATTTCAATCATTAAAATGCAACCACAAAACAATATTGATTCAATGACATGTTTTCAACATTGGTCAATTGGTTCGTCGGTTAATGGGTGATCAACCATCAATCGTCGACCTTAACCAAAAATCAAGCATTTTGACCATAAATCAACATTGAATTAACACCTTTTGCTATCTGGGATTGGATTATCTGGACGGTGCGTATCTGCGTGAGAACTGGCGCTCTCGTCAAAAGAAGCTGAGGGCTGCGTATCTCCCACAAGACCGCGCAGCTGAGCGTATTTATATTCTCCAGTCTCTTGTGCTTTCACTCTGATAGCGACACACACACACACATACACACACACACACACACACACACACACCCACACACACACACACACACACACACACACACAGAAAGGTTTCTCCTGCCTGCCTTGATTCTCGCTATTGCCTGTTTCTGATTAAAGGCAAGGCCCTCTCTCTCTCTCTCCTCTCTCTCTCTCTCTCTCTCTCTCTCTCTCTCTCTCTCTCTCTCTCTCTCTCTCTCTCTCTCTCTCCCTCCCTCTCTCTCTCTTGGACCTGATTGACTGTTATCATTCTAACCCCCTCCCTCCCTCTATCTCTCTCTCTCTCTCTCTGGACCTGATTGACTGTAACATTTTAACCCCCTCCATCCCTTCTCTCTCTCTCTCTTCTCTCTTTCTCTTTCTATCTCTCTCTTGGACCTGATTGACTGTAACATTTTAACCCCCTCCATCCCTTCTCTCTCTCTCTCTCTCTCTCTTCTCTCTCTCTCTCTCTCTCTCTCTCTCTCTCTCTCTCTCTCTCTTCTCTCTCTCTCTCTCTCTCTCTCTCTCTCTCCTCTCTCTCCTCTCTCTCTCTCTCTCTCTCTCTCTCTCTCTCCTCTCTCTCTCTCCTCTCTCTCTCTCTCTCTCTCTCTCTCTCTCTCTCTCTTCTCTCTCTCTCTCTCTCTCTCTCTCTCTCTCTCTCTCTCTCTCTCTCTCTCTCTCTCTCTCTCTCTCTCTCTTCCATTAAAAGTGATACTGACTCACCCACAGCTGTAGTCTGTCTCCCTGTTTCTCGCCAGGTAACTTTGACAAAGTCATTCCAGGGAGAGAATGATGTGATCCAGCCAGATCAATGCAAACAAGATGTTTTGTCTTCCACTAGGATTAAAATGTCAGCGTTCTAAATTAATGGATGTATTAGCCTCTACAAAACACAGCAGAAAATAGTATTCATAGAATGGGATATTGCGTTAAAAAAAATTACTTCCTACTCACTGTGCCCGCTTGCGATAAATAAGCAATAAGATGTCTCTTCATCCAAAAGGTGTTAACAGAATATTAAAAAAGTGTCAGACTAATCAGACATGCTAGCTGCCCTGTCATTTTACCACTATGTTGTAAATAATCTGTCCAATTAAAGGGAAAATGCTTACAGATACCATATCCTACCTTGCCTATTATAGAATCTATTTTCATGTAATACGTTACCTTAAAATGTCAGCAATGTCAACCGAATAGTCTATATTTTTTAGGACAATAGACTAAATTGAAAAGAAAAACAAATATATATATATATTTCATATAAACAGATATGTGCCTTTGCCAAAGGTGTGATTTTGAGAGGCCAGTGTCATATTCTTACTGGACCCAGAAGGCCTTTTTCCCCTTCACACAGATAGGCCAATTGATCAGGAATTGATAAGGGAATCAATAAAAGAATCGCACCAATAAGCAAAATTCATTCATTCATTTTATTTTGTTTCGTACATGGGGGTACAGTTCATCTTTGCACAATATCACCAACATCTTTTTTTTACATGATACACCCAAAAGCCGAAAAGGAGCAGGATGAAGAAAACTTGTTTCCTGCCCCCTTCCAAACTTATTACATATTTATTTTAACATAATGGTCCGCTCAATGGCACTGGTATAAATAAAACCTGATAAATGTCCATCCCTAGCTCTCTCACTCTCTCAAATATATATATGGACATATTGGTCATATACAAAAATGCATGCAAACATCTTATCCCGTCCACCTTTGCACAGTCTGGAAGGCCTGCAGTGAGAACGTAGCTCTCAACTCGTGTACGTCTTTCAAGTACTACTTCATCCGCCCCCTGACGACACCATCACCCATCCTTTTTGACGCCCCCCCCCCCCCCCCCCCTCGTCCGTGGCGCTACAGCCCATCCATCACGGTCGTCCTTGGCTCGTTGGAAGTTGCCCGATGCCCCCTCTATCCCTCACAGGGACGACCGCCCAGCGTGGCGCGGCCCACCCCGGACTCCAGCGGAGACCCTGCAGTCAGCGTGGCATCCATCTCTCTTCTGCCTGCCACAGACCCCCCTCGGAAAGAGACACACACACACACACACACACACCGGCCACACACACACACACGCACTCGCACACGCTCACGTCATCACTCACCGTCATGGTAGATAGCGGCGGCCCCGTCAGGAGGATGAGTGACGAGCGAGGCCCCCGTTTACCCGAGTCCCCCCCCCCCCTCTCTCTCTCTCTCTCTCTCTCTCTCTCTCTCTCTCTCTCTCTCTCTCTCTCTCTCTCTCTCTCTCTCTCAGGATGAGTGACGAGCGAGGCCCCCGTTTACCCGATTCCCTGCATGACAATGGGGCCTGCGGGCGGAGGAGATAGAGAGACAAAAGGCTGGAACTCTCCTCACGCCACCACCACCGATGCCTTGACACGACACGCCGAAGCCCGTCTCTGTTGTTGTCCGCCGTACAATTAGCTGTCAGCCCCGGTGTCACACGCCGACACGTGCCGCGGCCACAATCCACCCTACTGCCGTAATGAAATGCGGCCACGCGTGTGCAGGTCGGCCTGTCTGTTAGAGTCACTTTTTGTTGTTGTTGCTCACTGTGTATCCAATATAAACCCCAAGAGTTGTGGGCGGCTGGGTGGCGCAGCGGACTAAGCGCTCGCCACCAACGCGAGAGACACTGGTATCGAATCCGGCTGTCAGCGTTGCCTCCGGCTTGGCCGGCCGTCATACTGGCACAATTGGCAGAGTCAGCGGGAGGGAAGCCGGTGGGGTGGTATTCTGGTCGTTGTAAACAGCGACTCCTACAGGTCGTTCAGGGCGCCTGCACAGCGAGGGAGGGAGATGGTGAGGGTAGTGTGACCTCCCACACGTTACACCTCACCAATGAGAGTCCGCGCTGGCAGGTGAAAAGATGCTGCTGGCTGTCTCCTATGTCTCGGAGGAAGCATCTGATAGACTTCAGGGCTCCCTAGACCGACCAGTGGGGGGCACATGCGACCAACGACCAGGAAGGGGAGGGGGGAATTGGCATAACGACTAAATCGGGATGGGAGAAAAACACAGAAAAACAGGAGGAGAAAAAGTTAAAAAAATAAAAAAAACAAGAGTTGTAATGAGTTTCATTCTATGCATTTTTTGGTTAAAAACTAGACCCGACGTTGTCTGGAAACATAGATGCGTCGGTATACTGTATGTGTACACGTGTGAAGCGAGCACGGGAGCTTCGTTATTATTATTAATCGTGGAGCTGCCAGGCAGAGTTATTTGAATTAAGTAAGTAACCTACTGTAAGCCCAGTGACTTAACCCTTTCACTATCACACTGCAGAAGGTTAACCCTTAGTAGTGTAATAGTAAAGGGTTAACCTTCTGTAGTTTGGTAGTGAAAGGGTTAACCATTTGTCGTGTGGCAGTGAAAGAGTTAACATTCTGTATTGTCGCAGTGAAAGGGTTAACCATTTGGTAGTGTGGCAGGGTTAACATGGTAGGAGGACAAATGAATGCCCTGAAAAGATAAGATTGCACGTTAAAAAAAAAATGCAGTTGTGTTATAGGCTCAACTAACATAGTACAACATACAAGCTGAATGGTGATGGTAGATTGACTTCAAACATGTTGATTAACTACAATCTATACAATGATTTTTCTATTTAAATGAAGACTCAACTCAAAACTCAAAAACTCGTATTTCACAAAATTAAAGGGACATTCGCGTACATTCCTTTAATTATTGAGAGTGAGTATGTTTGAATATGGCCACCAGTGATTTCATCGGGGACGGCGAATCCATCTCGTTGCGTTAATTACAGCTCAATGAAACGATAAGGTAGCGGTTCCCTATAAGACAAGGTAGCGCTACTGTCTCATCTGCAGCGTTTGATGGAGCTGGTAGGCAAAGAGTTCACGAGGGACAGAAACAGGTCACCTTAACCCCGACGTCACTGAAGTCGTTATTGTGGCACCGAGGGAACAGATGGAGCCTAAAGGGACATGGTGGCGTACAGACCTCCTGCTGGTGATCCTAATCACAGAGAGACCACGGGAATCAATCAACCCCGTCCTACATGTATGTCTCTACTGTAGACTTTCATATGGAGAGTTTTCCTTCTGCTCCTTTTGGACTCTTTTTACTTTTATGCAGTATTGTATTTACTTGTAGATGCTATATCTATATCTGTACATATCCCGAACCTACTCTTACTAGTTACGCTGCTGGCCAGTATGACTTACTACCATAGTGTCTTTATACCCATACATTACAACTCTGTCTGTACACACATCTGATTAGCATTATTACTCAGTAGTACTCATTTATATATTTTATACCCAGTTTAATAACCTGTACATTGTATATTACTGTCGCACGTTACTGTTACATTTGCACTCTGGTTGGATGCCAAACTTATTTTTGTTGTATTGTACTTGTGCTGTATAATGACAATACATTTGAATATAATATAATATGTATATTAAATACTGGGATAATGTGTACATGATAAATACTTTGACTTTGATATACAAATATACAATAGTATTACTGCTGTACTATAATGAGTTGTGTGTGTGTGTGTGTGTGTGTGTGTGTGTGTGTGTGTGTGTGTGTGTGTGTGTGTGTGTGTGTGTGTGTGTGTGTGTGTGTGTGTGTGTGTGTGTGTGTGTGTGTGTGTGTGTGTGTGTGTGTGTGTGTGTGTGTGTGTGTGTGTGTGTGTGTGTGTGTGTGTGTGTGTGTGTGTGTGTGTGTGTGCTTTTATTTGGATTTGTGCCATGTATTGTTCCTCTCCTCCCTTCCCACCTAGCCATTAATAATGCTTAGAGGTCTGTCCTTTGCACTGGGTACTTTTGAGGGGTGGGGCACGGGGGAGGAAGGAGGGGAGGCTGGGGGGGGGGGGGGCAGTGACGAGGGCCGGTGTGAAAGGATGAAGGTCTCGGAGGGAGGGGGGTTCAGGGGAGGGTCAAGGAGACAAGGTAGAAATGCCTGAAGGCAGTGAATGTAGTGAAGGTAGTGAAGGTAGTGAAGGTAGTGAAGGTAGTGAAGGTAGTGAAGGTAGTAAAGGAGGTAGTGAAGGTAGTGAAGGTAGTGAAGGTAGTGAAGGTAGTAAAGGAGGTAGTGAAGGTAGTGAAGGTAGTGAAGGTAGTGAAGGTAGTGAAGGTAGTAAAGGAGGTAGTGAAGGTAGTGAAGGTAGTAAAAGAGGTAGTGGAGGTAGTGAAGGTACTGAAGGTAGTGAAGGTAGTGAAGGTAGTGAAGGTGAAGGTAGTGAAGATACTGAAGGTACTAAAGGCAGTGAAGGTAGTGAAGGTAGTGAAGGTAGTGAAGGAGGTAGTGAAGGATGTAGTGAAGGTAGTGAAGGTAGTGAAGGTAGTGAAGGTAGTGAAGGAGGTAGTGAAGGATGTAGTGAAGGTAGTGAAGGTAGTGAAGGTAGTGAAGGAGGTAGTGAAGGATGTAGTGAAGGATGTAGTGAAGGTAGTGAAGGTAGTGAAGGTAGTGAAGGTAGTGAAGGATGTAGTGAAGGTAGTGAAGGTAGTGAAGGTAGTGAAGGATGTAGTGAAGGTAGTGAAGGTAGTGAAGGTAGTGAAGGTGCTGAAGGTAGTGAAGGTAGTGAAGGTAGTGAAGGCAGTGAAGGTGAAGGTAGTGAAGATACTGAAGGTAGTGAAGGTAGTGAAGGTAGTGAAGGTAGTGAAGGAGGTAGTGAAGGATGTAGTGAAGGTACTGAAGGTAGTGAAGGTAGTGAAGGTAGAGAAGGTACTGAAGGTACTGACGGTACTGAAGGTAGTGAAGGTAGTGAAGGTAGTGAAGGTAGTGAAGGTAGTGAAGGTAGTGAAGGCAGAAGGTAGTGAAGGTACTGAAGGTAGTGAAGGTAGTGACGGTAGTGAAGGTAGTGAAGGTAGTGAAGGTAGTAAAGGAGGTAGTGAAGGTAGTGAAGGTAGTAAAAGAGGTAGTGAAGGTAGTGAAGGTAGTGAAGGTAGTGAAGGTACTGAAGGTAGTGAAGGTAGTGAAGGTGAAGGTAGTGAAGATACTGAAGGTACTAAAGGCAGTGAAGGTAGTGAAGGTAGTGAAGGTAGTGAAGGAGGTAGTGAAGGATGTAGTGAAGGTAGTGAAGGTAGTGAAGGTAGTGAAGGTAGTGAAGGTAGTGAAGGCAGTGAAGGTGAAGGTAGTGAAGATACTGAAGGTACTGAAGGCAGTGAAGGTAGTGAAGGTACTGAAGGTACTGAAGGTAGTGAAGGTAGTGAAGGTAGTGAAGGTAGTGAAGGTAGTGAAGGCAGAAGGTAGTGAAGGTACTGAAAGTAGTGAAGGTAGTGAAGGTAGTGAAGGCAGAAGGTAGTGAAGGTACTGAAGGTAGTGAAGGTAGTGACGGTAGTGAAGGTAGTGAAGGTAGTGAAGGCAGAAGGTAGTGAAGGTAGTGAAGGTAGTGAAGGTAGTGAAGGTACTGAAGGTACTGAAGGTACTGAAGGTAGTGAAGGTAGTGAAGGTAGTGAAGGCAGAAGGTAGTGAAGGTACTGAAGGTAGTGAAGGTAGTGAAGGCAGTGAAGGTAGTGAAGGTAGTGAAGGTAGTGAAGGAGGTAGTGAAGGTAGTGAAGGCAGTGAAGGTGAAGGTAGTGAAGGTACTGAAGGTACTGAAGGTAGTGAAGGTAGTGAAGGTAGAGAAGGTACTGAAAGTAGTGAAGGTACTGAAGGTAGTGAAGGTAGTGAAGGAGGTAGTGAAGGATGTAGTGAAGGTACTGAAGGTAGTGAAGGTAGTGAAGGTAGTGAAGGTACTGACGGTACTGAAGGTAGTGAAGGTAGTGAAGGTAGTGAAGGTAGTGACGGTAGTGAAGGTAGTGAAGGTAGTGAAGGTAGTAAAGGAGGTAGTGAAGGTAGTGAAGGTAGTAAAAGAGGTAGTGAAGGTAGTGAAGGTAGTGAAGGTAGTGAAGGTACTGAAGGTAGTGAAGGTAGTGAAGGTGAAGGTAGTGAAGATACTGAAGGTACTAAAGGCAGTGAAGGTAGTGAAGGTAGTGAAGGCAGAAGGTAGTGAAGGTACTGAAGGTAGTGAAGGTAGTGACGGTAGTGAAGGTAGTGAAGGTAGTGAAGGTAGTAAAGGAGGTAGTGAAGGTAGTGAAGGTAGTAAAAGAGGTAGTGAAGGTAGTGAAGGTAGTGAAGGTAGTGAAGGTACTGAAGGTAGTGAAGGTAGTGAAGGTGAAGGTAGTGAAGATACTGAAGGTACTAAAGGCAGTGAAGGTAGTGAAGGTAGTGAAGGTAGTGAAGGAGGTAGTGAAGGATGTAGTGAAGGTAGTGAAGGTAGTGAAGGTAGTGAAGGTAGTGAAGGTGCTGAAGGTGAAGGTAGTGAAGGTAGTGAAGGTAGTGAAGGCAGTGAAGGTGAAGGTAGTGAAGATACTGAAGGTACTGAAGGCAGTGAAGGTAGTGAAGGTACTGAAGGTACTGAAGGTAGTGAAGGTAGTGAAGGTAGTGAAGGTAGTGAAGGTAGTGAAGGCAGAAGGTAGTGAAGGTACTGAAAGTAGTGAAGGTAGTGAAGGTAGTGAAGGCAGAAGGTAGTGAAGGTACTGAAGGTAGTGAAGGTAGTGACGGTAGTGAAGGTAGTGAAGGTAGTGAAGGCAGAAGGTAGTGAAGGTAGTGAAGGTAGTGAAGGTAGTGAAGGTACTGAAGGTACTGAAGGTACTGAAGGTAGTGAAGGTAGTGAAGGTAGTGAAGGCAGAAGGTAGTGAAGGTACTGAAGGTAGTGAAGGTAGTGAAGGCAGAAGGTAGTGAAGGTACTGAAGGTAGTGAAGGTAGTGAAGGCAGAAGGTAGTGAAGGTACTGAAGGTAGTGAAGGTAGTGAAGGTAGTGAAGGTAGTGAAGGCTGAACGTCAGCAAAACAAAGGAGATGATTGTGGACTTCAGGAGGTCGGGGGTCAAGGACTACAGCCCACTCAGCATCGACGGGGCACCGGTTGAGAGAGTCAACAGCTTTAAGTACCTTGGAGCCCACATATCCGAGGACTTGACATGGACCACACACATTGACAGTGTTGTGAAGAAGGCACGACAACGCCTCTACTTCCTCAGGCGCCTAAGGAAGTTCCAAGTCAGTCAGAAGATCCTTAAGAACTTCTACTCATGTACAATAGAGAGCATCCTGACTGGCAACATCACCTCCTGGTTTGGGAATAGCACTGCACAAGACCGAAGCAGACTACAAAGAGTGACACGTTCAGCCGAACGCACAATTGGAGGGGGGCTCCCCACCCTCCAGAACATTTACAACAATCGTTGCAGGGGCAAGGCTAAGAGAATCATTAAAGACTCCAGTCACCCGAACAACTGCCTCTTTGAACTACTGCGGTCAGGCAAGCGATACCGGAGTCTCAAGGCGAGCACAGAAAGACTCAGAAGAAGCTTCTATCCCCAGGCCATCAGGCTGCTAAACTAACAATGAACACTACACAACAACAACCATCAAACGCACATAGCACACACATCCACACGCACACACTCACTTTAAACAAACACACTGTAGCACCCACTCCACACACTTTATAGCACACACTCACTTTAAACAAACACACTGTAGCACCCACTCCCCACACTTTATATTTATTGATGAAGGATTGCACTACAACTCGTACACCTTACTGTAAATTGTACCTAAATTGTACCTCATCCCATTTCTGCTTTGCACTATATAGTACTGTACATTAGTACACTGCATAGTATTGTATATTATATGGTAACTCAGTTACGTCTATTCTGCATCGAACATTGTACATATGTCTATACTGAACACTGTGACCTCATTTTCTACTTCTAAATTATATGCTATACTATGTTATTTGATACTATCTTGTCTAGCACAGTCTCTGGAGCGTAACAGTAAGAAGCATTTTGTATGAAAGTATTCTGTACTACTGTATGACAACTATTAAAGAAACTTGAAACTTGAAACTTGAGAAGGTAGTGAAGGTACTGAAGGTAGTGAAGGTAGTGAAGGTACTGAAGGTAGTGAAGGCACTGAAGGTAGTGAAGGTAGTGAAGGTAGTGAAGGTAGTGAAGGTACTGAAGGTAGTGAAGGTAGTGAAGGTAGTGAAGGTAGTGAAGGTAGTGAAGGCACTGAAGGTAGTGAAGGTAGTGAAGGTAGTGAAGGTAGTGAAGGTACTGAAGGTAGTGAAGGTAGTGAAGGTAGTGAAGGTAGTGAAGGTAGTGAAGGTAGTGAAGGTACTGAAGGTAGTGAAGGTACTGAAGGTAGTGAAGGCAGTTAAGGTAGTGAAGGTAGTGAAGGCAGTGAAGGTACTGAAGGTAGTGAAGGCAGTTAAGGTGGTGAAGGTAGTGAAGGTACTGAAGGTAGTGGAGGCAGTTAAGGTAGTGAAGGTAGTGAAGTTAGTGAAGGTAGTGAAGGTAGTGAAGGCAGTGAAGGTAGTGAAGGCAGTTAAGGTAGTGAAGGTAGTGAAGGTAGTGAAGGTGAAGGTAGTGAAGGCAGTTAAGGTAGTGAAGGTAGTGAAGGCAGTGAAGGTAGTGAAGGTAGTGAAGGTAGTGAAGGCAGTTAAGGTAGTGAAGGTAGTGAAGGCAGTGAAGGTAGTGAAGGTAGTGAAGGTAGTGAAGGCAGTTAAGGTGGTGAAGGTAGTGAAGGTACTGAAGGTAGTGGAGGCAGTGAAGGTAGTGAAGGCAGTGAAGGTAGTGAAGGTAGTGAAGGTAGTGAAGGTGAAGGTAGTGAAGGCAGTTAAGGTAGTGAAGGTAGTGAAGGCAGTGAAGGTAGTGAAGGTAGTGAAGGTAGTGAAGGCAGTTAAGGTAGTGAAGGTAGTGAAGGCAGTGAAGGTAGTGAAGGTAGTGAAGGTAGTGAAGGTAGTGAAGGTAGTGAAGGCAATGAAGGTAGTGAAGGAGGTAGTGAAGGATGTAGTGAAGGTAGTGAAGGCAGAAGGTAGTGAAGGTAGTGAAGGTAGTGAAGGCAATGAAGGTAGTGAAGGAGGTAGTGAAGGATGTAGTGAAGGTAGTGAAGGCAGAAGGTAGTGAAGGTAGTGATGGTAGTGAAGGTAGTGAAGGCAGAAGGTACTGAAGGTAGTGAAGGTAGTGAAGGTAGTGAAGGTAGTGAAGGCAGAAGGTAGTGAAGGTAGTGATGGTAGTGAAGGCAGAAGGTACTGAAGGTAGTGAAGGTAGTGAAGGTAGTGAAGGTAGTGAAGGCAGAAGGTACTGAAGGTAGTGAAGGTAGTGAAGGTAGTGAAGGTAGTGAAGGCAGTTAAGGTAGTGAAGGTAGTGAAGGTAGTGAAGGCAGTGAAGGTACTGAAGGTAGTGAAGGCAGTTAAGGTAGTGAAGGTAGTGAAGTTAGTGAAGGTAGTGAAGGTAGTGAAGGCAGTGAAGGTAGTGAAGGCAGTTAAGGTAGTGAAGGTAGTGAAGGCAGTGAAGGTAGTGAAGGCAGTTAAGGTAGTGAAGGTAGTGAAGGCAGTGAAGGTAGTGAAGGTAGTGAAGGTAGTGAAGGTGAAGGTAGTGAAGGTAGTGAAGGTAGTGAAGGTAGTGAAGGCAGTTAAGGTAGTGAAGGCAGTTAAGGTAGTGAAGGTAGTGAAGGCAGTGAAGGTAGTGAAGGTAGTGAAGGTAGTGAAGGCAGTGAAGGTAGTGAAGGTAGTGAAGGTGAAGGTAGTGAAGGTAGTGAAGCTACTGAAGGTAGTGAAGGTGAAGGTAGTGAAGGTGGTGAAGGTAGTGAAGACAGTGAAGGTAGTGAAGGAGGTAGTGAAGGATGTAGTGAAGGTACTGAATGTAGTGGAGGTAGTGAAGGTAGTGAAGGTAGTGAAGGTAGTGAAGGTACTGAAGGTAGTGAAGGTAGTGAAGGCAGTGAAGGTACTGAAGGTAGTGAAGGCAGTTAAGGTAGTGAAGGTACTGAAGGTACTGAAGGTAGTGAAGGTAGTGAAGGCAGTGAAGGCAGAAGGTAGTGAAGGTACTGAATGAAGTGAAGGTAGTGAAGGTAGTGAAGGTAGTGAAGGCAGAAGGTAGTGAAGGTAGTGAAGGTAGTGAAGGTAGTGAAGGTAGTGAAGGTAGTGAAGGTAGTGAAGGTAGTGAAGGTAGTGAAGGTAGTGAAGGTAGTGAAGGTAGTGAAGGCAGTGAAGGTACTGAAGGTAGTGAAGGCAGTTAAGGTAGTGAAGGTAGTGAAGGCAGTGAAGGTAGTGAAGTTAGTGAAGGTAGTGAAGTTAGTGAAGGTACTGAAGGTAGTGAAGGTAGTGAAGGCAGTGAAGGTACTGAAGGTAGTGAAGGCAGTTAAGGTAGTGAAGGTGGTGAAGGTAGTGAAGGTAGTGAAGGTAGTGAAGTTAGTGAAGGTAGTGAAGGTAGTGAAGGCAGTGAAGGTAGTGAAGGTAGTGAAGGTAGTGAAGGTGAAGGTAGTGAAGGCAGTTAAGGTAGTGAAGGTAGTGAAGGTAGTGAAGGCAGTTAAGGTAGTGAAGGCAGTGAAGGTAGTGAAGGTACTGAAGGCAGTGACGTGAAGTGAAGGTAGTGAAGGTAGTGAAGGTGAAGGTAGTGAAGGTAGTGAAGCTACTGAAGGTAGTGAAGGTGAAGGTAGTGAAGGTGGTGAAGGTAGTGAAGACAGTGAAGGTAGTGAAGGAGGTAGTGAAGGATGTAGTGAAGGTACTGAATGTAGTGGAGGTAGTGAAGGTAGTGAAGGCAGTGAAGGCAGAAGGTAGTGAAGGTAGTGAAGGCAGAAGGTAGTGAAGGTACTGAATGAAGTGAAGGTAGTGGAGGTAGTGAAGGTAGTGAAGGTAGTGAAGGTAGTGAAGGTACTGAAGGTACTGAAGGCAGTGAAGGTAGTGAAGGCAGAAGGTAGTGAAGGTAGTGAAGGCAGAAGGTAGTGAAGGTACTGAATGTAGTGAAGGTACTGAAGGCAGTGAAGGTAGTGAAGGTAGTGAAGGTAGTGAAGGTAGTGAAGATACTGAAGGTAGTGAAGGCAGAAGGTAGTGAAGGTAGTGAAGATACTGAAGGTAGTGAAGGCAGAAGGTAGTGAAGGTACTGAAGGTAGTGAAGGTAGTGAAGGCAGAAGGTAGTGAAGGTAGTGAAGGTAGTGAAGGTAGTGAAGGCAGAAGGTAGTGAAGGTACTGATGGTAGTGAAGGTACTGAATGAAGTGAAGGCAGTGAAGGTAGTGAAGGAGGTAGTGAAGGATGTAGTGAAGGTGGTGAAGGTAGTGAAGGTATTGAAGGCAGTGAAGGTACTGAAGGAGGTAGTGAAGGATGTAGTGAAGGTAGTGAAGGCAGAAGGTAGTGAAGGTGAAGGTAGTGAAGGTGGTGAAGGTAGTGAAGGTAGTGAAGGCAGTTAAGGTAGTGAAGGTAGTGAAGGTAGTGAAGGTAGTGAAGGTAGTGAAGGCAGTGAAGGTAGTGAAGGTAGTGAAGTTAGTGAAGGTAGTGAAGGTAGTGAAGGCAGTGAAGGTAGTGAAGGCAGTGAAGGCAGTGACGTGAAGTGAAGGTAGTGAAGGTGAAGGTAGTGAAGGTAGTAAAGCTACTGAAGGTAGTGAAGGTGAAGGTAGTGAAGGTGGTGAAGGTATTGAAGGTAGTGAAGGTAGTGAAGGAGGTAGTGAAGGATGTAGTGAAGGTACTGAATGTAGTGGAGGTAGTGAAGGTAGTGAAGGTACTGAAGGTAGTGAAGGTAGTGAAGGTAGTGAAGGTAGTGAAGGTAGTGAAGGTAGTGAAGGTAGTGAAGGCAGAAGGTAGTGAAGGTAGTGAAGGTAGTGAAGGTACTGAAGGTAGTGAAGGCAGTGAAGTTAGTGAAGGTAGTGAAGGCAGAAGGTAGTGAAGGTACTGAAGGTACTGAAGGTAGTGAAGGTAGTGAAGGTGAAGGCAGTGAAGGTAGTGAAGGTAGTGAAGGTAGTGAAGGTAGTGAAGGTAGTGAAGGCACTGAAGGTAGTGAAGGTAGTGAAGGTAGTGAAGGTAGTGAAGGTAGTGAAGGCAGTTAAGGTAGTGAAGGTAGTGAAGGTGAAGGCAGTGAAGGTAGTGAAGGTAGTGAAGGCAGTGAAGGTAGTGAAGGTAGTGAAGGTAGTGAAGGTAGTGAAGTGAAGTGAAGGTAGTGAAAGTGAAGGTAGTGAAGCTACTGAAGGTAGTGAAGGTGAAGGTAGTGAAGGTGGTGAAGGTAGTGAAGGTACTGAAGGTACTGAAGGTAGTGAAGGCAGTGAAGGTAGTGAAGGCAGTGAAGGTAGTGAAGGTAGTGGTAGTGAAGGTAGTGAAGGTACTGAAGGTAGTGAAGGTAGTGAATGTAGTGAAGGTAGTGAAGGTAGTGAAGGTAGTGAAGGCAGTGAAGGTAGTGAAGGTAGTGAAGGTAGTGATGGTAGTGAAGGTAGTGAAGGCAGTGAAGGTAGTGAAGGTAGTGAAGGCAGTGAAGGTAGTGAAGTTAGTGAAGTTAGTGAAGGCAGTGAAGGCAGTGAAGGTAGTGAAGTTAGTGAAGGTAGTGAAGGCAGTGAAGGCAGTGAAGTGAAGTGAAGAATAAAGTGACAAATAAGAAATAAGTATCCCGGTATAAAAGACCCCAATGCTCAACAAAAGGGCTCTAGAATAACAATTGCGTGCATCTAATCCAGTCATTGTCGCAGTTCCACCACAGTGTATCTCAGTCTCTCCCACCAGATGACATCAATCTCCAAAGAGTCCATTGTTCGTTTTAAATTGAACCAGTAAACATACATCGCGGAGCGAATCGGCTGCCAAAAGGTATAGCGGTCCTCCTCGGCCAGACGTGGGCTAAATCCTGTTAAATCCCTCTTAATTGGCCCTCGTTCGGTCCAATCCTGATTGCTTATGTGAAACATAAAGACGTGGATTCTAATGACTTCCTTCTCTCTTTTCTCTCTCTATGCTGTGTGCGTGTGTGTGTGTGTGTGTGAGATGGATGAGGGCCAAGAAGCAGCTGTGATTTATCTTCATAGCTACTGTTCCCAAGTTAACACATCGCTAATGTTCTACAGAAATTGTGTTTGACACACACACTCTCACACACACACACACACACACACACACACACACACACACACACACACACACACACACACACACACACACTCTCACACTACACACACACTCACACACACACACACTCACACACTCTCACTCACACGCACGCACACACTCACACACACTTACTCGCATGCACCAGATATCCCCCTGATATGTAGAACAATAAATGTCTTCCCAAAAGGCATTGAAACGCGCGAACCCATTTTGTGAGCGGCTTTGAACTCGGGCTGATCTGCTACTTGTTACCTCGAGCGATTGGCGAAACAAAACAGCTCCCGCCCTTGGAAAACACTTGAAAGGCCTTATTGCTTATGTGTTGCCCCGAGTTCAGTGCTGTCCATCTGACTGAGACGAGCCGACGCGGCGACGCCCGGCAACACCGTTATCCAATTAGAAACGTGCGCCGTTATCCAATTAGAAACGCAGGCTTTATTTGCTCAAGTATGAATGCTTCAAATGCTAATATCAGCAGGTAATTATTAAATTCCCTCAACCCGCTCCCCGGCAGAACGTCTGGATTGCATGTTTGCACAACAATCAAGTCACAGGTTCAGACGCCAAAGGATGCCGGTTATGTTAATGTGGCGAAGCCCAAAGCCACGATGTAGGTTGTCCTGTTTTGTTGCAAACTTGTGACCTTATTGACCTTCCTAAGCCTTGACTGGGTGCCCACAATAAGGGGCTTACACACACCTACACACACAAACACACCCCTACCTACATAGGTAGGTTGTCACATTCATTATATTTCACCACCAGAGGGTCCTGTCTCCCATATTTTGGTATTTAAATGTCCAGAGTTGGGGTCAGAGTTCACCTACATTGTCATCTTTGGAGTGAAACAGCTGAATTTGAGGTGAGAGGGCTTTTTGTGTTTTTCATGTCCATTTGTAAATATTCCGCTCCTCAGTATTTTTCTTCTAGGCTTTTACACAATTGGTTTATAATGAAACAATTATTAACCTTAAAAAGTGTGAAGGGATAGCTATAGTTTAGATTGTTGTTAGCTAGCTAACTAGTTGTTAGATGGCTGTTAGCCTTGATGCTATCAAGACATTCCAATTGGGGTTGGTCGTCACATTTTCTTTGGGGTTGGTTGTCACATGGAGTGCCCAGACCCTACATTTGCCATCACTGTAACAAGTTAATGAGTGTTCTTATTTTTTTTAATATAGGATGGCCTAAAGATGTGTTCCTGTTTATGTTCATGTTATGATGCATTAAGTTATGTAAATTTGTCAACTTGTCAATGCAATTAAACTTTCAAATTTAGTTCTGCCTTCTTGTCTTCTTTTTAAGATAGTTTCCCATTAAAACACATGGTGACAACCAACCCCATAGTGTGTTACTGTACAACCATCCCCATGATGGGGTTGGTTGTCACAATGTGTCAGAGTGTCTTTGATAGGTGATTAACTCTTTGTTACAATACGTTGGAAAATGAGAGGGATACACATTTCAAGCCAACATCTTAAGCTTCAATTTAATGTAGGAATGACTATTGAAAGATGTTTTGATAATGAGCAATTCACTCTAGAGTAAAAAGTGTGACAACGTCCCCCGTTCTCCCCTACATCTCTGGTGGCTAAGGGTAAGTGGCATTGTTCGTCAAATAGGACTTACGACAAAAAGGGCTTTCTCTTAGGGCCATTTGAGACCTTTTCGGGACGATTTTGGGGTTCACCAACCGTCCCAATAAAACATATATAATTAATATTATATTATAATATATTGTCTATATTCATGTCTTGCCATGATAGGTAGTAGTATAAATATAGTAGCATTCGTACATAGTACTGTATATGTGTATATCTCTAAATGTCTTGATGAATTGAAAATGGAGGACCCTTATGTAAACAAGACTAAAGTATTTGTATGGTCTTCATCCTCTTAGCAGTTGTTTGTATTGAGCTGTACTGTATTGTACCCATTCTGCAATCTGTTAATAAAGTTTTCAATCAATCAATAGACATATTAGTATGATAGGTAGTAGTATACAGGGTGCGATCCACGGGGGAGCTGGGGGAGCCATGGCTTCCTTAGATCAGACATCAGCTCCCCTGAAAACATGATTTGTGATTTTTTTGGGGGGTCTCTAAATTACTGAAAATAAATGCTACTTTTGCCATGCATTTCTCATTTTTCTGTCATTTTCTGTATCATCATCGTGTATAATAATAAACGTATGCTATTTTGGATGTATGATTAATGATTTGCGCACTAATTCACACACGTATTATGGCAACATGCATGCTATTCTTGCAATTACCATTCGGAGCGCGGCGGCGCTGCAGCCTGCACGCACGGCACAAATCAAACTTGACCCGCACGTTGTAACCTGTGACTTGTTGACTTGACAGTGATAGTTTTGACAGGTAAATAAGGTCATTCAGGAATGGATAATTTTGGTTTCACGATGAAAGTGAAGCAGTCAATGGACTTGAGTTGACAGAGCAGCAGGAGGCGGGATCATCTACAGGCGACACCGTTACACCTGCTGCTGCTGCGGTGGTGGGGACTGCTGGCAGCAGAATTCGAGGAAGAGTAGAATTTTGCAGAACACCGGCGCCTGCTGCGGTCGTATCAGAACAGGAGTCTGAGAGATAATCACAAGATACTTGTAGAAATAATTGTAGACAGTGTTGGATCTATCATCTATCTAACTAAATGGAGACTTTTTTTTATCATGGAATGTGCTGTGCAGACGGCCGGACCACAACAAGTGAGTTGTCTTATGTGTTCTGTAGTTATTGAAACTGATTGAATATATGACAGGATTCAAGAGGTTTATTTGTCACATACATACATACACAACACAAGGCCTACTAAAGGCTACAGTAACGTCTGCGATCACCCCCCCCCCCCCCGCAAAAAAGGTTCCTTGGCTCACCCAAAGACCATGCTATGGTTCGCACACTGGTAGTATAAGTATAGTAGCATAGACATATTAACATGATATGCATTCATTCATTTATTTGCATTTATTTTAAATTTGTTGGACCTTATGGTGTTCTTGTTTTGTTCTTGACTTATTGTTATGTTTCTTCTTGACTTGTTTAAAGAAGACATGTCCGGCCCATGGGGACATTAACGTGTGTTGTCGGGCCTTACAAATAAATGTGATTTGATTTGATTTGATATGTAGTATAAGTATAGTAGTATAGACATATTAACATGATATGTAGTAGTATAAGTATAGTAGCATAGACATATTAACATGATATTTAGTAGTAGAAGTATAGTAGTATAGACATATTAACATGATATGTAGTATAAGTATAGTAGTATAGCCATATTGACATGATATTTAGTATAAGTATAGTAGTATAGACATTAACATGATATGTAGTAGTATAAGTATAGTAGTATAGACATTAACATGATATGTAGTAGTATGAGTATAGTAGTATATACATTAACATGATATGTAGTATAAGTATAGTAGGGCTGACCCCTATTAGTCGATTAGTCGACTAATCGGTCGAAAGGAGCCGTAGTCGACTGCCAACCTCTTAGTCGAATAAAGAAAATATATAATAATAATTATAATTATAAAACAATCTTTTTTTATCTTTTTTTTATCATTCTTTCCTAAAGAAAAGAGGCATACCAGAGGCTAACTGCCTAAGAAAACAGGCACAGAGGCACTGAAAGAGGATTTCACCCATCTAATGAACACACTAGACTAGACAAATATCAAGATGTATCCATCAGTGGACCAATTATACTTTTTTTTATTTATTTATTTTGTCGACTAATAGTCGACTAATGGCAAATTTTGGCCAATCATAGTCGACTATCCAAATCCTTAGTCGGGGACAGCCCTAAAGTATAGTAGTATAGACATTAACATGGTATGTAGTAGTATGAGTATAGTAGTATAGGCATTAACATGATATGTAGTAGTATGAGTATAGTAGTATAGACATTAACATGATATGTAGTAGTAGTATGAGTATAGTAGTATAGACATATTAACATGATAGGTAGTATAAGTATAGTAGTATAGACATTAACATGATATGTAGTAATATACGTATAGTAGTATAGACATTAACATGGTATATAGTAGTATGAGTATAGTAGTATAGACATTAACATGATATGTAGTAGTATGAGTATAGTAGTATAGACATATTAACATGATAGGTAGTATAAGTATAGTAGTATAGACATTAACATGATATGTAGTAATATAAGTATAGTAGTATAGACATTAACATGATAGGTAGTACACAGTAAATTTCGCAGAGTAAATTTTACTCAAACTGAGTTTGAGTAAAATGTACTCAGTTTGAGTCAAATTTACTCTGCAAAATTGACTGTGTAGTATAAGTATAGTAGTATAGACATTAACATGATAGGTAGTAGTATAAGTATAGTAGTATAGACATATTAGCATGATATGTAGTAATAATACAACTGTATTTGTATAGAACCTTTCATACAGAAACTGCAGCTCAAAGTGCTTCACAACAGAGAAAAGACAGGCATAAAATGAGCACATAAAGTGCAGACATATAAAATCACAGACATATATAGTGGTGTTTAAATACCTTTACCCTGCACACCTTGAATTATCTGCATTATGTCAGCAGAATTCCCTCCACCCTCCACCCTGAGGCATACAATTAACATTTGTCCTAAGATCAATAACAAAAAGAAACTTATTTGGAGTGAAGGGGCGCCCCTGTCGCCCGGCGCAGGGACATGCGAAGCCGAGGTCTGATTGGTATTAAGTGGTGAGATTAAAAAGCCATCTCATAGGTCAGGGCAGCCGGTGTTCATTTGAATGCATTACCAGTGTCCAGGGCTAGATAATTCTCTCATTAGCGCCACTCAAACCCTGAGTGACAATGTGGGTGAGGCGGGAGCGTGTCGTACAACACTTGGAGTTAATTAGTCCGAGCGCACTGTTGCTCCGCCGGCCCACTCAGGATCGTCTCGCGACCACCAGCCAGACATCTGCATTTTACTTAACGCCGCTCCCCCATTGGCTGGGAGGCTGGAGAGAGGGGCAGATTGATGGGGTGGAAAATATTTTAGATACAAACATTTTTTTTTCCATAGGTGGTTTCTATTGGGTCTTTATGATGTTATTATTATCTCTTTTTAGATTAGATTAGATTCAAATTTATTGTCATCGTGCAGCACAAGTACAGTACAACGGAAATAAGTTTGGCATCCAACCAGAGTGTTAATGTAACAGTAGGGTGCAATGTACAGGTGATTAAACTGGGTATAAAATATATAAATGAGTACTACTGAGTAATAGTGCTAATCAGATGTATGTACAGAGTTGTAGTATTAATATGTACAGCAATACAGGTATAAAGACACTATGGTAGTAAGTCATACTGGCCAGCAGCATAACTAGTAAGCGTATGGAAGGGATATGTACAGATATACTGTAGATATAGCCTGTTCCACACGATGTGAAAATCCGCCTAAAATATATACCTAGGTAAATGGAATATTGCTCCACTTCTACAAGGGCTATTTGCATATTCTTGGTATCTAGGTACATCTATGGACCTCATGGAATGTATTCCCAGTGTCAGAAATATTGTGTCTATTACTAGGCTTGCTTAAATTGTGATGAAACAAAGGAGAATATGAATTATGATTTTTCTTTGCATCTTTGACAGTGAATAACATGATAATAATGACCAAACTTAAAAAACTGCCACTGATCTTGATTGATGATAATATACATTATACATGCTTTTGTGACATGTTAGTGATGTTAATACTTGAAAACGTTTGACAAAGAAATCGCAACTTATATGCAATATTTAAAAAAATATGGATTTATGACCAGATGTCATTTTTTGGGTCGGTACCGACTGCTCCCCTACCTTCTTCTTTCGTGTAACGTCAGAAGTCCAGTAGCCCCCGACCCCCTCACTGGGGGAGCACTTAAGTTAAGTACCCTCCCTTTGTTCTCTTTGGGAGCCAGGGCAAGTTCAGGCCTTGTCCAGACTAAAACGATTTTGATCTGTTTAGTTTTCGTTTAGTTTTTAGGTTTCCGTAAAAACGAAAACGTCTCAAGATAATAAGTGCATGCCACAAATTTACAAAATAAATGTCTTTCCTGTTTTATTTTGAAAACCCCCGACCGGAAGTGTTATAGTGTCTGTTGCTAGCAGCTTAACCTCAGCTCACATGCAGCTCAAACTACCTGTTGGAATAAATAAATTGATTGATGTTTAACTTGTCCCTGTGTGTGTCCAGTCATTTTGACTAGCAAACGTTGTATTTAACGTTACCTCAGGATACCACTGTATTGTATTTAGTTGGTTAGCTATGTAGCTAATGTGGATAGCATTTTGAATAGCATCAATGCTAGCTGGCTGGCTACAGCTTTATTTACTAAATTATGGAGGCTTTTTAATCGTCAAGGTAAGAAAGGATTTGTCATGATCAACTGAAGGCGTATGCTATGGAACAATATGTGCTTGGGTTTTCAGAAAAAGGCCAGCTATGTGACGCTAATTATTTAGCTAATATTGATAGCATAGCTTGCTGGCTACGGCTCAACACCATGCCATGGGGATACTATTTACTAAATTATGGAGGCTTTTTAATCGTCAAGGTAAGAGAGGATTTGTCTTGATCAACTGAAGGGGTATGCTATGGAACAGTTTGCCGCAAAAGCCCGATCAGGCTCAATAGCTTCTGCACCACGAACACAACTACGACGCCATTGTTGTTGTGATGTTGGCTGAGAGTCTGTGCATGCGGGGTAAAGGAGAGGTGGGCCAATGCGTCATCGGTTCAGGAAAAGCCGCGTATCGCTTGTAAAGATGGTGGCGCAATGGGGGGCGCTTTCAGGCGTCTTCAGAATTGCGCACTCTGGAAGTTGGTATCAAAAAGTACCGTCTTCAGGCTGCCAGAACGCAGTTCCGTGTGGCAGAACGGTGCAAACGATCAAATACTTTGCCTAAAACGACCAAAATCGTTTTAGTGTGGACATGGCCTCAGTCACTGAGCCACCAGCCCCCCTCCTTGCAAATCCCCCTCAACGTAGTGGGACTGCTTCCCACTATGGACTTTAATTATTCCTAATCGCCCCAGCTCCAACCGATCGTTTCCGATTTTTTCACACGATTATTATTACACATTGAGTCACTTCCATATGGGCAGTACCCCAAACCAGACTGCCCAGAACCTGTCTTCTAAAATATTCTGGAGGTCTGGGGCCAGGAGCCCCCGACCCCCTCTCTGGGAGAGCACTTGAGTCAAGTACCCTCCCTTTGTTCTCTTGGGGAGTCAGGGTCAGCTCAGGCCATGTCCAGACTAAACCGATTTAGGTCGTATCAGGCAAAGTATTTGATCGTATGTACCTTTCATCCACACAGAACTGCGTTCTGGCAACCTGAAGACGCTACTTTCTGAGGCCGGCTCTCAGAGTGTGCAATTCTGAAGACGCCCCCCTTGCGTCACCATCTTTACAAGCGCTACGCGTCTTCTCCTGAACCGATGACGCGATAGCCCACCTCTCCCTTACCCCGCGTGTACAAACTCAGCCAAACATCACAACAACAATGGCATGTAGAGTAGTTGCGTTCGTGTTACAGAAGCTATTGAGCTTGATCAGGCTTTTACGCGTCTCTACAATTCGTAGCCGCATTTCTGCAGACCCCTCTCTGATTGGTTGAGCTCCATTTCTGCAGACCCCTCTCTGATTGGTTGAGCGAAGCCCCTCTCTGATTGGAAATGTACTACCAGATTCGCGTATAACGTTATTTTTTTAATGACAAACCAATTACATAATCCTATCCAACATATGTGTAAAGGCACACACAACATATTCCAGTTAACGGTATATTTTTTTAATGATTCGTTATGGCGTAATCAATACTTCCATGCGTATAAATTGCGTACCTCCGTGTTTTGGGGCTATTCATCAGAAAACTCGGATCCGGGATTCGGCTCCCATCCGTCGGGCAACAACTGTGGGTTTTCAGCCTCTCTCTCTGGAGCTTAACGGAGTTTCGACTCCTGGCTAGAGGAGCTTGTCGCGGCTCATGCGCATGCGCGCGCTCGGCCAATCAGAGAAGGGTCTGCAGAAATGGCCTCAACCAATCAGAGAGGGGTCTGCAGAAATGCGGCTGCGAATTGTAGAGACGCGGCTTTTACAGCTAAATGTACTGCGCCTGTACCTGTAGTACCACCGTAAACAACAGATTGACATCTCCCTTAATCCGCATGCAAACCCAGGCAACAAAAAAATAAACATGATACATATATGTCTTATATGTCCAGATATGTCCTGGCTATAAGTGTTTATTAAACACTGGGAGTTATTATTAAACAACAATGGCATCAGAGTGGTTGCGTTCATGTTACAGAAGCTATTGAGCTTGATCGGGAGGCTACTGTGATGCAATACATGATACTAGCTAGAGATTAGCGTCACATAGCTGGCCTTTTTCTGAAAACCCAAGTAGTAGCCAAGCACATACTGTTCCATAGCATACGCCTTCAGTTGATCATGACAAATCCTCTCTTACCTTGACAATTAAAAAGCCTCCATCATTTAGTAAATAGTATTCCCATGGCTCATGTTGAGCTGTAGCCAGCGAACTAGCGTTGATGCTATGCTATCAACATTAGCCAAATAGCTAACCAACTAAATACAATAGACAGTGGTATCCTGAGGTAAGGTTAAATACAGACAACGTTTGCTACAATTACAGTTGTATCCTGAGGTTAAAGTTAAACATCAATCAATTAATTTAATACAACACAGGTAGCTTGAGCTGCCTCCGACCGCACCACGGGGCTATTATATTATATACGGTTTTGTACTCTCTCTCTCTCCTGCCGATTAAAATCAGCAGCTCTTCCTCCTCCTCATCACCGACTGCCTGTGAAGCTGCATTTGCGCCGGGTGTGTGTGTCTCTCCTATCCGTTGGAAACTAGCGTCGGCTCAAAAGCACAGAACCGGACACACAAGTTATCGAAAACAACGACAACACTTCCGGTCGGGGGTTTTCAAAATAAAAGAGCAACGTCTAAAACAAGAAAGACATTTATTTTGTAAATTTTTGGCACGCACGTTTTCATTTTTACGGAAACCTTTTTTTAAATGAAAACTAAATGAAAACGAAAAAGATCAAAATAGTTTTAGTCTGGACAAGGCCTCAGTCACCCCCGAAATATAGTGCTAGTTCTAAAGTGGTAGAAGGGCGGCAGAAGCACAGCAGAAGAGCAGCAGAAGAGCACCATATCCGAAGAGCTCCACCTGTACATGCTTATAACAGAGTTATATGGGTTATATGCAGGTGTATACATAGGTATATTCAGACAGATATGTCAGGTATATTCAGACCATGTTCAGCTGAAAACAGGTATGCACGAGCACGATGCAATATTGGACGGCTAAACATTACAATGTATGCGGAAGAAGCCACTAGGGATGCTTGATTATGGCAAAAATCATAATCACGGTTATTTTGATTGATATTGAAATCACCATTATTAAACACGTTTACTCTTGATTTGAGGACATCACATGACGACAACCAAACGACGGGAAGCATTCCTTCTCGACCAAAGGCTATATCTCTCTGTCGTCTTCTTACCAAAGACGTTCCGTCTGTAGTGTGGTAGTGAACATGTTAACCTTCTGTAGTGTGGTAGTGAAAGGGTTAACCCTTTGTCGTGTGGCAGTGAAAGGGTTAACGATAGGTTATGAATATAACCGTAGTTCTATGAATACTAGTGACGCTCAGCGTCATCTGCACACATCTCACTCCAGTGACGTGCACTGAATAAAAACCTCACAATGTACCTTTACATACCAACATCCGTCTGACCACACCCCCATCCGCTACCTACATAAGCAGGGGTGGGGCCACACACTCATCTCCTTCCCAAAAATGTCACCACAAGGAAAGATCAAGGGCCGCAGTGGCGTCTAGACGCTGAGCGTCACTAGTATTCATAGAACTACGGTTATATTCATAACCTATTGTTCTATATCATACTAGCTTCCGCTCAGCGTCATCTGCACAATGGGAGCTGAGCGGGAGCTTGAAGCGCGACAAATGTACCCCGCTGAGGCCCCCCACAACCATCAGACCGGGGAGGACCGAGCCCCCCAGACCCTCCCTAATGGAGGATACCCTCCCTATTGGAGGACGGGAGGGAGACGGATCCGACCGTGCGAAGAGGAACTTGAGCAACTCAACGCACAGGGTGAGCAGACTGTGGCTTGACCCCACGACTACGCACACGCACAACCCGCATGCCACCAGGGAACGAATGGAACAAACCTCGTTACCGCCCCCAAAATCACGGGGTCAAGAGCAAACTCAACCCTGTGGCAAGGCCGTAGCAGCAGAGCGCAAAGGAAGACCCAGACCCACTGAAGGGACTGGATCCCCCGGAAAAAGGGGGCCCGGAGAGGTCAACGACGCCACAGCATCAAGACCTCACCAGGCGGTCACTAGTGACACCGCCCCCCACATCGCCAGCGTATTCGGACAGGGCCCATCCAAGAGCGGGCCCTTCCACCCACTAGCACGCCGCCTGGCACACTGACCCTGGCATACTCAGGCAGTCAGCATGGCTGTAACTCGAAGCACTCAAGAGGCTACACTACAGCGGGAGCAGGCAGCGCACCGGGGAGACGACCTCCAGAAGAGGTCGATCCCTCAAACCAGGCAGCAGGCATTTGACCCGAGCCTGGAGCACTGCGGACGAGACAGGCGCCAAAGGGGTCAACTGAAAACAGCACCCCGGCAGAAGGGGCGTATGCTGGCATTGTTGCGCACCATGACAAAGCCTCCACCAAAAAACCCCGACCCCGAGGGCCGAGGCAGAGAAGGCTGACACGATTGGCAGACGTCATGAACGTGGAGGGGCACACTCAACCGGGTAACCCGGGAGTTGACTCCGCTCCAACACACCAGGGAATCAACCACCCTCTTGGTACCACAGGCGGTGGTTGTTCCTATAACCCCTCAAGAAAAAACTCTAAAACACACCTATACCGCAGTACAAGTGTTTCAGTTTTCAAAAAGGGTTATCCCAGGCCTACGGGTCGACAAAAACGACTTCGGACCGGGCCCGGCAGACCGGGACTTACACAGGGATGCCAGAGGAGTACTATTAAAACCACCTCAACAGCCCCCTCTCAGCCATGCGTAAGCGGGAGAAGAGAGGGGCGAAGAGAATGGAGACCCTAGCCCCTTTATGACAGCTGTCTCCATAACGCCCAACCCTGTGACACGCAAGCCGACCCGGCATTTTACCCCCTGAAAAAAGCACAAGTCCCTCAGGGTACCAGAACAGCAGATCTGCGTCCCCGGCGGACAACGGGTTAACTGACCTGGACCAGCGTGACCAGAACCAGTCCCGTGCCCTAATCACGTCAACATCCCCACTCCAGGAGAGGGGGTAGGTACGCGTGTCGATCTAAACATTATAGAGGGCGCCACCCAGACGGTCCCATTTGTACCGTGCTCAGTGGCCCACCCCAAAGGCGTGAGACCCCTCTACCTATGTTTTGATCTATTCCGTTAACATCCCCCAGATATGAACGAGAATTCGTCGAGACAAACCTAGTAAACTGGCGCTTGGAAGAGACAAACTCCATCCCAGTTGCCCTATAAAAACGCTGTTTTAATAACGAGCAACCAAGGCGCACCAGCCTCATGCGTGATTCCTATCAGAAACACCCAGAGCCAGCACTATGTACGCATCGAGACCCAAAACACATCAATGGATAGTCTAACAAGACACCAGATACCGCTCCTCCAAGCCGCCTGGGGAACGACAAGAAGCCGCTTTTTAATTTTACCTTTTCAGAAAAAGAAAAAATAATACGGACATGGGTCCCATGCGACGCAGCTGAGGGAAACACCACCCCGTCAACCATACTTCATAAGAGGGGACGGTGAGCGACGTACCCCTATGACGGAGGGAAACCCATGACTCAACAGACCTATAAGGCGAGGAGTCAGGGAAACCCTAAACAATACCCCGTCCACCTACTCCAAAAAGGAGAGGACGGGGAACCCCCAGAGAGACTTCCCATGCGAGCTGTATAGATTGAAAAGAAATATTGCAACATTGAGCTATGTAACACTTGGGTTAGGGCTCTCCGAGGAGGAGGCACTGAACCAATACACACTCAATAATCGAATTGAATCGAATACACATACAATAGAGCAGAACTCCTTTTTGAAGTTCTACTCACCTTGACAATCTGAGGAGGAGGCTCTGAAACTCTGAGGAGGCTCCCTCACTGGGAAGGAGGGTCCGAACTCACAGAAGGCACTTCTCCTTGAGGAGGAGCTTTGTGAGGAGGAGCTCTGACAACTCCCTGAAACAGATCCATAACATGGAACCTGAACAACTCACAGAAGTCTTACCAATAGAAACGCGCTCAGTGACGTACTCTATGGTGGGGGAATTTCCGCGGTGCACACGCCCAATCTTTCAGGGCGTGGGACCAGGAAACTCCCTCCTACACTCTTACTACAGAGGAACGCCGTTTTTCATAACGAGAGAGACATAAGTCCTTGATTACGTATTGGCCACAGGCCTTGCTAAGCACACATGATAGTGACCAAACAACCTTTTCCCTAGGAAAATAATCGTTTCTCAAGCGGAAGCACAACCCAGGCAACTTAAGCTGAGGGTTACATCGTATTCCCACAAACACAGTGACACAATATATTGTAAACAAACATGTCTGAGAGGAGGGGGGGAAGCCCCAGGGAAACCGGGGGGGTCACCCCTCCTACCTTACCCTTGATACGACCAGGTTGAACAGGTACCCCTGTTAATATGTGAACATGCTGTTCATTGTCATCACAGGCTGAGAAAAGGATTCATTCCTCAATCACATGTCACTAAGCATAGCTTCACAGGTTAATTAACCCACTTAGTTGTGAGTTCACCCACGTTACAAACGTTACATGAACACACATGTTCTCATCACAACTAACCAGTTCATTTTTACACATGTAAAAAACAACGGCGATTTTCTATGGAGAGAGAAGCTATACCAGTGACAAGACAATTCACACACAACACGCGTCGTATCCTCAATATATTGCAGCAACACACGTTTTGGAAACATCGTTATTACAAAACATTTAGAAGGGAAGGAAAGAAGAAGTGTTTAAAGTCCGGTCAGGACTCCTACCTCCACCCTGAGCGCAGGCCGAGAGGACTGCAACACTGGTTAACGGGACACCGAGTCGTACCCGGCATCTCCTGCGTTGGTGACGAGGGTAATGTCCGCTACGCCACCCAGCCGCCGTTCTCCATGTTGACGAAGTCCTCGCTGGCATGGCACCCGGGTGTAGGGTCGACTAACATCCTCTGTCAAAGATGACGTCGTAGTCAGAGTGTTTAAGGCATGTTATAGTCACAGTAACATTCAACAGCCGCCCGACTGATAGCAACAAGCTAACGTTTCCTAGCCTAGTTCAAGTTCAAGTTCTTTAATAGTTGTCATACAGAAGTACAGAATACTTTCATACAAAATGCTTCTTACTGTTACGCTCCAGAGACTGTGCTAGACAAGATAGTATCAAATAACATAATAACATAATATAGCATGAATTTAGAAGAAGAAAATGAGGTCACAGTTGTTCGGTATAGACATATGTACAATGTTCTGAGTTACCATATAATATACAATACACAACTATGCAGTGTACTAATGTACAGTACTATCTAGTGCAAAGCAGAAATGGGATGAGGTACAATTTTAGGTACAATTTACAGTAAGGTGTACGAGTTGTAGTGCAATCCTTCATCCATAAATATAAAGTGTGGGGAGTGGGTGCTACAGTGTGTTTGTTTAAAGTGGGTGTGTGCTATAAAGTGTGTGTAGTGGGTGCTACAGTGTGTTTGTTTAAAGTGAGTGTGTGCGTGTGGATGTGTGTGCCTAGTGAACACAACGAGCTAGCGCCGCAGCTAACAGCTGACTGGCTAACAACAGTAGGCCACAAACTAGCACGCCAGCTAAGCAGCTATCACCTGAACTGTACACAACGACATAACAAGCCACACTTCAGACAGGCCGCCGCCTGAGTCCCTCCTCATCCTAAGAGAGAAGAGAAAAAGAAACGTCAACACAGTTTTCAACTGTGATTTACCAGACATGCAGCGGAGTCGGCTCAATTCCCATACGGGCTGCAGCCGCCTTGAGCATGGAACTACCGATAAAGAAGATCCATGCCCACTTTTCCTCGTGCTTTAGGGTGTACTTCCACATTCATGTGAAAGATGGGGCCTGCACGGGACAGAGAAGCATCCGCTTGTCCAGAGAATCCCGGGTTCAACCAGGTCTCGGTCGCGGCCCACTAGTTTGACCATCATGGGCGTCAGACCAAGATCCTCCGTCCGCCGCCTAGAAGCCGAGCAGAGGACCCCAATCTGGGGCCGGCCTTCGTAAAATTGTCAGCTAGCCCCCATAGCACTAGCAGACAAGTAGTGCTCGCAAGCAAAACATTACTCACCCAGCTCGGAAGCAACCAGTTTCTCACAACAGCCGGTGCCTCCCACAGTCCAGCTGTATGACCGGAGGTTCAATACCTATCCAGCCGCAGCAAGGAGGACTGCAGGTGGGGAGTATATCAGCGACGCGAGCCCCTAATACGAAAAAGCCGGTGGAGGTCAGAATGATCATCGTCTTCCAGACACTCCAGTGACGAAGACATTATCGCCGTATTTTCTCGAAATAGTGAGAGAGAAAATAAAGATATAACGTCAACGTATCTCCTTGTTCTTCCTTTCTTCAGATAAATACTTTCTTTCCCATTTCAAGTGATTGGTATACAGGCACTCGCTTGGGGTGAAATTTGAGAAGGAGATGAGTGTGTGGCCCCACCCCTGCTTATGTAGGTAGCGGATGGTCAGACGGATGTTGGTATGTAAAGGTACATTGTGAGGTTTTTATTCAGTGCACGTCACTGGAGTGAGATGTGTGCAGATGACGCTGAGCGGAAGCTAGTATGATATAGAACCTTCTGTATTGTCGCAGTGAAAGGGGTTAACCTTCTGTAGTGTGGTAGTGAAAGGGTTAAGCCTATGTCGCGTGGCAGCGAAAGGGTTAACCTTCTGTGTTGTCACAGTGAAAGGGTTAACCTGCTGTAGTGTGGTAGTGAAAGGGTTAACCCTTTGTCGCGCGGCAGCGAAAGGGTTAACCTTCTGTATTGTCGCAGTGAAAGGGTTAATCTGCTGTAGTGTGGCAGTGAAAGGGTTAACCCTTTGTCGTGTGGCAGTGAAAGGGTTAACCTTCTGTATTGTCTTTTTATTACTTTTATTTCTAATTTATGTCCATCTGGGGGGGCAGTTTGGGCCCCTTGAGGTGGGCTTGGTGGTCGCGGCCCTGGACTGGTGGGGGCCCCAGATTCGGGGTCCCGGTGGGTCGGAGTGTTAAATAGGCATGATGCTCTGGTTCGCTGGGGCACTGGGTTCGGGGTTCTGATTTGGTTGATGGTCTTGTCGTTGTCGTTATTGTTGTTGTTATTATTATTATTATTATTATTATTATTATTGCTGTTATTGTCCTGTGATGTCTTGTTTATTAGTATTGTTACTGTATTGTGTTGTCTTGTTTCGTGTTGAAAAAATGAAAATAAAAAAGATTTGGTCAAAAAGAAAACTTCTGTATTGTCGCAGTGGAAGGGTTAACCCTTTGGTAGCGAAAGGGTTAAGAAGGTGAGCAGAGCAGTTTGACACGAGGTTCCTCCTCTTCCCCCTCAGTGGTGGATCATCCTACATCACATCCTGTAATCATCACATCCTGGGCCCTGTTCCTCCTACCTGGCTAACTGAGTTAGCCGAATAATCTTCAGGATAGCTTGACTTAAGCCAGACCTTTCCGTTCCCCGACGTGCGATTGTCTAAATCCCTATGGCAACAGATCAAAAAGTTTTAACCTAGTCGAGGGCAGGGTTTAGTTCAGTTAGCTGGATAAACCATGGCCACGCCGTCGCAAAGAAATTCCAGCTCCCTTCCTGAAATAATTCTCACAGTCTAGATCCCATTATACCATTCTAAATTATGTTTTTGTGTTTAGTTTTTCTAGAGGGGGCTTTTGAAATGTAAAATAATATACCTAAAATGCTGATAATAAATTTACTTTGTCCTAAATAATGCACGTCATATATACGGCGCTCGCGAGGTGCGATATACATCGGGCGTTTGGCTCCAAATAGTTTCATAGCCCCGGATTGTGTTTCATTCAAGCATAAATTATAGCGTCTTCATGCGTGGATTGTGGATATGAATTACGACGGATCGGAATATGTGGATTGTTGAATTGTCACTCACACGTTATTGTGATATTGTAACTGGGATTAAAATGTTTGAGGAGATGCAGTGTTTGATTTGATGACGTGGACGTGACTTGAGAAAATGAATGAGCAATTGCAAGCCTTTGACGTTTTGATGAATTTGAGAAAATGCATTTATCTGTTCAAGCACTGTTAGTGTTATCTGATGATGAACAAGAAGGTGATTAACATGAGGTGTCACTGGTATAAACCAAAGGTTAATCAATTCAATGCATGTATGGATGATGTCCAAAACAGATTAAAACCTGATTAATAGTGAAACTGTATAGCCTCCCTTCAAGCCTCTCTGAAAACGTTGGGAACCATGTATTTATATTAGAGCTGGGCCGTTAACGCCGTTAACGTGCTGCGTTAACGCGGGACTATTATCGCGCGATAATACAATTGACGTCGTTAATCTATTTCTCAAAGTTGGGTCTGGGAGTGTGATGTATTGTCCTTAAATACTTGCCATAGTTCCCAGCTTGATGCTGTGGTACCAGAAAGTGATTGCACGTATGTACATGAGCTGTAGTCTGAATAAGGTGTCAAACTAAAGTAGTGGTCCGGTAATCATTGTTATACAGGTGAGGATAAGAAGTCCTCGGGATATAACACAATTCGGCGATGAGGACGTCTGAATCTGCGCAATGCAAGAAAGAAGAAGTCCGTCGGGACCTTTGTTTACCATGTTAGCTTAGCGAGTTAGCATGTTAGCTCACGTCGTGGCCCGGCACATGGAAACATCTACATTAACACTTTCAGAGCCCAAGCTTAATTCCTTTTTACCCCCTTGAATGCCCAGCACCACTTCAATGTTAACGTTAATATCGCCTAATCTATGTTTTAAATTATGGCTATGTGTCTAATCTGCCCATCGCTTATCAAAGACTCATTTTCCAGTCAACATTGTCGTAGCAGATTGTTTTTTTATCGGTCCATTTCCGTTTTCTAGCATTTTGAAAAGCACTTGTTTTCACGGAAAAAGAAAGACATTCCATGATAATCGCCCTTTACTGGAATATTCTAGAACGTTGTAATTTTTCGGCCTATTTATGAATCGTTTTCAAATAAACGCTAGATTATCGATAGTATATGTGTGCGCATGCACGCTTGTGCCGCGAGCTGAAAATCGATTCTCCTAGTTACTGACCGCTCGCACAGTCAAACAGCCATATCACATAATCACATAAAATCTTATATCTCTGTGAAAACGGATCTGATTATCCTAAGACTGGTAACATAGATTCCTTACCTGAGATCAGATGGTATCCAAATGGATTATTCCAATTCCTGATCGCCATTCGAAAAAATCGCTCCTTTTATTGATCCACCATGTATACTGTAAAAACACATAATCCCCGCTGCTCTGAGGCTCCAGGGTGAAACTGATCGACGGCGGTTGCATGAATGAGAAGTAAAACGTGGATTCCGTTTTTTTTTTCTCATTCATTTTCATTGAGTTCAATCCAAAAGGGTGAATTATCATCTGGGAGACGATAGGGGGCGCTTTTTTCACATCCGAGCGCCTGGGGTGGCTGAGTTTCCAACGGTAGACTCGGTTGATGAAAAAAAACGAATATTCTCGGGTTGGGCATTCAACCCGCGGGGGGTAAACCAGAGAAAACTCGAGTTGGGCAATCAAAGTGTTAAGAAGAGGAAATCCACTTTACACACTAAAGGAAGGATCGACTGGACTATCGTGAGTGTTTACAACAGAAATGGCTTGGGTTATTGGAAATATTGGACCGTTTGATGACAATGTGGAGCAATGGAACTGTTACACTGAGCGTTTTGATTACTTCATTATAGCTAATGGAATTGAAGAGGACAAAGTCTTCAGAAGCAGTGTGTGAGCAGTCAGTCTGCAGAAGCAGTGTGTGTGAGCAGTCAGTCTGCAGAAGCAGTGTGTGTGAGCAGTCAGTCTGCAGAAGCAGTGTGTGTGAGCAGTCAGTCTGCAGAAGCAGTGTGTGTGAGCAGTCAGTCTGCAGAAGCAGTGTGTGTGAGTAACCAGTCAGCAGCAGTGTGTGTGAGCAGTCAGTCTTCAGAAGCAGTGTGTGTGAGCAGTCAGTCTGCAGAAGCAGTGTGTGTGAGCAGTCAGTCTGCAGAAGCAGTGTGTGAGCAGTCAGTCTGCAGAAGCAGTGTGTGTGAGCAGTCAGTCTGCAGAAGCAGTGTGTGTGAGCAGCATGTGGTGGAGAACAGTTGTGCTCCACTCCCCCCACACCGTCTGTCCACAGATGCAGCCAGGAGGAAGGAGAGTCTGTTACAATGTTTGTTGCAGCTTTAAGAAAATTAGCTGAACAGGAGCGATCATGGAGTAGACGTGTTTTCACATGAGCTCCCTTCTACCGTGCTGAATATACGTTTCTCCCCATTAGTCTTTATTTTATTTTTATTTGTTTTTTATCTGTTTGCTAGGTCGTCGTGTTTAGTATACATTCATCAACTTTTTTCGACTTTCTACGATGGCGGGGGTGGAAACCAGAGCCATGAAAGAATTAGGCACGACACCGACACCGCCGAGCATGGCCGTACCGTCTCCCGCTGTCGGGGAGTTAAGCGAAGCTGTGCTCTTGGTCATGACCAAGCTACACGCAGACTCTGAGGCACGCATCGCTGAAGCACAGAAGAAAGTACACGCAGACTCTGAGGCACGCATCGCTGAAGCACAGAAGCAAGTGCTGGCGGATTTCTGTATCAGCCTCCGTCGTGAGATATCAGAAGAAATACGGCTGGCGGTAGTCCCGCTGACAGACAAGATGGAGACGATTCACGCTGCCTCATCGGCTAATGCTAACGAACTAGCCATGCTAACGACGGAGGTATCATCACAGGGTGAGAAGATGGCGGGTCTTGAATCCGCCCTGCTGGCTAGGCAGGCTGAAGTCAACAAACTACAGTCGGCGATGGAGGAGATGCAGTCCCGGGATAGACGCCACAACGTCAGGATTGTTGGAGTACCGGAGACCAGCGGTGAAGGCCGTCTCTCTGAGACCATGCCCGAACTGCTGCAGAAGATACTAGGGACGGACGTCCTCCCCTCGCCTCCTATCTGTGAGTCGGCTTACAGAGCGGGCAGGTTTTCTCCCGGCGTGAACAAAGAACCGAGGCCCATCATAGTCAAGCTGAACAGACTCCAACAGAGAGAAATCATCATGCGGTCGGCTCGTACCAGAAGGGGTACTCTGAGGTTTGGCGATCACAAAGTGGCCATTTTCGAGGACTTTACACCGGAGGTTCAAGCTCAGAGAGCCGAGTACAAGGTGGTCCTGACTAAGCTATGGAGACTAGGCCTGAGGCCCACGTTATTCGCTCCCGCGAAACTATCTGTGTTGGAGAAGGTCGGTGGTCAGCGTTTGTTTTGGTCGTTGGCTAAAGCGAAGGAATATCTCGCGAAGACACCCGAGTCTGTTGCTTGATATCTATGGAGGGTGAGTGACTTGGCGGTTTGGGCCTATATACATTGATTAGGTTGACTATTCACAAACACTTGCTGTCATGCCCAGACATGCTAACTGTCATCTGCCCATCCAACTAGCGGGGCTTCCCAATGACTTCTGTTACTTGCTAAAGCTGACCTCATGGTCGTACTTGTGTATCGCCTCTTTGGAAGCTAACGAGCTAGCTGAACAATGTACATAGTAGGCTAACGTGCTATCCGGATTCGTCACTAGCTTACGCGCTAGCCTCGGGCTAGCCAGCGGGCTTCGACTATGGTCTGCGCTGAGACATTCGTTAATGGTTACGTATTTTGGTTGCTGTTGCTGTTCAAAGGGACATTGGTTTGCACAGTTCAAGAGTGACCGAGTCCCTAACTAACTTCTGGTATGCTTTTTATTTTTATATCCAGGTTGTTTTGAGCTTTGGTGATCCAAAGTAGATGCCAAGGTCGGTTGAATATGCATAAACAATATTTGATAACAGGTTGGGTCGGGTATGGCTTGCACTTAATGGCTATATGGTTATATGGCTTGCACTCCAGCCATTACCCTCTCTTCCTTTCTTTTTTCTTTCCTACTGTCGCTGTTTTTATGTCATCTATATGCGCGATTTAAATGTGATCCGGTTCTACCTTGGACTAACTACTGACAAGCCTTAATTTTGTTTTGAATTTTCCGTGAGGCACTTATGCTATAACGTTGATACATTAATATGCAGACTCCAGGGTAGATGGTTACAGGTTGATGCTGAGTAATTATATAATAATTAGTGTCGCTGTTTTAAGGGCAATTGAATGAGCAATTAACCTGTGACCCGAACCTGCCTTGGACTATCGGCTGGGATGCTTTAATTTAATTTTGTATTGAATTTTCCTATATGTTTTAATGGCATTTGAATGAGCAATTTAAATGTGATTCGATCCTACCTTGGACTAACTGCTCCGACCGATATCTTTATTGAAACAATGTATGATGACAGGTGGTGTCAGGTGTTGCCTATTACCATCCCCGGATTGATTAATGAATGATTGTGTTTAATTCTAATCTTACATAGGTTGGGTCATTTCAGCCGTTGTGCCTGATCAGAGGGACGGCTAAAGGGGTGCACTTTGACCATAACCTTTTTTTTCCCTTCCTCCTTTTTTTTTTTTGTCATTGTTTAATTGACACTGTTCACACAATTTTGCACAATTAACCTGTGACCCGAACCTGCCTTAGACTATCGGCTGGGATGCTTTAATTTAATTTTGAATTGAATTTTCCTATACCTTTTTGGGCTATAACAATGTGATGTTGAAGCGCAGATTCCGAAATAGAGGGCTGCAGGTTGATGCGGAGTTATTATTTAATAATGGCTATTTTTACCATTATGGTTTTCTCATGTTGGGGCCAGGGCTCAGGTGGTTTTCGACCGATATCTTTATTGAATTTTATTTTATTATTATTTGTGTTTATTGGACTAGTGGGGGTTTACTCAGGGGTTTATCTAGAGGGGGGTGGGAGTGGGAAGCGTCTTATTGATCCATGTCTCTAGTGGGAAGTGATAGGAAGATGACCATCCTCAGTGGGTGGGGCATAGGGTGGGGATTGGAGAGTGGGTATAGAGGAACTTATAGTAGGACGGGTGGGTTAGGGTTTAGAGTAGAAGGAGGGGGGGTTGTAGCTGGGGTGGTATTTTTATGTGTTCTATGTACTGTTGTCTTATATATGTGTAAGTGTTCCTCCTCTGAACTCCTGGGATTGACCGTCCGGGCCCGCCGGGATCGGCACCTCTGTACTCAGCCTGGCTGCACGGGTATGTTCTCTACGCACTTATACAAGCTCGACCATGGCTAAATTGAATATTTTAATTTGGAACGCAGGAGGGCTTAACGCCCCACACAAGCGTGCCAGTGTCCTTTGGCTATTGAAGAGGAGAAATATTGACCTTGCTCTCCTTAGTGAGACGCATTTAATGGTAGGTGACGTGTCAAGACTGGCAAATCGGCAATATCACGTTATCTCCGCATCCTCAGCCGATGATAAGACGAAAGGAGTAGTCATAGTTACAAGACGTAACCTTGATATCAAAATCTTGGATGTATGGTCGGACACGGAGGGAAGGATTACTATAGCAAAAGTTGAATTCTTGCATAGGAAGATGGCTATAATAGCATTGTATGCTCCTAACACATTTGATTCAGCGTTCTATAATACAATCACGAAGAATATGTTGGAACTTAATGGATACGCTCTCATTGTGGGTGGCGATTTTAATGCGTGCTGGGATGCGGAGATGGATAGGTCTGGGCCCTCTGAAACGAGCGACCAGAAACGGGCCTCTAAGGCCCTCAGGATGTGGGCCAAAGACACGGGGCTCTCAGACCTCTGGCGCTTATGCAACCCCACCCTCAGAGATTACTCTCACCTGTCAGCCAGACACAAAAGCTTCTCTCGAATTGACTATGCATTCGCGTCCCCTAATATGTTTGATAGTTTCGATGTCTCATTGGTTCCCTTGGCTCTCTCAGACCACAAGGGGATTTTCCTTACGGCAACCTTTGGCAGGCTCTCCGCAAGAGCTCCCAGATGGCGTTTTAATTCGACCTTGCTAAAGAACGATGACTTCTGTTCTGAGTTCAGGAGTAAACTAGCTGAATTTTTGCAGATCAACGTTGGCACAGTAGAAGACCCTAGGGTCCTGTGGAACGCATTGAAAGGATTCATCAGGGGTCATGTCACACTATTTGCCTCCAATTTGCGAAAATCCCGGTCAAAAAAGCTAGAAGGACTGGAATCATTATATGCGGACCTATACGCATCCTTGCAAACTGACTATAATGAACGACTAAACACACAACGTAAGATAGTCAAAAAAGAAATAAACTCCATACTTAAACAACAGTCTGAGTTTTTGATACATAGGACAAGACAAAATTACTATTTTCACGGCTCCAGACCTAGCCATCTATTGGCAATGAAAATACGATCAAATGATCATTTCTCAGATATCCCCTCGATTAGGACGAGCCAGGGTGCAGTCACTACTGATTCGAAAAAGATCAATGACACTTTTAAAGAGTTTTACTCACAGTTATATAGCTCAGAGGGTAATCTGGATGACTCTAGATTTGAATCGTTCATTGGCGGGCTTGAGATACCCCACATTTCTGAGGAAGAGGCCAAGGAACTGGGGAGACCGATTACTCTCGTAGAATTGAGGGAGACTATTGTTGAAATGCAGAGGGGTAAGGCGCCAGGCTGGGATGGTATTCCACCCGAAGTGTATTTAGCTTTCTGGGACCAACTGGGTCCATTGATGCTCGATATGATCAATTACGCTATCGAACAAGGGGAGTTCTCAAGAGATGTCAATATGGCGTTGATTTCCTTACTTCTCAAAAAGGACAAAGATCCCAATGATTGTGGTAGCTATAGACCCTTGAGTCTTCTCGGGGCCGATTTAAAGGTGTTTGCCAAGGTGCTGGCCCGTCGCCTGCAGAGATTTATGTCTGTATTGGTACACTGCGATCAAACTGGTTTTATCCCGGGGCGTCTGGCTGCAGATAATCTTAGGAGGCTGTTGCATGTAATCGATAACAGTAAAGACAATACAACTCCATCCACAGTTCTGTCTTTGGATGCCATGAAGGCGTTTGACAGACTTGAGTGGTCATATCTGTGGAAGGTACTTGAGGTCATGGGTCTTGGAAAGAGTTTTATTCATATGATTAAAGTCCTGTATGCCTCGCCGTCTGCGATGATACTGACAGGCAAAAACTGTTCCACACTCTTTCCAGTCTCCAGATCTTCTAGACAGGGTTGCCCTCTGAGCCCGGGACTGTTCGCGCTTTCCCTCGAACCTTTGGCCCAATTTATTAGGCAATCGGAGGACATCGTCCCCATAATGGTCAACAATACTCCACACAAAATTGCTCTCTATGCGGATGACCTGCTGATTTTCATGGACGACCCCTCCCGGTCGGCCACAAAATTATTGAGGATAATCGACGACTTTGGTAAATTGTCAGGTTTTAAGATTAACTGGAACAAATCAGCCTGCCTACCTCTTAATGAACTGGCCAAGGCGGTACGACTACCAGCTGATATCCCCATAGTAGAACATTTCAAATACCTGGGCATAGAGATATTCCCCACGCTGAACCAAACTACTAAGTACAACTTCACGGGTACTTATGATAAAATACGCCAGGATCTAGACAGGTGGTCGTCCCTTCCTAACTCCTTACAAGCCCGGGCTTCCATAATCAAAATGAACATCCTGCCTAGGATAAATTTTATTAGCTCAATGCTCCCCCTGCCCCCTCCAATAGACCACTGGCGCAAGGTACAATCGATGGTATCTAAGTTTGTCTGGAATAACAAACGCCCGAGAATCAAAAGGGCTACTACTCAACGTAGGAAACAAGATGGGGGCCTCGCAATCCCTGATTTTAAACTGTATTTCTGGTCCTTTTCACTGAGACCTTTGATGTGCTGGCTAGACCCTGTAGAGGCTGTATCGTGGCGCTCCTTAGAAGCGGCGGCGGTGTCTCCGCTAAGATTACAGGATGTAGTGTACTCCACTGTCTCTATTGCGAAATGCCGGCTGAGGTATGGACCGATCATAACTCACGTGATCCAAACGTGGCGTAATGTACAGAGGTCGTGTGGGGTTAAATGCCCTTGGCACCTGGACTCTCCAATTTTTAATAACCAGCAATTACTTGTTGGACACAAGCCGGTTAATATTCCTCAATGGCAAAGGAGGGGAGTGCATACTCTGGAGGATATTTATGATAAGAACGGCCTCCGTGCGTTTCAGGACTTAAGAGAATTTTATGATCTACCCGGCGAGTCCTTCTTTCTTTACCTTCAACTAAGGTCAGCACTGAGGGCGCATGGCGTACCGTGGGCTCAAGCCTTGCACCCACACCCCTTCCTCAGGCTCATAGTGGACAGGACGACATCCAGAGGGTTTGTCTCCGACTTTTATACGCTCTTAATTCAATCCACGTATAAAAATTTATCATTGGATACAATCTGGCGTGTGGATATACCGGAGTTGGACCCCGAGTTTGACTGGGATGATGTTTGGGCAAATGTGGCATTATCTTCCCGCAACCCCAATCACCAGCAAATTAATTTTAATTATATTCATAGGACCTATCTTACACCTAGGAAGCTATTTGCTATGGGACTGATAACCGACTCTCGGTGCACTTTGTGCTCTCAAAAGGCCACTGGCACTTATATGCATATGTATTGGGATTGCCCACCAGTGGCCCGCTTCTGGAGGTCAATAACGGACAAACTTTCAGATCTGTGTGGCTTAACTATCCCATTCACAGCTGTTACGCTACTCCTGAACGATATAACGACACTACCCGCATCCGTACAACTGAAAAGGGTTGTCCTAGCGGGCGTCACAGCAGCGAAGAAGCTAATAGCAATGAGATGGAAGGAGCCTGAGAAGCTTACAATGATTAACTGGTCCCTAACTCTATTGGATGTGATTTATCTTGAGATATCCACGGCCCGGGTGATCGGGGTAGGGCAGGCTGGAATTGACCTGTGGTTCGCAGCAGCTGAGAAGGTAAAGACCGCAGTGTGCGGCTGAGCGGGGTTGGGGCGCTTGATCGGGGGGGTCCGGCGGTCTCTGGGGAGGGGGAGGAGGAAATGTCTTGTCTGTCTTGGTTTTTGTCTTGTCCTTCTTAACTTTGACTGGGGGGTTTTTAGGGGGGGTTGGTATTTAGCTATTCTGCGCTATATGTCAACTCACATGCCATCTCCCCAAGAGACTAATATTGACAGACTGATTGACCTGTCAACCAACTTGGAGGAAGAATTTCTTTCTTCTTACACTTTACCTTCTGCAAGTTTGGCAGTCTTGAACATGTGTAAGGGACCTAGGCTATCTACAGTAAATCTGCGGCAACACTCTCATAAACAATCTTTTAAGTCACTCCACTTTGTAAAGGTGGGGAAAGGTTGCCATGTTTTGAAGACCCTTTTTGTTTTTGTTATTGAAGTAGCCATCTATATTTGATAGGTTGGACGCTGTTTCTTTTTCTTTTTGTCTTTATAATTTATTATTCTGTATTATTATTGTTTGTTATTCTCCTGTGAAAGTTATGTTTTTTGTTACTGTGGTTATTGTGTTGTCCTGTTTCATGTAATTAATAATAAAAAAAAATTTGATCAAAAAAAAAAAAGAAAATTAGCTGAACATTGTGAATTTAGAGAAGACACATTGAGAGACAGGCTTGTGTGTGGATTAAGAAATGAAGGTGCACAGAAGAAACTACTGACAGGGAGTGATTTGACACTGGAGAGAGCTGTCAATATCAGTGTAACAATGGAAATGGCATCAAAGGAAGCCCAGCAGTTACATGCAACGACGAGTAGAGTCAGTGACGGGCAAAGCGGCCAGGGTCCGTGTTTTCGTTGTGGAAAAACAGGACATCTTGCACCAACATGTTGGTGTAAAGAAATGGATTGGAGTCATTGTGGAGAAAAAGGCCACATAGAGCGTGCATGTAGAAATAAGAAGGGCACAGAAGGGGAGCTCCAGTAGCTCACCGCATATCTCTGCGCTATTTCTGCGTCAGGGAAAACCGTGCTGCGTCACGGATCTGGTGGACTCCGAGTTTGATTCCCGGACCCGTAGTCATTTTGCCAGAATATCTTCCCCTGATCTATATCCCGTTTCACCCTGTATCTGTCGGTCATACTTGACCAGAAAAGCGATAAACGCTAAAAAAATAAAGTTTAAAAAAAAAGAAGGGCACAGAAAATTACGATAAATCTGGTTTTAAAAGAAACACTGGAAATTACAAAAAGAAGAGACATGTTCATGCTGTTGAACAAGGAGATATAACAGCTAGTGACTCCTCATATCAGATGAAGAAGCGAGGATAAATATCCTCCTCTGGTTATTATTTGGGTAGAACACACATTTTGAATGCCTTCGGCAGATTTTCTTTGTGCCATTTTTATCTAGATTAATCTAGATTAACTCCATGATTGCAGATAGATTAATCTAGATTAAAAAAAATTATCTATGCCCACCTCTAATTTATATTATATATATATAGTATCTATTAATTCGTATCACTTAGATACTCTTTGGGCTTGTTTTTGTCTACTTATCTGAAATAGTTTAACTCATTATTTTCGCTAGCAAGATCTCATTCGATTATTCATTCCATTAAGCCTACTGCCAGCAGGCACATTTAAAGAAATATAATCTGATTGATTGGGGTAATGAGGGACTTAAAATGTGCCTATAGATTATGCATTTAACTTGTCGGCGAGGCTATACTGTATTGTACCCATTCTGCAATCTGTTAATAAAGTTTTCAATCAATCAATCAATCAATGCCGTTAGAAAATCAGGATTTCTGCGATCAACACCTGCTGTCTTTTAGTATCAAGTCTGGTTCGAATTAACGAGACTGAATCAGCATTCGAGGAACAGGGAAAGCGCAGATTCAAACATCGGGTTAATTGAATCTGGATAATGGGACTTTTGATCGACTTAGTTGAACCAGGTACGGGGAATAGGGCCCAAGGTGTCTGTTGTTGCTCTGGGTGTACTGCTGCAGCATGTCTCTCTGAGGAGGAGGAGGAGGAGGAGGAGGAGGAGGAGGAGGAGGAGGAGGAGGAGGAGGAGGAGGAGGAGGAGGAGGAGGAAGAGGAGGAGGAAGAGGAGGAGGAAGAGGAGGAGGCGGAGGAGGAAGAGGAGGAGGAGGAAGAGGTGGAGGAGGAAGAGGAGAGGAAGAGGCACGTCTCTCTTTCTCTCTCTCTCTTACTCTCTGTCTCTATATATATGTCTCATCTCTCTCTCTAGCTCTATCTTTCTCTCTTACTCTCTCTCTGTCTCAATCTCTCTCTAGCTCTATCTCTCTCAAATTCAAATTCAAATTGGCTTTATTGGCATGAAATATTAACATACTTATTGCCAAAGCAAGTTCAATATACAAACAATAACATATATATTAAGCAATAAAATACCATAATATTAGTAATAACAGTAAAGACAATCAACAAGAAACATATTAATTTACAAAATAGTCACTCAATCGGGTAGTCATTTTTCAAGTGTGGCCACTCAGATACTCAGAAATACTCTGTCTTCCGCTTCGTCTTTCGGCCGACTGGTCCACAACTATATCAATTAAGAACTCACGACCAGGGATAGGCTAATCCCTAACAAATGGAGGTTCCGGAGTGAGAATTGATGTGGGCCAGCCGCAACCAAGGACGGAACGGGGAATGGAGACGCGGAGGAGGAGGAGACAGTGCAGAGGATCCAGCAGTCACTACCAGCTGTCTGCAGCGCGTCTGAACCAGGGGTGAGATACCAGCAGCCCCTCAGACGTCCGTGACCAGACCACCAGACGACCGGATGACAGGCAGGAGGAGACGAAGGACAGACGGGCCAGGATGAGAGGCGACCGGAGGAGATGGCAGCTGTGCGAGAGGCCGGAGATGACCACCGCAGCACCGGAGAGGAACACCGCAGCCAGGCACCGCGGAGACCGCAGATCAATCACCGCTGATCGTCGTCTACGACACGCAGTTCGTCCACGACTAGAACGGGGGAAGCGACAGCAGGAGTGACACTGAGCTGAGTTGGAGTGATGGTGGGCCGGCCGGCGAGAGGTGGAGCGGACAGTCTGAGACACTGGGAAGGCAGCGGACCGGAGGAGGCACGTTTGTCTAGGGGACCGCACCCTGGAACGGGGACCAACCTCAGGAGGTCAGCCCTTGCCCTCCAGAAGACGGGGCCGACCCAGGTGGGCGGTGCACTGTGACAGAGGGAAGGAAGCGCCCTGATGGACGTTGTGTGTGCCTACGGGAACCAGCTCAGGAGGAGACCCACGTCCCCTAGAAGACGGGACCAGGGGTGCACTGTAATAGAGGAGGGGTTCCTCTGGGTTAGGTGATGAGTAAGGGGGGTCCGGCGGGGTTACGTGCTATCTTCTGTTAAGTTGCCAGAATTGTGTTTCTCTCTTTCTTCTCTCTCTCTCTCCCGCTTTCTCCCCTCCCTCTATCTCTCTCTCTGCTCTCCTGATGTTGATTATCCCGTCTGGTATTGGATGTGATGCATGTAATGAGGTGACAATCGACGGGTACAGGTCCATCAATGAACTGTTGTGTTTGACGTATGTATTTAACGTCAAAAAGGGGGATTGATAGTTTTAGTTCATTGATCTGATGTCAATATCTTATATATCTTTAGGCTGCACACAGCTCTCTGTGTCTCTCTCCCCCTTCCACACACAGGGCCGGCTCCCTCCTCACACACATGCAAAATCATGTAGCAGAACATGCAAAATCCTAGTTCACTCTCTCTCTCTGGCAGTTATACATGCAAAATCATGTCCCTTCCTTTCAGCACACACACACACACACACACACACAAGCACACACCACACAAACACCCATACATACACACACAGAGACATACACACACCCCCCTCCCCTTTCTCAAGAGTGTATAAAATGACATGTAATATGGACATTCTGGGCTCTCTCCTCTTTTGTCTACTGGTGATGTGCCCGCGCGGGGTGACTGTCTGTCTTCTTCTCTAATGAATAAAAGCTCCGTTTGAGAAATACTCTGTCTTCCGCTTTGTCTTTCGGCCGACTGGTCCACAACTATATCAATTAAGAACTCACGACCAGGGATAGGCTAATCCCTGTGTTTTGTTGGAATGTGTGTTTCTGATTTTGTCCTCTCTTGTGTTTTTTTTCCATTTGTGAATGATGAGCACGGAGTATGGCGCTGATGTGCCGGAACTGGAAATCTGAAAGTTGAGTGGTTCTTTACGCATTTTGTATGTGTTTCAATCAATGGGTTTTCTCATAAAATAAGTCTAGATGAATTGTAATCTGCTTGTGGTTGTTGAGTAAGCTGTGGTGTTCTGTGTGCTTTGTTTCTTCCACAGGCTGTCGGGTTGGGGAGTGGCTGAGCGACCATGGACGCGATGGGGAACGGTCAGCTGTCATCCGCTTCCTTGGGGACGCTGTGGTCATGCTGAGAACCGTACCGAGGCCCTTCTCCTCTCCATACCTCTGCCGGTGGTGACGGAACTGATCTTGGGGTGGAAATGAAACCCGGACGATATCACGAGCTGTCGCTCGATGGTCGCCTGAAAATGTAGGGCTGGTGCCGGATTGAGGGGGAGGGGCCGGCAACAGAACTTCGGCCTGAATTCAGTATGATGCAGTGTCCTCTGGGGGTGATGGCTGACTGACGAGGATGGAGTGTCGTTCGGCGCTCTCTGCCTGATGGCCTGCAGGGGATTGGTGTTGAGACTGTGGGATTCACAGTCTCAAGGGTGGGTGTGTGGACTCTGTGTGGACTCAACAACTGAATAGTGGACTCAACAACTGAATAAATTGAACTGAATTGGACTCAACAACTGAATAAATTACTGAATTGAAATAATTAATTGAAATAAGAATATTAGAATAATAGATGAGAAAGTATAAATTGATTGAAATTATGCAAAATATGACTGAACTAAAACTGGACTGTCTTAAAATATGATTGATATTGTGCAAAATAAGACTGAACTGTCTGAACTGTCTTAAATAGTATTTCAAACATGTACATTGTGCAAGAGTGTCATGCATAATTTCCATATTTTACAGATCCTGGTTAATGTTAAATCGACGTCAGTTTATTGGTAGATTATTTTTTTTGTTTTTATTCCGCTATAAAGTTACGGCAATGAATTTTGATGACTGTTCGAATTGGTAGTGTACCCTCAAATATGTTTCCTGGCTTGTATTGTATAGCTGTCATTAGCATTTTACGGGTTTTTAGTTAGCCTGGAGGAGCAGGGCCCAGTAGTGCATTGTGGCAAACACAAGATTACAACCGGGCATAATGGATAAATGGGAAATCGATTGAACGGGTCATCGAGGTCCTGGGTGGTCCTGGGTGGGCCTATGTCAGGGCTAGGACTGGGTAACACGAAGGGCCAAGGTAAAGTTGATGATGTGTATTAGAAGATGGACGATTGAAGTGGAAAAAAAAGAAGACGGTTCACTCCACTCTCTTCCCCTCTGGTCCGTTCCATCATCTGCCCACCTACGATCCCTCCTGTCTAAAGACACTAGACCTGCCCACCTATGATCCCTCCTGTCTAAAGACACTAGACTCTACTGGCGAGATGGAGGCAGTCATCTCGGGGGACATCGCCTCCCTCGTCTCCCTCTACCCACTGACTGTGCAGGGATCAAGGACTCTGAGATCTCCAACACCCGAGGGGGTTTTGCTAGGACTCTGTTTCGTTCTGCGGGACTCCCACACCTGCACTGTATTGATGATAGTATTGGTGGTCATCCATCCTTGTGTTTGATGGTTGATGGTTGTGTCATAAATGATGTATTATGACAAAAGGGGGACTGAAAGGAATCAACCATCAAATTCCTGTCATACCCTTTTGATTAGGTGATAGAATTAAGATGTGATAGAATTAAGATCCTACATTGTGTTCTATGTCTGTTCTCTCCTGTCCCGCATTTTGGGTTGACCTACTTACTCGTGGTGCAGGCTGAGGCCCCAGTCTGTTTTACACACAGCTTGGTTTGACCTGCCGACCTTTTGACTCCGGACCCCTCTCCCCACACACACCCACACATGCACACACGAACAGATCTCTTGCTTGCTGCTTGCGTCTGACTGATAGGTTTTTCAGTTGAACATGTAAAATCATGTAGCAGTTATGCAAAACCTAAAACAAAGACACAGTCATTCCCCCCAAGAACGTTGGAGCATATAGCTTTAACTCCCTCCCTTTCAGTACACACACACACACACACACCAACACACACACACACACACACACACACACACACACACACTCTAACACACACACACACACACACACACACACTCTAGCACACAAACACACACGCACGCACACACACCAATTATACGACGCGACAGCTATCAATCATTAAGCCAGGAGGAGGGGTGGCCGCGACAAATGTATAAATGATGTGACGATGTATTGACGAGACCACCACTTGGCACTGGCTCGCTCCGTGTGCGGAGGTGCGTGGTCCGGATTGTGATCTACTTATGCTGTGAGGGTTCAGTAAAACCCTCTGAGTCAGACTGCCATCTGACTCTGTCTCATCTCTCTGTTCACCTCGCCGACATTCAACTAAAAGAACTTAGGTTACATTATAGGAGGAGGCCTGTGATAGAATTTCCTTTCAGCATGTAAGCTAACATCAACAACAATGGCGTCGATACTTTTTCTAACAGGAGTGAGTGAAGGAGGAGGAGTGAAGCCTGAACAGGATATCACAGGTTCACCCTTCTCATTGGTTGAAAATGGCCTTCATGTTTGTACATCGCCATCTGTTGCTTTGGCATTGTACTGCATGTATATTACATCAACAGTGTTAAACCACTGTGAGCGACCTGGAGTGGATTGGAGCGGAGGAGAACTCTCGCTCCGGACGTCGCGCCGACTCATTTTAAAACCCACTCCTCGCTCACGTCAAAACCGGCCGCTCCGCGCCCCGCGCCGCTCACGCTCCGATCCGCTCACATGCACTCTCTTGATTCTTGATTCCTGATTATCTCTGTCTCTATCTCTCTGTCTCAATATCTCTCTCTAGCTCTATCTCTCTCTCTTACTCTCTCTCTATCTATACAGATAGACACGCGAGGTGTGCACGCACATCTACACTCACACATTCCTGCGGTCGTCCTGGTGAGAGAGAGAGATAGAGAAAGAGAGAGGGAGAAGGAGAGAGAGAGAAAGAGAGATAGAAAGAGAGGGAGAATGAGAGAGAGAAAGAGATTGCGAGAGATAAAAGGAGAGAGAGAAAGAGAGGGAGAAAGAGAGAGAGAGAGAGAGAGAGAGAGAGATAGAGAGAAATAGAAGGAGAGAGAGAGAGAGAAAGAGAGGGAGAAAGAGAGGGAGACAGACAGAGAGAGAGAGGCGACGCTCGGCTCATTACACACCTCACACACACATGGGGTCTTCCCCCCCCCCCCCCCCCCCCGCTGGGCCTACCCACCGGCGGCACGCCCTGAATACCAATCTGCACCCCCCCCCCCCCCCACTGAGCTCACGGAGGCAGCCTGATGTCCCAGGGGGCTTTACATTTTTCACGCGGGTCCGCAAACCCCTCCCGTCTCCCCCCGTCTCCCCGTCACGCACGTCATCGCGGACGACGAGAGAGCTGGAACTTCCAACAGTCGTTAGCGAGGTCGTCTCCCGCCTCGCGGGGGGGAGGGTGTATAAAAAGAAAAGATTTTAAATTGCTTTCACCCTCTCTCTCTCTTTCTCTCTCTTGTCTCTCTTGTCTCTCCTCTCCTTTAGTTCTCCATATGGGTCCTTCATAATAATGTCCCTGTCTTCCGGGCCCCGGTGGGTGTTCATCGAGGGGCCTCCGCAACCCCCCCCCCCCCCCCCCATCCCCCGATTGATGACGAGACCGAGGCTGTCCAAAGCGCATTAGAGCTCCGATGTCACGCTACTTACGCCACGGACAAAAGTAGCGCACAAGAGAGAGAGAGAGAGAGAGAGAGAGAGAGAGAGAGAGTGAGAGAGTTGAAGTCAGAGGTTCTGTGTAGGATTGTTAATAACTGTCTAACTGCATATATAACTGTTTCCACTAGAGGGCGCTCTAGGCGGAGCCACTCAGGTACACCACCATGTGGCGAGTATAAATATAGATGTCTCCTCCCATTCTTTCTCTTTCCCCCAGTCTCTCAGTAAGAGAAGACCTGTAGTGTTACTGCTCTGCCATGTGAATAATAAACCACGCCAGTTAAGGCTCAAGATAGAAACCATGCCTCTTGACCACATTATTGTCGCCCTACAGCCTGATTCTGTTAACAGAGAGAGAGAGATGGAGAGAGAGAGAGAGAGAGAGAGAGAGAGAGAGAGAGAGAGAGAGAGAGAGAGAGAGAGAGAGAGAGAGAGAGAGAGAGAGAGAGAGAGAGAGAGAGAGAGGCTCGGTGGCAGCAGTGGTTATTCCGCGCTGAAGCAGTGGTTATTCCGCGCTGAAGCGTTTATCCGCAGAGCATATTGTACTGTGGAGTTTAGCGCACAGGGCTCAAATTGGAGACACAGAGGAAATGGCTTCCAGCTGAAGGAGGAAGGGAGGGTAGAGTTGTGAGGTTGTGATGAAGATGGAGGGAGGCGGGGGAGGGGGGAATTAGGAAATATTTCTTCTTCTGACTCTTTTGCACTAATGTGAATTCCCAGCTAAATGTCTGGCGAAGTAGGTCAACAGGATTTAGAAAGTTTGTGCAGAACCCCCTCCTCCTCCTCCTCATACTCACTTGTCAATGGGAAATGAGCAATGAGATTAGGAGAGGAAAATGAGAGAGAGAGAGCGAGAGAGAAAGAGGATGAGAGGAGAGAGAGACCAATGGAGTATGAGAGAAGGAGAGTGACAGGGGATGAGAGAGAGAAAGAGAGAGGGAGGATGAGAGAAGGAGAGTAACGGGATGAGAGAAAGAGGATGAGAGTAACAGAGGATGAGAGGATATATGGATGAAAGAAGGAGATGATGAGAGAGAGAGAGGATACGAGAAGGAGAGAAACAGAGGATGAGAGAAGAAGAGTGACAGAGGATGAGAGAAGGAGAGAAACAGAGGATGAGAGAGAGAGTGACAGAGGATGAGAGAAGGAGAGAAACACAGGATGAGAGAAGGAGAGAAACAGATGATGAGAGAAGGAGAGTAACAGGGGATGAGAGAAGGAGAGAGACAGAGGATGAGAGAAGGAGAGAAACAGGATGAGAGAAGGAGAGAAACAGAGGATGAGAGAAGGAGAGAAACAGAGGATGAGAGAAGGAGAGAAACAGAGGATGAGAGAAGGATAGTGACAGAGGATGAGAGAAGGAGAGAAACAGATGATGAGAGAAGGAGAGAAACATAGATGAGAGAAGGAGAAAAACAGAGGATGAGAGAAGGAGAGTGACAGAGGATGAGAGAAGGAGAGAAACAGATGATGAGAGACGGAGAGACACAGAGGATGAGAGAAGGAGAGAAACAGAGCATGAGAGAAGGAGAGTAACAGAGGATGAGAGAAGGAGATAAACAGAGGATGAGAGAAGGAGAGTAACAGAGGATGAGAGAAGGAGATAAACAGAGGATGAGAGAAGGAGAGTAACCGATGATGAGAGAAGGAGATAAACAGAGGATGAGAGAAGGAGAGTGACAGAGGATGAGAGAAGGAGAGTAACAGAGGATGAGAGTCGATAAACAGAGGATGAGAGAAGGAGAGAAACAGAGGATGAGAGAAGGAGAGAAACAGAGGATGAGAGAAGGAGAGTAACCGAGGATGAGAGAAGGAGAGAAACATAGGATGAGAGAAGGAGAGTGACAGAGGATGAGAGAAGGAGAGAAACAGATGATGAGAGAAGGAGAGAAACAGATGATGAGAGAAGGAGAGACACAGAGGATGAGAGAAGGAGAGTGACAGAGGATGAGAGAAGGAGAGACACAGAGGATGAGAGAAGGAGAGTGACAGGGGATGAGAGAAGGAGAGGAGATACGAGAAAGGAGTAACTGGATGAGAGAGAGAAAGAGAGAGAGAGAAAAGACAAGAGATGGAAGACAGGCTGTGTATTTCCCTGGGCGTCTCACGAGTCCCTCACCAGCTGACTGAGACCGGGACAATAGAAAAGAGAGAGAGAGAGAGAGAGAGAGAGAGAGAGAGAGAGAGAGAGAGAGAGAGAGAGAGAGAGAGAGAGAGAGAGAGAGAGAGAGAGGGAGGGGAGGAATGCAGAAGAGAGAGAGAGAGATGTTGAGATAGATATAGACACAAGCAGGAGCTCTATCCGCTCTGAAGGAGGAGGAGGAGGCAGCGGCTGCCAGCTCTTCATCTCCAAGCTGAGAGGCAACCATCTAATTACACCATCTCCCCCGGGAATTATGCATATGAAGATAATCAGTCAATAGAAAATGGTAATTATTTGCCACAAGTCATAGTCTTGTGTACCTCTAAGCACTGCAACCCGATACATAAGATCGGGATTCCCAGATAATTCATTACGAGGGATAGTTTATTAACCGCTAAATTATTCAGTTAATTTATAATAAGTGAATGACTTCGTCGGTCGTTGAATATTTTATGGCGCCTGTCAAAATACAAGTTTGGTCAAATACAAATGGGTTTCCCCTGGTAATTTGCCACAGAATGTTCCTTCGCCGTGAATCTCTCCCACGATGAACGTGATTGAATGTTACAATTTAAACGTACTAATTCATTGTCAAAAGGAACTTATCTACTACACACATGATATATTTGCCGCTTAATTGGAAAAACGCATTTAGAAGCGATTCTGTCTGTGACTTCCTACACCGCAGACTAATCAGAATAAAGCCTTCTGTATAACGGATTGTAAGTTGAATATTCATAGTCGGGGGCTATTTAAAATAAATATATATATATATATAACAGTGAATTATTTAAATGCCAACTTGTGTTTTTCGGGGGCACATATTATTCCTTGCCTCTCGCGAATGGCTAATCGTCCGTTAAGTGTAGAGCGACCCCCCCGTAGCCAATCAGCTCAGCAGAGGTGGTTGTTCTCCCGCCCATGTAGCTGCCATCACCGGGCAGAGTACAGAGAAAGATGCTAACAGATTCAGATTCAGATTCAGATTCAGATTACATTATTCACCATATTGTATATACAAATGGAACGTGATTCGACATTACTGTCCATGATTTTTTTCACAAATAAGAATAACATGATAATAAATAGTTATAAAGTGCAAAACAGGACGGAACAGTGAGACAACGATAAGACAATAAAGTGCAGTGGTTGGGGACATGTATACAGTGCAGCACAAAGTTCAAATCCAAAAGTCCAGCCCTAGCAGCGCGCCATAGGGGGGGGGGGGGGGGGGGGGGACGACGACGACGACACCTGACTCGTTTTCCAGGCGAGCTGCTGAGGGGAAGAAACTCAGTCTATGGCGGGACCTAAGTGTCTGGGGCAGCCGTAGCCGCCTGCCGTGGGGGAGCATGGTGAAGAGGTTATGACCCGGGTGGGCGGGGTCTGCCATGATCTTCCTCGCCCTCCTCAAGGCCCTGGTGGAGTGTAGGGACTCGAGGGAGGGAAGGGAGCAGACGATAACCCTCTCCGCCAAGCGTATCACCCGCAACATCTATAACGACAAGACAGTTACCGGAATTACTCCACTCCTGAGTGGGGATTCAGTTACCCGTGATCAAGTCGCGGCCCCTATGAGTCACGGGGGACTCTGTGTTTAGCTCTCTCACCGAGCCTCTGAATAAACATCAGAAACATTGTCTAGACACAACCTCGGTGGATCCAAGAGAGGTTTATTTAATGGTATTTAGTTCATTGGAGTCTATTTGAGGAATGACAGACAGACTGGCCTCCTTCCTTCAACCACAGCACATAACCAATGGTGGTACGACCTTGAGAGTAGTGTTGCTATGATACAAAATGTTTGTAATATTTAATAAACATTAAAGGTCCCATATTTTTGTCCTTTTCACCAAGTTACATAGGTCTGCGGATCCCAAAGCAAAGAGGTTTTTCCCCTCAGCTGCCAGGCTGATCAATGTCTCAGGCCCCCAAGTGACACTGGCACAATAAAAAGACACTAGAAAGAATACTGCACTGGGACTGACCTGGAACTCTGCACTTTACTTTACACTTTATATATATATATTTATTCAAATTATTAATCCTTCACTGCACTGTCTTTGTCCTGTGTCTGTTGTTGCTGTTGTTATGTGAAAAAATAAAGATTTATGGAAAAATGCATACACTGTAATTGCCGAAACAATTACCAATGTGTTTACACATATGGCTTATTAAAGGAATCTGAATCTGAATCTGAAAGGTCTTTGAGGTGCCCTAAACATGTCTTTGCAAGTTTTTTGCTGAAAAAGAACAACACAGTTTATGTATTCTAGCAGCCTCTATACCGCTCTGTTTCAGTCCTGTTCTCAACAGGCTCTTTCTGTGTCTGTATTAATGAGCGAGCCACCTCAATCGTACCAATTATGATTGGTATTACCGAGAAATATCATACATCTAGCAACACTGTACTGTCGAAATGAAATTCAGATCAAACTGTCAAACTAGGCGTTGCAGATCTTGAGATATGACTCAATATCCAGCAATATCATATAAAACTTACCTCTAGAAATGTTGTCCGAAACATTAGGTAGAAAATATAATGTTTACGACGAGCAAGCCTCCATTTTGTACACACACACGTTTCTCACGTCCGTGTTAGTAGGCCCATCAGAGACACACGTATTGAGTTATTCCACAATACGAGACCTTTAAACGAAGACAGAAGCTTTGAGTTTTAATAAATACACCTGTTGAAGCACAAAGGAGTATTGTAATCACGTCAGTCTGTCGGTCCACAACTGTGATGACTTCTGTGTCTGTGTCGGTCCACAACTGTGATGACTGTGATGGTCAAAGGTTGACGGTGGAGATCGACGACAAATGTTTTAGTCATCGCCATGGCAACAGGACCACGATGGCTACTGACTATAAGGTCTACTATGTATTATGTCTATTCTACTACCTACTATGCTACTATGCCTATACTACTGCCTACTTGGTACTATGCCTATACTACTACCTACTAGGTACTATGTCTATACTACTACTGTGTAATATGTATATACTACTATCTACTATGTATATACTAGGGCTGTCAGTTTATCGCGTTAATTAGCTTAAAGGGGAACTATCTTATAAATGGCCTTTTTGAGTGTTTAGCATTGTTTCCTAGCTATGTGAACTTATATTAATATGATCTATGTCTCTAATTCTCATATTGGCGCATTCTTCCAATTCTCCTCTCACAATATTCACCCTCACTGAACTGAGTCATCTGAAAATGTGATGATTTGTGATGTCAGAAAGACACCGCTGCATGATAATGGCGAGGTACATGATGAGCTGCACACAGTGGTTGGAGCCCAGGCTCAAAACGGCTCGAGATCTTGAGGTAGAAAAATGCTGTTTTTGAGTACTTCATTAGAAATATAAAACAATGAATAAAAAAAAAAAATATTACAGAGGTGTTCCATAGACTCACAGGAATTGTGTAAAAGTGCCCAAATAGTGAAAGAAATAGTAAAATAGTTCCCCTTTAATTATCGCGTTATGAAAATGAATTCAAAATTAAAAAAATATAAAAAATATTTTAATAATCTCATTCATTCCATAAGAACGTATAATACACATTTACAGACTTTTTTTTAATATGGTCCATTTGCATGTTCTTGGTATCTGATTCTAGCGACATCTATGGATCTCAGGGAATGTATTCCCAGTGTCAGAAATACTGTGTCTGTGACATATGATCATATGTATACTATCTACTATGTTACTATGCCTATACTACTACCTACTATGTACTATGCCTATACTACTACATACTATGTACTATGTCTATACTACTACCTACTATGTCTATACTACTATCTACTATGCCTATACTACTACAGTACCTACTATGCTAATGTCTATACTACTATCTACTATGCCTATACTACTAAAGTGCCTACTATGCTAATGTCTATACTACATACTATGCTATTATGCCTATACTACTTACTATGCTAATGTGTCTATCTATAGTTCAAGTTCAAGTTTCTTTATTAGTTGTCATACAGAAGTACAGAATACTTTTATACAAAATGCTTCTTTCTATTACGCTCCAGAGACTGTGCTAGACAAAAATAGATAAGTATAAAATAAAATAAGTATAGCAAATAAAAATAGACGTCACGTACGTGGACACAAGTGTTCAGTATGTACATATGTACAATGTTCAATGCAGAGTAGAAGTAACTGAGTTACCATACAATATACTAATATACAATATACTATATAGTGCAAAGCAGAAATGGGATGAGGTACAATTTACAGTAAGGTGTAATGAGGTATGGGTTGTAGTGCAAATTCTTTACCAATAAATATAAAGTGTGTTTAGGTGTTCTAAAGTGTGTAAAGTGGGTGCTGCAGTGAGTTGTTTGTTTAAAGTGAGTGTGTGCGTGTGGATGTGTGTGCTGTGAGTGCATTTGATGGTTGTTACATAGTGTTATTGTCATTTAGCATTCTGATGGCCTGGGGATAGAAGCTTCTTCTGAGTCTTTCTGTGTTTGCCATGAGACTCCGGTATCGCTTGCCTGACCGCAGCAGTTCAAAGAGGCAGTTGTTTGGGTGGTTGGAGTCTTTGATAATTATATTAGCCTTACCCATGCACCGCTTGTTGTAAATGTTCTGGAGAGTGGGAAGCCCCCCTCCAATTGTGCGTTCGGCTGAACGTGCCACTCTCTGTAGTCTGCTACGGTCTTGTGCGGTGCTATTCCCAAACCAGGAGGTGATATTGCCAGTCAGGCTGCTCTCTGTGCATGAGTAGAAGTTCTTAAGGATCTTCTGACTGACTTGGAACTTCCTTAGGCGCCTGAGGAAGTAGAGGCGTTGCCGTGCCTTCTTCACAACACTGTCAATGTGTGTGGTCCATGTCAAGTCCTCGGATATGTGGACTCAGAGGTACTTGAAACTGTTCACTCTCTCAACCGGTGCCCCGTCGATGCTGAGGGGGCTGTAGTATATACTACTATATTATGCCTATACTACTACCTACTAGGCTAATATGTCTATACAACTATATATTATGTATTATGCTACTATGCCTATAGTACTACCTACTATGCTAATATTTCTATACTGCTATCTACTATGTACTATCCTACTATACAGTTTATACTACTACCTATTATGCTAATATATCTATACTACTATGCACTCAGAGTGTAACACTCAAGTTCAACACTATTTGATGAACAATGTCACTGACCCTTAGCTGCCAGGGTCCCTCCTCAGATTCAGATTCCTTTAGTGTCACTTATTTCAGTACTTTACAGCAAGAAGAGTCAAAATCTATTTATTGTGGTCCCTCGACTATAGCAGCTTCCAATAATAAAATACAATACATTTTGCATAGAATAAAATAAGATGACTAAAACAAGATTACTATATACAGTTTGAAAAAGTGTGCAGTGCAATACAATACATTTAGCATAGAATAAAATAAGATGACTAAAATAAAGATTACTATATATATACAGTTCTAAAAAGTGTGCATTGCAGATCAGGATGTAGATATTTTACTATGAAATTTAATAACAAAATGGCTATGTACAGTTCCAAAGGAAAAAAAATAGTATGTGGTGTGATGTGCAATGAGCAATGTGCACATACAGTTTATTTAAAATGTTGTATCATCAGCAGCAGTGTTCTCAAGTGGGGGGGGGGGGGGGTAGGACAAGTCTGATGGCTTGGGGGGGAACACTGTTCTTCAGCCGGTTGACTTGTACACAATCTGTAAATTGCTTTGGATGAAAGCGTTTAGCTAAATGACAACATGTAAATGTTCTCCCTAGCTGTTGATGACTGGAGAGGGCCAGTGTTTGCAGAAGGTCAGTGCTGTAGCGTGGCAGCATCTCCTGGTTGGTGACTTCTGGTTTTACTCCGGGTCAAAACTACTTGTACAAAACAGGTCTTGTTACAGAAAATGTGGAGCAGTTTAAAAACACCACAGGTTACAGTAACTCTATAGTGAATGAATGTAAACACAGTGATTCTGGTCAAGTTGTAAAAGAGGGACCACTTCCTATCCTGCAGCTTGATTCTGGTCAAGTTGTAAAAGAGGGACCACTTCCTATCCTGCAGCTGTACAAACCCTGATGGAATAAATCTCCTCCAAACACAGCGCAACGCTCGAAGAACTGTTGTAGAATCCGTATAGGGCTGCTGAACATTTTGGCTGATAGCGACGATAACCGATATTGACATTTCCGTCAATGGCCAATAATCAAATATTACAGATGTCGATATGATCTGTATAAACAAAACACATTTCTATGATAATCCGATTGTGTTCATACTATATTTGTACTGAAACAATATTGGCCCATCATCCTGCGAGCACTGCATCATTGTGCTCATCAGACCGATGCTGATATAATATGAAATAATCACCAAAACCAATATTGTCCCCGATATATTGTGCCTCCTCCCTAAGAATTAGTCCTAGTTCTTATTCTGAATTCCTAGACAGCCCTCTCCACCACTTTCTAAACGCACGAAACAACTTAACCAAATTAAACTTGAAAACTCTTTTCCCCTTAATAACTTAATAACTCTCTAAGCTAATTAAGCTAATAACTCTCAAATCTGAATACATTTGTGCCAGACCTTAACAAGACTATAGGCTATGTTTTGAATGAGGGCAGTGCTGTTTGATTGAAAACTTTATTAACAGATTGCAGAATGGGTAAAGTACAGTACAACTCAATACACACAATTGTTAAGGGGATGCAGACCAGAGAAAGACTTTCATCTTGTTTACATCAGGGTCCCCCATTTTCAATTCATAATGACATTAATGACATACATGACATACAGATAGACAGTACTGTTACATCCAGACATTTATGACATACCAGATCTACAAATATACAGTACTGTTTGTGAGTACAAAAATTGTCTAAAAAGAGAGTATATACATTATATACATTTGAAAGTATATACATTTGAGGGGGAAGAAACTGTACATTGGAGGTGGTTGGGTGGGGGGGGGTTGGGTAGGCGGAGTGGGGGGGTGTAATTCGGCAAAGGGAACCGCTCCCGCCTACCTCCGGTCAATGGTCTCCAACTACACACCCTCAAGACCCCTACGCTCTGCATCTTCTCGCCGCCTCAGACCTACTCCTATCCGAGCTCCGGGAGGGTCATCAAAGAGAACCTGCCTTTTCTCAGTCCTTGCCCCACAATGGTGGAATGAACTACCACCCCAGTTAGGACAGCCGAAACCCGTCCAATCTTTCGCCGTCGACTGAAGACGCACTTCTTCAACCATTATCTGAAATTAAAAAAATGTATTAAAAAAATATATATATATCTAACCCTAACTAACCTTACTGTCATGCACTTGTCCTCAGGGCCGGATTAACGACCGGGCCGTCCGGGCCGCGGCCCGTGGGCCTCTAGTGATGAGGGGCCTCCAAAAAAAAATATATATATATATATTTTCTTTAAAAAATAAATTTTTATTTTTTTGGAGGCCCCTTGTCACTAGAGGCCCCAAATTTTTTTTTTTACTTTAATTAAAAAAATAATTTGAAGGCCCCACGTCACTAGAGGCCTTTTGGAGGCCCCTTGTCACAAGAGGCCCCAAATTAGTATTATTATTTTTTTAACTTTAATTTTAAATTTTTTTGGAGGCCCCTCGTCACTAGAGGCCTTTTGGAGGCCCCTCGTCATTAGAGGCCCCAAATTTTCATTTTTTTTTTTTTTTTTTTTTTTTGAGGCCCCTCGTCACTAGAGGCCCCAAATATTTGTTTATCTTTTTTTAACTTTTATTTTAAAATGAAAACATATTTCATAAACAAAAATATTTCATCAACTAAAATATACAGTACGTCACACCCTGCCGTCTGCAAGTGACTAATCTTGAGTATTTTTTCTCCTCTTCATAAGAGTTTGAGGTTTTCCGTTTGAGGTAAAAACAGCAATAAAAAGTCAAAACTTGCATCTCCACATCCCAGCCCTGACGCCTGAATACTTTTACCAACGGATTTCCAGTTCCGCGTTCGCGTTCTGCGCTCTGATTGGCCACTGACGTTTCTGGTAGCGCCAATCGTGTGACACCTCTTTCTTTCACCGGTTAAGCTTAGGCACTCTTTCGAAGTTGGTTAAGGTTAGAGTTTGTCTTAGAGCAGGGCGATAGAACACCAGCCCTGATTCCATACTCTAACCTTAACCAACTTCGAAAGAGTCGCCTGAGAAACGTCAGTCAATATTTCTATTGTATTTTTTTTCTTTTATACATACATACATACATACATACATACATACATACATACATACATACATACATACATACATACATACATACATACATACATACATACATACATACATACATACATACATACATACATACATACATACATACATACATACATACATACATACATACATACATACATACATACATACATACATACATACATACATACATACATACATACATACATACATACATACATACATACATACATACATACATACATACATACATACATACATACATACATACATACATACATACATACATACATACATACATACATACATACATACATACATACATACATACATACATACATACATACATACATACATACATACATACATACATACATACATACATACATACATACATACATACATACATACATACATACATACATACATACATACATACATACATACATACATACATACATACATACATACATACATACATACATACATACATACATACATACATACATACATACATACATACATACATACATACATACATACATACATACATACATACATACATACATACATACATACATACATACATACATACATACATACATACATACATACATACATACATACATACATACATACATACATACATACATACATACATACATACATACATACATACATACATACATACATACATACATACATACATACATACATACATACATACATACATACATACATACATACATACATACATACATACATACATACATACATACATACATACATACATACATACATACATACATACATACATACATACATACATACATACATACATACATACATACATACATACATACATACATACATACATACATACATACATACATACATACATACATACATACATACATACATACATACATACATACATACATACATACATACATACAGCCCCACCCCCACCTAATAGACAGTCCCCTCCCTAATAGACAGTCCCCTCGTCACTAGAGGCCCCAAATATTTGTTTATCTTTTTTTAACTTTTATTTTAAAATGAAAACATATTTCATAAACAAAAATATTTCATCAACTAAAATATACAGTACGTCACACCCTGCCGTCTGCAAGTGACTAATCTTGAGTATTTTTTCTCCTCTTCATAAGAGTTTGAGGTTTTCCGTTTGAGGTAAAAACAGCAATAAAAAGTCAAAACTTGCATCTCCACATCCCAGCCCTGACGCCTGAATACTTTTACCAACGGATTTCCAGTTCCGCGTTCGCGTTCTGCGCTCTGATTGGCCACTGACGTTTCTGGTAGCGCCAATCGTGTGACACCTCTTTCTTTCACCGGTTAAGCTTAGGCACTCTTTCGAAGTTGGTTAAGGTTAGAGTTTGTCTTAGAGCAGGGCGATAGAACACCAGCCCTGATTCATACATGTATGTACAGCCCCACCCCCACCTAATAGACAGTCCCCTCCCCACCGTATGTAATGTATATTATTCTCTCCCCACCGTATGTATATTTCTCTCCCACCCACCCACCCCCTCCTAATGTACAGTCCCCTCCCCATCATATGTATATACTCTCTGTCAGGATCTATGGGTAACAGTACTGTATATTTGCATATCATATATGTCACAAATGTAACAGTACTATATACCTGTATGTCATGTATGTCCCTATGCCATAAATGTCATGATGTCATATATGTTGTGCATGTCATACATGTCACTATGAATTGAAAATGGGGGACCCTGATGTAAACAAGACAAACGTCTTTCTCTGGGCCCCGTTCCATGTACGTGGTTCAACTAAGTCGATCAACATGTCCATTATCCAGCTTCAGTTAACCCGATGTTCGAAGCCGGGATTTTCCTGTTTCACAAACCTGGATTCAGTCTCGTTAACTCAAGCCAGACTTGAGAGTCAGGCTAGATGCGCGCTCCCGTTTTAGGTGGAAAGCCAGCACGTATCGATGGCAGAGACCCTGATTCTCAACGGCATTGATTGATTAATTGATTTAAGACTTTATTGACAGATTGCAATAGGCTCAATCGCCTCGCCGACAAGTTAAATGCGTTATCTATAGGCTAATTCTAAGTCCATCATTACCTCAATCAATCAGATTATATTTCTTTAAACTTGCCTGCTGGATTGAATAATCAAATGAGATCTTGCTAGCGAAAATAACTAGTTAACTGTTATACAGAATTACGAGACGGCTTTCTTGCCCATTGATTGATGTATAGTCAATCTTTTACTTATCTACTCTGTGGTGTAACGGGTTGTTCTTTTGACTTCCACACGGATGACCCGGGTTCAAGACCGGGGTCCTTCTTTTTGCAATATAGGAATAATTCAATTTGGTGCACGTTGAGAGCTATATAAAGAATGACATCCTCAATGCATGTAGATTTATAATATTTTAACTTAAAACCAGGCTACTTTGGCGTATAATCATTAATATTATATTCAAAAAAATCATATTGGAAACTCCGGGATTAGAACCCGGGTCGCAAGATTGGGAGTCTTGAGCACTACCGCTGGGCCACTGTGCCAGATGTGATAAATTCATTGTTTATACATTAATGAACGAGAGACCCGTGTTTAGAATATTCCTTATTTTGAATGACGTTTTATTCCTTTATCCTCATTCATTCATGTGACGTCAACGGCTCATTCAATTTCTCAAATCCGTCAAACAGCGCATCTCATCAGACATCTTAATCCCAGTTACAATTAAAATAACCACATTGTTGTGTACATCGCACGAGCGAGCGCCACCGTCGCCACGGTATATATAACGTGCATTATTTAGGACAAAGTGAATTTAATATCAGCATTTTGGGTCTATTTTACATTTCAAAAGCCCCCTCTGGAAGAATGGAGCACAAAAACGTAATTCAGAATGGTATAATGCAGATCGTAGACTGTGGGAATAGTTTCAGGAAACGGGCTGTCACTTCTTTGCGGGGGCGTGGCGATAGTTCAGGCTAACTTGAACTTGAACTCTGCTTTCGACCAGGCTCAAACTTTTGGATATGTTGTCATGGTGATTTGGAAAATCCAGGTACATGAAATCGGAAAGTCAGGCTAACCGAGTTAGCCGGATAACTTTATCCGGCTAACTCGGTTATCCCGGTACATGGAACGGGGCCCTGGTCTGCATCCCCTTAACAATTGTGTGTATTCAGCCGTACTGTTTTATTTGTACCTGTTACAAAGGGTCAGATTAAACCGAATATATATATTTATTGCTTGAGATCCTATGTATAATATTTGTATATCGTCTGATATCCCTTGTATATTCTTTGTACATATACACGGAATATCCCTTTACCTGGTACAGGCCAGACCATAATATTCGTTCTCCTATTGGACAGCGACCCCCTAGGCGCCACGGCCATACCCCCCAATGTCTAGTTCAAAGTCACCGCCAAGGCTTGTCTCAACATGCCCAGGTTTGCGCAGGAATACGAGACAGAAATGAGGTTGGCACTAGATTATTTATCTTACGTATAAATACGTCGCAGGTGGATACAAAAGCACTTAGTCTTAGTTACCCTCAAACGAGTTAACCCAACAAGTTGAAGCCTTCATCACGAGTCAACGACCAAGTGAAGTGAGCAACCTTGCGTCTAAATAGAGCACTTAGAACCGCGTGCGAATAGGATAGTAAAAGTGTCAGAGCTTAGTGAAATAACGTCAAGTTCTACCTAGTTAATGTGAAGTACCGTGCACAGGAGAATCTACACCGGTGAATGCAGAGCCTTTTCCGGCTGGATTATATTGATTTTGGTACCGTGGTTGCTGGAGCAGAGAACCGTCTACCCCACTGCTGTGTGGGATTTACCCGTGAGGAGCATCACTCGAGCCCGTCTCTAGGAAGAGGCTGGCTGGCTTTCATCCATCCTGCACGCACACTTGGATTATAGCTGCTGCTTTCGTCTGCCGATCGAGGGGAGTACATGTACCGTCTCCCGTAGCTGGAGCTTATTGATTCCTCGTTGATCCAGACTTTTGCATTCGAACATTCCTCCCCCCTGCTGGCTTACAACTGGAGGGAACCCCCTAGTATCTCCAGCTGACCTACGAGTGTACCATATATAATTCTTATGCTACAGGTGGTATTAATTATCCCCTTCGTAATATGCTCATGGACTTACGCTCTTGACCTATTCATGCACATTCTTCGCCTTACAAGCGCAACTCTCATTCTTAATAAATGTAAGATAATCTTGGTGCTCTTCTAATAAATATTATAAACAGTACTTTCTTGTTAAGCCGTGTTATTGTGGGGGTGTTCATCACATATACCTGTGTACTGTATGGCCAGTAGTAATGTACATAACGCAGTAGTGGTTTAATGATACCATACTTATTCAATACAGTCAGGGAATTGTACCCCTCAGTTACAATTGGTCCTTCGAGCCGGAGGGTAATTAGCGTAATATTAATATAATATTAATATTGACATGGCCAGCGGTGAACACTCCACAAACGGTTCTCCTAAGCTAGATCGCCCGCAGCGCAGACGGCAGCCACCTCCTTACCTAGAGGACTACGCTGCCAGTCTACTACCTAGCTTTATACAGACGTTAACTGCGGATAAAATAAATAAAGCGGATAGTCAAAGCATGTCAAAACCTACCGACCAGGCGACCCTGCCAGTAGAGACCCCAGTGGGTTCTAACAAAACTGACCAAGCCCACGGGGGGGACCAGGAGGGACATGACATGACTATACCCCCCGACAACGTCAACGGGACGGTCCCCAGAGAGCTCCAGGATAAAGAAAGCGCTCCAGGGACAGAACCCGACCCACTACCAGAAGAGAAGCGCGCCCAGGAGACGGACCTCGAGGCGCGCCCAGAGAACAGATCTCCAACGAGCACTGCCAGAAGCCGATCACCTCCGTCAGTGTCTTCCCCCAGCGAAGCGGACAAGATGCTGGCGCAGGCATTCATCGCCACCCTGGCAGCCTCCACAGAACGCGATCGACTTCAAGCGCAACAACTAAGTGAGCGCGAACATTCTACCATGGAAAGAGAACGCCTCCAGGCTCAACAGACGAGCGAGCGCGAACACGCTGCAATCGAGCGAGAGCGCTTCCAGGCGCAACAAAAGAGTGAAGACGACCGCATAAGACTGGAGACCAGACGCCTTCAGACGGAAGAGAACATTGAAAGAAGCCGCGCCGATGCGCAGCACGCCGCCGCCAATGCACAGCACGCCGCCGCCAATGCACAGCGCGACGCCGCCAATGCACAGCTCCACGCCGCCCATGCCAGCGCCAATGCACAGCGCGACGCCGCCAATGCCCAGCGCGAAGCAGTGCGAGACGCCGCCCATGCCCAGCGCGAGGCAGAGTGCGACCGGCTGCAGGCGCAGATGGTAGAACAATTGATCGCCATGGCGACACCCCCTCTCTCCGCACGGAGCTCCCGGAGATCATCACGACAAGGGTCTAGGGCACATTCCCCTACCCGACCAAGCGACCCGGGACCCCGCCAACAGGAGGATCCTGTCCACGTCTCCGAACCCCCTCCCCGGCCGGTCCATACGAGACCCAGCAACCGGGAAGAACCGGCCTACGTCGCCGAGAGACTGAACAGAAGACTCCAGGACCTAGCAGAGGAAGAGGAAGAGGAAGAGGAGGAATGTCAAGCCGACCAGCAGCAACGTACTCTGGACCAGGAGGCCCAGTACAGCCCCGACCAGCAGCAACGTACTCTGGACCAGGAGGCCCAGTACAGCCCCGACGTCAGCCCCGAGGCCCTGCGTTACAGACCCCCGACTCAACTCAAGGGTGAGTTTGACGCACCGCCAGCCCCGAGGAACAGCACCTGGGTACCCGGGCCTTGGTACCCACCGAGTACCAGCCCACGACGACACGTACAGGGAGACTCGCCCAGGAGACCTCTCCCCCAACGCTCACCGATGTGCCAGCCATCCATGGCATCGTACCTTGGCACACCGACGTTCCCGGATTTTACACGCGAGGACAGAGCACAGTACACGGAGCTACGGATGTGCTTAGAGACTATGATGTCCGACGTCCCAGACGAGACGTACAAATATGCTATCCTCCTCAAGCACCTGAAGGTGCCCAGAGCGCATAATATAGCACTGGCATATTCCAACTCAAGTACCCCATACACCGCGGCTCTAGTAGCCCTCGACCAACGTTATGGACGCATATGGGACTACGTGATACAGGAAATAAGAGATATCGACCGCCTCCCCCCAGCCAGAGACAACAGAGCATTGGATGACCTCTCTATCAAGGTACAGTCCCTGGTAGAGATGCTGGGGTCCCAAAAGGAAAAGGGGATATACGAACTGTACGCTAACTCTAATGTAGAAAGGATATTAGAGAAGCTCCCTCCCGCCCGACAAGAGCGTTTTCGGCGGCAGAGAGACCACGTGACCCCAACGGCCCAGAGGCATCCCTCCTAGACTTATCTGATTTCTTCGCCAGGGAGGTCAGCAGGCTACGACTGGACACGTTCGTGTGGAGTGGACCAAGCCCAAGACCAGGACCTCGGGGATCAAATGATAACCGCCGGTCGGTGACCGTTATGCACCAAGCCGAATCAGTACCGCAGCACAAGAACCACAACACCCCCTCGACGAAAGAGGAGTGGAAGATTGAATGCCAGTACTGTGAAGGGGAACATCGGCTGTATCAATGCGACACTTTCGGGAAGCTGACCACGGACGAGGTGAGTCAGTGGATCAAAGACCACCGCCGCTGCTTCCGCTGCGCGCCCAAGCCATATGGCAGCTGAGTGTCGTTTGAAGAAGAAGTGCAGCATGTGCGGCGGCGCCCACTTGGAGGTCCTGCATGACATCAACAGGCGTCCGCCAGGACAACAAAGTGGGCCCGTCGCGGTAATGTACCAGGCCGAGGCGGTGGCACCAGTACCGAAGATCCACCAGACCGCCCCCTACTGTACCTACTGCGACGGCGGACACTGGCTGGCACAGTGCGCCGAATATAAGACACTGAACCCCGTCCAAGTTGACCAGTGGCGTGAGGCGGCCCAGGCGGGCGCCGCTTACCGCGCAGCACTGTGCGGGGCCCACCAGAAGATCCAAGGCAACCGACCAACAGGAGTGCTCCATATAGACCAGCATAGCGAGACCCCCCGAGTGCTCATCAAAGTGGTCAGAGTGCTCCTGAGCTACGAGGACAAGGTCCTGGACACTTACGCCGTCCTAGACGATGGGTCTGAAAAGACTCTCCTCCTCGCTTCCGCCGCAGCCCAGTTGGGCCTGCGGGGTGCCAAAGGAACAATGACCATACGTACCATCAGAAGAGACCAGAAGACCATAAAGGGTAAAAATGTCTCCTTCAAGATAGCAGCGGTGGACCAGCCAGAGAAGCAGTATAGTATTACCAACGTCTTCACCAGCCACGACATAGGCCTATCACAGTACACCTACCCCATCCCACAGCTGATGGCGAAGTATGTGCACCTACGTCAACTACCTATACCGCTTATCGACGGCGCCACACCGACCCTGCTCATGGGCTCCGACCACGCGGACCTCATTCTCCCAATTGAGGCGGCCCACATCGGACCCAAAGGATGCCCAGTCGCGGTTCAGACCCGACTGGGGTGGACGCTCCAGGGCCCCCTCTACGGACTTGACAGTCAACCCGCGTCTACACGCTGCCTGCACACAAAGGTGAGCGACACAGGCCACTCTCCCGTACAGCCCGTTGAGAGGCTATTGACATTAGGCGAGAGGCCTGTGAGAGAACCGTGGGCACAAGAGGGAGTTCGGAACTCCACCCCCCTCAGCTGCGCTCCAGACGTAGCTGACCTCGAACCCAGCACCCCAAGCGACTCCTTGATGGTGCGGCCGGAACCGGCCCCTCCTCAGACGGGGTACAGAGCAAACAAGAGAAACAGACGGAGAAGGTGGAGGCACAGCCAAGCACAGATCAAAGCAGTCTCAGGCCCGCTTCCTCCTAACCCCCCTACCATCCCTTCCAGCCCGTCAGAAGCGGGTCAAGGACGGGGACAACTTAAAAGTGGACACAGTCGTCATGATCATAGACCAGTCACTACCCCGAGCTGCGTGGCCGGCCGGCCGCGTAAGCAAAGTGATCACTGGTGCCGACGGAAAGGTCAGAGCGGCAGAAGTGCTCGTCCAGGGACGGACATACACCCGACCCGTGGCGAGGCTGATAGAGTTGCCAAGGCTCCCCGACTCTCTTAATGACGACCATGACCCACTGACATTGTGAATTGCCCTACTCCTCACAACGGACATTGAGTAGTGGACAAGACGGTTAATCTGTCTCTGCTTATCTAATTAGGTGCGGACTAATTAGGAGGCGGCTGTTACAAAGGGTCAGATTAAACCGAATATATATATTTATTGCTTGAGATCCTATGTATAATATTTGTATATCGTCTGATATCCCTTGTATATTCTTTGTACATATACACGGAATATCCCTTTACCTGGTACAGGCCAGACCATAATATTCGTTCTCCTATTGGACAGCGACCCCCTAGGCGCCACGGCCATACCCCCCAATGTCTAGTTCAAAGTCACCGCCAAGGCTTGTCTCAACATGCCCAGGTTTGCGCAGGAATACGAGACAGAAATGAGGTTGGCACTAGATTATTCATCTTACGTATAAATACGTCGCAGGTGGATACAGAAGCACTTAGTCTTAGTTACCTTCAAACGAGTTAACCCAACAAGTTGAAGCCTTCATCACGAGTCAACGACCAAGTGAAGTGAGCAACCTTGCGTCTAAATAGAGCACTTAGAACCGCGTGCGAATAGGATAGTAAAAGTGTCAGAGCTTAGTGAAATAACGTCAAGTTCGACCTAGTTAATGTGAAGTACCGTGCACAGGAGAATCTACACCGGTGAATGCAGAGCCTTTTCCGGCTGGATTATATTGATTTTGGTACCGTGGTTGCTGGAGCAGAGAACCGTCTACCCCGCTGCTGTGTGGGATTTACCCGTGAGGAGCATCACTCGAGCCCGTCTCTAGGAAGAGGCTGGCTGGCTTTCATCCATGCTGCACGCACACTTGGATTATAGCTGCTGCTTTCGTCTGCCGATCGAGGGGAGTACATGTACCGCCTCCCGTAGCTGGATCTTATTGATTCCTCGTTGATCCAGACTTTTGCATTCGAACATTCCTCCCCCCTGCTGGCTTACAACCGGAGGGAACCCCCTAGTATCTCCAGCTGACCTACGAGTGTACCATATATAATTCTTATGCTACAGGTGGTATTAATTATCCCCTTCGTAATATGCTCATGGACTTACGCTCTTGACCTATTCATGCACATTCTTCGCCTTACAAGCGCAACTCTCATTCTTAATAAATGTAAGATAATCTTGGTGCTCTTCTAATAAATATTATAAACAGTACTTTCTTGTTAAGCCGTGTTATTGTGGGGGTGTTCATCACATATACCTGTGTACTGTATGGCCAGTAGTAATGTACATAACGCAGTAGTGGTTTAATGATACCATACTTATTCAATACAGTCAGGGAATTGTACCCCTCAGTTACAGTACCCATTCTGCAATCTGTTAAATACAATTCATTCATTCATTCATTCATTCACAGACAGTAATACAGGACAAAAACACATTTCAACCCCCTCCCTTCCCTAATTATAATTTAAATTGACATTCACGTAAAAGTAAGCTTACTATTCTAATATTATATTCTTGTCTCCAAAGTGTGTGCATGTTTTTTTTCTTCCTGAGGATGGCGCCATCCCGCCATCTAAACATGATGTGTTTCTTTTCTCTTCTTGATTGATTGATTGAAAACTTTATTAACAGATTGTAGAATGGGTACAGTACAGTACAGTACAGCTCAATAATTGTTAAGGGGATGCAGACCAGAGAAAGACTTTCGTCTTGTTTACATCAGGGTCCCCCATTTTCAATTCATCATAACATATATGACATACATGACATACAGATAGACAGTACTGCTACATCTATACATTTATGACATACCAGATTTGCAAATACAGTACTGTTTGTGATACAAAAAGAGTCCAGAAAAGAGAGTATATACATTTGACGTAGAAACTGTACATTGGAGGAGGTTGGGTAGGTGGGGTGGGGTTGGGGGGGTGGGGGGGACTGTACATTGGAGGTGGTTCGGTGGGTGGGAGGGATGGGTGGGTGGGGGACACTGTACAACTGTACAAGCAAAACTGTACATTGGAATATTGACAAAACCATACTTGGTCCTTTACTGTACATTGGAGGGGGTTGTGTTAGGACATTTACAGGGGCCAGTTTCGAATTGCAGTCTCCCGTAGGTGTTCTTTGAGAGTGTTTTTGAAAGTGGGTAGTGATTCACATTCCTTTACAGCTTTGGGTAGGGCGTTCCACATTGATGTGGCATAATTGCGAAACGTGTTTAGTCCCTTGTTTGAGCCGAATCTGGGTTTAACATGATTTGTGGAGCTCCCTCTGGTGTTGTGATCGTGGTATTCACTGACCTTTGGGAAGAATTTTGACATGTACATGGGTACCTTGGTCGTGTAGTGTATCTTGTAGACCAGGCCCATTGCAAGTTGCTGTACTCTGTTGTCTACTCTAAGCCATCCTAGGTTGTCAAAGTGGGCAGGGGTGATCAAAGTCCTTTTAGCTTGGCCCTCAGAGCCCACCACTTCTAAATATTCTATATATTTTTTAAAGTGACATAAAAACGCCACTGTGCGTGCGTGCACGTGTATGTGTGTGTGGGGGGGCCTCCACAAGAATCTGGCCCAGGGGCCTCTGAAGTCTTAATCTGGCCTTTCTTGTCCTAATAAACTAACCTACACTGTAGCACCCAACACTTTGATGAACATTGTTACTCAGCTGATAGAGTTGTGCCCTTCCTGATGACTTGTCGTACAGAACTTGTAAGTCGCTTTGGATAAAAGCGTCAGCTAAATGACTAAATGTAAATGTAGTAATAATCACCAACGTGTGCACAAGTCGTGTTTGTCAAGGACATTCGTTTCCATTCTCATTATTCTCATTCTCATTAATCAATCAATCAATAAGTTTGCAAGAAAGGATAGCAGCCGTTGACGTAAAAGTATTGATTGATTGATTGATTGATGAGAATGGAAACAAATGTTCTTTTTTTGACCAACTTTGATTCCCGAAAGTAAACTGCAGGGAGAGTGGATGATAAGACGCCGTTAACCCTTTCACTGCGACAATTCACAGAAGGTTAACCCTTTCACTGCCACACGACAGCCGGTCGCCGGTTTCACTGCGACCGTCGGTTGTGTGATAGTAAAGGGTTAACCTTCTGTCGTTTGGCAGTGAATGAATGAATGAATGAAAACTTTATTTAACAGATTGCAGAATGGGTACAATACAGTACGGCTCAATACATACAATTGTTAAGGGGATGCAGACCTGAGAAAGACGTTTGTCTTGTTTCCATCAGGGTCCCCCATTTTCAATTCATATAGACATATATGACATACATGACATACAGATAGTCAGTACTGCTACATCTATACATTTATGACATACCAGATTTGCAAATACAGTACTGTTTGTGATACAGAAGGAGTCAAGAAAAGGGAGTATATACATTTGACGTAGAAACTGTACAAAAGGGTTCAACTTTGTGTTTGAATCCGGTGTGCAGGACGGGACACTGTGACATCGCTCACGGTGGCACAATAGCTTGTTATTTATCATAAGAAGACAAAAGAGAGACTCACTCAGCGCGACAGAGAGATGGAGGACGACCACGGGGGCATTATTCACATCTGTTGAAAACAATATGCACACAGCCGACTGGATGCCACGACGACACACCAGTGCCCATTAATGCAAACAAAGTCTCCCTCAACGCGGAATATGAATTATTATCTTTTTTTTCCCTTCACGGGCCAAAGCATAAATATTAATTGTGTTAAGTCCATGATGCATCGTTGTTAGGGGAACGGCTTCCGCTGCTTGTTGTTAAAGCAACGGGATGCATTTTATTAATCAAAATAATACATTTTTGTGACATCATTGCTTAGTGCCACGGGAGGATAGAGAGGGTCTCCTAGGAGGGACTGAACACTCTACACACGGTGTTGTGTTCGTTTTTAAAAAGATGAAGTCCCCCTTTCTACCACAAGGTGGCACTGTAGGCTTAGAAAAAGGCCACTCCACCGGTGTCCCACAGAATCACTGATGTTCACAGAAATCCATTTTTATCTCGATGTCCATGTACTGTAACTACATTTAAATGTGACTACTACTACTACTACTACTACTACTACTACTACTACTACTACTACTACTACTACTACTACTACTACTACTACTACTACTACTACTACTACTACTACTACTACTACTACTACTACTACTACTACTACTACTACTACTACTACTACTACTACTACTACTACTACTACTGAATGTAGCACGGTTTCCTTTAGTAGTCATTCTGGGTTCATAGTCTTAATACCCTCAGGTCTGTAGATGTCTACAGTGTATACTTACTGTTCAGCAGTTAATGTAAATAATGATATTAGATGTAATGAATGAATGAATGAATGAAAACTTTATTTAACAGATTGCAGAATGGGTACAATACAGTACGGCTCAATACATACAATTGTTAAGGGGATGCAGACCTGAGAAAGACGTTTGTCTTGTTTCCATCAGGGTCCCCCATTTTCAATTCATATAGACATATATGACATACATGACATACAGATAGTCAGTACTGCTACATCTATACATTTATGACATACCAGATTTGCAAATACAGTACTGTTTGAGATACAGAAGGAGTCAAGAAAAGGGAGTATATACATTTGACGTAGAAACTGTACATTGGAGGTTGGGTGGGGGGGGTTGGGTACATTGGGATATTGACAACCATACTGGGTAATTTACATTGGAGGTGGTTGGGGGGGGGGGGGGGGGCGGGGGGCATACTGTATAAACAAGTAACACTGTACATTGAGGGGGGGGGGAGGAGACACTGTACAAACAAACACAATTGTACATTGAACTATTGACATAATGTATTGCCATCATACAGCACAAGTAGTAGGACAATGAAAATTGTGTGCAAGTGTAACAGTAAAGTGCAATAGTAATGTACAGGTGATTAAACTGGGTATAATATAAATGAGTACTACTGTACTGACTAATAGTGATAATCAGATGTACAGAGTTGTAGTATTATTATGTACAGTGATACAGGTATAAAGACACTATGGTAGTAAGTCATACTGGCCAGCAGTGTAACTAGTAAGAGTAGGTAAGTGATATGTATAAATATAGTATCTAGTCTACATATATTATACATGCTATCATCCAGAGTAATATGCATGTGTATAAGTAGGTATGTAGAAGGATTATATTATATGCAGGTATAATCAGACAGATATGGATATATAAATATGCAGAAAATATAACTGTAGTATATATATGGTATATGCAGCACTATTATACATGCTATCATATTAAAGAGTTATATAGTTTGAGTTAATCCACCTGGGCAGCCTGGCGCCTCCACAAGCCAGGACGTGCACCATATGTGAGTCACAACGTCCTGGCTTCGACTCCGGGACCTTTGATACAAAGTATTCATAGCCTAATAATAATCCTCATCAAGTGCGGCGTGTTGCGGTGTGTACAGAGAGACAACAGGGGGACCAGCGAGAGTTCTTTCACCTCGTCTGCTGTTTCCTCTCTCGGTGGGGAGTTTACACAGCTGTCCAGGACACCGGGGGCACTAAACACTCTCTCTCTCTCTGTCTCTCTCTTCGTCTCCCTCTCTGTCTCTTCGTCTCCCTCTCTGTGTCTCTCTCTGTCTTTCTCTCTCTGTCTTTCTCTCTCTGTCTTTCTCTCTCTGTGTGTCTCTCTCGGTGTGTGTCTCTCTCTCTGTCTCTCTCTCTCTCTGTCTCTCTCCCTCCCTCTCTCTCTCTCTCCCTCCCTCTCTCTCTCCCTCCCTCTCTCTCCCCGTGGCACATCATCTGGTGTTCCCAGTCTCCCTCCCCTCTGAGGTTAATGAAGTGTGTTTTATCCTGCCTGACAACATTATAATGAGTCTATTTCAATGGATCATAGGCTATTTTATTCCTCGCCGGATTCATGTTTTTTTCCCCAGAAATCCACTGGGAGATTGATGAGACAGTAAAGTGGGCTAAGGTTTTTACGACGGTCTCAACAAATAGAGGACGTGGGCGGCGTATAGAAGTGAACGTATGGAGGGCAGCGATCGACTTTGGTACAGTTTAGCTCCCTTCTGTATTGTGTGGTTATTACAGAGAACATGGGAGAACACGACTAACGTCCTCCAAGGGCCCCTCTGGGCCTCATGCCTTCCCTCCATATGTTGTTATGTGTTATTAAAGTTACGTGACTTTTACAGGATGCTTCTCACCATCTTGACACTGAGCAGGTGACTTTTACAGGATGCTTCTTAAGCCTCTTCCGTGTTTTGGTACAGTTGTGTTCACACTTGAATCGTTCTGTGGCCGGGGACACGCCTGAATCGTTCCCCAGACCACTTTTTTGAAGTGGTCCCGGCCACGGAACGGAACGCAGCGTTCACACTACACAACTGTTGGGGACAATCACGCTCGGAAACGGCCCCGGGTCCCTAGTGTGAAAGCACCCTTACCCTCTTGACACTGAGCAGGTGACTTTTACAGGATACTTCTTAAGTTTTACATTTATTTTTATTTATTTTTTACCCAGGGACAGTCCCAGTGGCGGCCGGTACATTCTTCTCCATGAGGGGCGCTATACCAAACATTTTGCAAACATGTACCACGCATTGGCAAATATTTAATTAGGTACAACTATCACCATTGCCATCAATCAATATATCACAGTCAGTCAAATGCAGCCACGCTTCCAATATGCCCTACACAATCAGAGAGAGAGTGAGAGAGAGAGAGAGAGAGAGAGAGAGAGAGAGAGAGAGAGAGAGAGAGAGAGAGAGAGAGAGAGAGAGAGAGAGAGAGAGAGAGAGAGAGAGAGATATCGCAACTCTCACTTGTTAAGTTGAAACGCACAGTGGTCCAGCAGGCAGAAGGGCTTGATAAAGTATATCCACTGTCCAGACTGTGTTGATGTCCATCCATGTCCACTGCATCCATATATAGCTTCTTGTTAGCCTTTGTTGATGTCCATCCATGTCCACTGCATCCATATATAGCTTCTTGTTAGCCTTAGGCAACAAGTACTGTGTGAGTGACGAGCTGTGTCTTTGCCCATTTCCGCGTCGAACAGCCTGCAAACTACCTGGCGTTCCTATCGCCCTGCTCTAAGACAAACTCTAACCTTAACCAACTTTGAAAGAGTGCCTAAGCTTAACCGTCGAAAGAACTTGCCGTCACGCTCTAAGACAAAGTGTGACTGCATCACAACAACACAACAGCTAGCATCGAGTAACTATCTACTAACCAGAAACTGGCGTCGGCCAATCAGAGAGAGCGTCTCCGAGGAATGCGGCTACGGAAAAATACTGGCGTCGGCCAATCAGAGAGCGTCTCCGAGAAATGCGGCTACGGAAAATACTGGCGCTGCTTGTTTAGAGATAATAGTTCGCTTTAAAACGCGCCCGGCTTCCATCATAATACATCATATTTCAACACACAGCGCGTTACGCACTGATTGGCTGCGACGGATACAGCGATGAAACCAGTGCACGGCGTGCACGCCCACTGTAAGGGCTATTGCGTCTAGCCCGAGAGAAATGCGGCTACGGCGAGCCCGAGAGAAATGCGGCTACGGAACGTATTATCTATAAGACAGTCACTTCCTGTTCATGAAAACAATTATTTATATTTGATATATTAACGTTATATTGTGAATTGGAAACACAAACATACTTAAAATGAGTAAATATTATTCATAGGGCTAAAAAAAGAAAAAGAAAAAAATGTCTTCTTCTTCTCTCTTTTAACCAGGGTTAACCAGGGAGGGCGGCGCTCTAGTGCCGCCATTGACCAGCCGCCACTGGACAGTGCACATTAATCAATATCTTCAGTTTCCACATCAATGTAAATGTGCCAGAATTAGCGAATTTTCATCTGTCTTAACCTCAGCTTGACGCTGAGCAGGTGACTTTTACAGGAGGCTTCTCACCCTCTTGACACTAAACAGGTGACGGCGTTCCCTGTGTTTAGACGCAGGACATTAACATCACATCCTCTTCCAGACCCGAACGCCCGTTTAACCCTGCATCTAACCGACTCCTCAAGTTCACCTTCACTTTATTTGCCATGTTCAGTCGACTTCGAGTTGGAATTGCAATGAACAAAGCTTAACCTCTGTTATAGACTATTTTCATTTATTCTTCTCGTGCGACCAGCTGTCAACATGGTCTTGACTTCACTTTCAGTTTGTTTATTTATTTATTTGCAGGGATGGTGCACATTAATGCTCATTTCTGTAAATGTGCCATATCTGTCTGAATGTATCTGCATATAATCCATCTATATACCTAATTATACACCGGCATATAACCCATATAACTGTATGATAGCATGTACAATAATGATGTATACTGTATATATATTCTTACCATTTATATATATATATACATCTGTCTGTAGTGTACATACCTGCATATAATCCTTTTTACATATCTGTAGATACTATATATATCTGTACATATCCCATACTCTTTCTAGTTACTTACTAACTGCTCCCTATGAGCAGGTTGGCACCTTGCATGGTCGCCTCCACCGCCTGTGTATGAATGTATGAGTGAATGGATGAATGTATGAGTGAATGGATGAATGTGAGACATGTAAAATACTTTTGATACAAGCAGCTATATAAATGCAGTCCATTAACAAAAGCGGTTAGACACTGATGAAAATGTCTGTATGTACTGTGTGTACGTATGTTATGTATATGTACTGTGTACCTGTTATATATGTATGTACTCTGTATGTATGTCATGTATGTATATGTACTGTGTATTGCATGTATGTATGTACTATGTGTGTATGTACATATGTATATGTACTGTGTATTGCATGTATGTATGTATGTACTCTGTGTGTATGTATATATGTATATGTACTGTGTATTGCATGTATGCATGTGTAGAAGGGTGGATTATCCCTGCTTGTGGGAGTAGTAGTACACAGACACTGGGTAGTAGGATACTATAGTATTGGACCTATAAGTACCCCCGTCTTTGGCCCGGAACGTCGTACTGGAGGGCTTGCAGCTGGAGTGGATGGGGCCCAGGAATTACTAACCTGGGGACTGGTACTCTGGTCTCCCTCGCCTTCCAAGGCGGTCAGCAGTAGCTCCCCACACACCCTCACTCCCTCAGTACCTCCGACAGCCCTCCCACACCCAGTGACTGTCAGTTCAATAGTATTATTGGGCTTCCCTTTAAGCAGTACCCTTCCTTGACCACCTGTATAGACCCTTCAAATGCTATTCTGTAAATGGGGTGTAAGGGTTAAATAATTATGCCGTCACAATATTTACCCAGAGAATAAAATAGCAAATGGAACTCAAAGAAAGAGACACACACAATGATCCCAATTAAATCTACGTTTAGTGAAGCCTAGGCAGATTATACATTACAACGTTAATGCTTACTCATATGGCACCGGGTGCTCTGGTTATCAATGTAGGGGAAGCTCTTCCCACCATAGGCACCAAGTGCTCAATACATTAAACCACCCCGCTTGTACTGGGGGAACCCAGGCATAGAACATAGACACATTGGGAGTCTCAGAATCAAACAGTCAAATAAACCAATAACAAAAATAACCAATAAATGTGGGCCCACGTTATCAAAGAAAACCTAACCTAAGCCGGCTTAAATTGTTCGGGGTACCCCTTAGACACTGGTGATTAGCGTTCACTTCAATGGACGTTGCTGTTGATACACACGTGGTACTGTTAGTACTTAGCCAAGATGGCGGACCCACTCTTGTCACCACTAGTCCGGATGACAAGATGGCGTCGGCAATCCGCGAGCACAGCCAGCAGGTTGGGCGAACAGCAGGCAGTGGTTAGCGAGCAGAGCGTGCTGCATGGCGTCCTCTGCTGGTGGGAAGAGGCGTCCTCTGTACCGTCTGGGAAACGTCCACCGCTGCTGTTGCTGGCTTGCTTCCGTCGCACGAGCTAATGGCTACCTTAAACACAGCTAAGCTTTGGGTCTCGGCGCACCCTCCTGCTATTCGGTTATACTGTTAACGCAACGTGGCTGGCTACACCACCGGTCTCCTCAGCGCCTCGCGCCCGGTAGTCTACTCAAGTCAGACGGAGCCGTTAGCGGCATGCTACTATACCGCACACAGTAACTACTATAACCCGATAACGTTAGACGTTAGTCTCGTTAGCTTAGACGTTAGTCCTTGGGTTCGGTTTCTCTTACTCACACACTATCACGGATACTTCTAGGATAACCCGTCACTAGCAAGTATGTCTCATCACCCGTCGCTCGCTCCGGCGGGGCTCCCCTTCACTGACTTCTTCAACAGGGCTATTCCAAAGCATCTCCCGTTGTGGCTGCGACCGTTCACGGCCAAGTCCAATGCCGAAGAGAGCTTCCTGTTCCCCTCACCTCCAGGTGATTCCCTCTTCCTCGTTGCTTGCTTCTCTCCACTGCTCCGCCTGCCACCACTGCACTCCGCCCCCTGCTGGCAACCTCCACCGGTCCCACGCAAAGACCGCTCCAGAAAGGGAAACAAAGGCTCAATGTTATTGCTAGTAATCCATACTGCATCTGGAGAAGAGTAGCACCTCACTTCGTCGTTAGACTGGGCGAGCTATCCAAAGGAACACTGTTAGTCTATCCAAAGGAACACTGTCAGTCTATCCAAAGGAACACTGTAAATCACACGTTATACACACACAGGGAAAATAACAGTTAGTTAGCACTACTGAATACTTTGTAGAATATTCAGGCTGCTACACATGTACTCTGTGTATTGTATATATGTACTGTGTATTGTATGAATGTATGTACTCTGTGTATTGTATATATATATATATATATTAAGGCTGTCAAAGTTAACGCGATATTAACGTGTTAACTCCCGATTCTATTAATGCCACTATTTTTTTTAACTCAAGATTAACTAAAAAATTTTTTTTTTTTTTTACTAGACTTCACTCAGGTGTATTATTGATGCTCTCATTGATACTATGTTTGTTTCTGAAGTGTGTGTGTGTGTGTGTGTGTGTGTGTGTGTGTGTGTGTGTGTGTGTGTGTGTGTGTGTGTGTGTGTGTGTGTGTGTGTGTGTGTGAGATATAGAGAGAGAGGGGGGTGAGAGAGATGAGGAAGAGGCAAGAGAGAAAGAGAGCTGGGAGAGTGTGTGTGAGGGAGAGAGGGGGGGGGGGTGTGATTAATCAGCCCTTGTGTGTGTGAATGTAACAAGTTCCTAACGTTTTCTTTCCCCTATTATTTCATGCACACTTTATTCATTGTTTTAAATTATTATTTTCTTTTAAGTTATTTTGTGCATCACTCTGTTTTAAATTTGATGCAAATTTGCAATGCATGAGGGTCATCCTTTTGTGTTAAATGGCTGCATAAAGCAAGCATTTGTTGACTCGCATGAGAGTATTAAAACTTGGAACTTGAAAAAGATCTGTTTAAGGTAAAAAAAAAAAATGCGATTAATTTGCGATTAATCGCAAGTTAACTATGGACAATCATGCGATTAATCGAGTTAAATATTTTAATCGTTTGACAGCACTAATATATATACACTAATATATATATATATTAGAGCTGGGGCGTTAACGGCGTTAACGTGATACTAGTATCGCGCGATAATATAATTAACGCATTAATCTAAAAAAAAATAATAATAATAATTTTAAATTTTTTTTTTTACCTTTATTTACCCAGGGTAGGTTCGCTGAGCACAGATGCTCTTTTTCAGGAACGCCCTGCTTCACATTCACATAGTTCCATTCACACCTGGGAGCTGCCCAGCAGGCATGCGTTGTTCATGGGACGGGGTCCCACGGTGTGGGACCTCACTCGCTATTTGCATATCAATAGCTCCGGTCGTCAGGTGTGTTAAATACGTTCTCAGACACATTCACACCTAACCTTGTTGTGAAGACGTGTTACATTCCATTCGTAGAGGCAATTAGGCACTGTCTTTAGTCTGTGCCCAAGCGAGGGGACATTAAATGCGCATTCGCGGGAGCGCGCGCACGCGCAGGGAGCGCGCGTGCACGTGGTGCGTGTCACCCCAGATGATTTCAATAACGCACCACTGCTGCCCAGTACGACCACAGTTGACACCATTGGCCACTGAGCAACTCCACTGGAGCAGTTGATTCAAGCCATGTCACATAGTTCAAGTTTGAAATGATTCTTTCTGTTTTGCTCCTGAGAGTGCTAGATACTGTACTGTACTGGTAATATTATTTATTTGTGTTAACTTCTGAATAAAACAACTTATTAAACACAAGTACATCTTATTGAACATTATTTTGATATTTCATTACCAATTATCATAGCAAAACAGCTTTTTCAAACAGTCTGCAATGCATTTTGGAAACGGGAGATGGGCTCATGGTGTAATGGGCCACCTGGCCTGAGAAACATAAGGAGGAAAGAAAAAGTAAGGACTTACTTCTGGTCATTATTTGGGTAGAACACACATATTTTGAATGCCTTCTGCAGGTTTTTTTTTTTTTTTTTTTTTAGCCATTTTAATCTAGATTAATCTAGATTAAATCCAGGATTGCAGATAAATTAATCTAGATTAAAAAAATGTATCTATGCCCACCTCTAATATATATATATATATATATATATATATATATATATATATATATATATGCCGCTGTGTCAGTGCTGTGCCGTGGAGGCAAGCTGTCGTTGGCTGATGTGTTCTTTTGTTTTTTTTCTTCTGTAATTATTTTGCCTTGTAGGGCAACATATGTACTGTATGTATGTATATATTAACTGGATAATGCATGCAAGCATGTTAACATCATGGAAAAGATCAATAAAAAATGTATAAAATAATGTAAGTTGTTAATAACCACATGTTAATAAAGTGTTAAGAGCCATATACTCAAATCACACACAAGCCATGCAACACAAAGTCTTAAGTTTAGTTTAGTTTAGTTGACAATTATTAAAATACATTACATGTTACAACAAGTCATGCATCCTAAAATTATCAAGGATAGCACAAAAAAGTCACAGACTTATTTCCATGGTGGTCCTTGGTCTCAGCAGCACATGGTATTTACATAAACATGTATTACACATATTACCATCAGCCTACAGTATATTGCAAAAAATAGAATTCAAAAGTAAAATACAACATTATTAATAAAATATACAAATACAATATACAAAATGTACAGACACACTGAAACTACACTACATTAAAAACTAGAACCTTCCTTAGTTACTCTGGGACATTTTCTAGGAGCCATTTCCTAACGTTCACCTTGAAACTATACAGGTTCACGATCTGTTTGGTGATCAAAGGCAACTCATTCTACTCCTGTGCTCCTCTGTGAGCAAATGAGCACTGTCCCATCTTTGTTCTACACCTTGGAGGATGCAGGTTTGCTATGCTAGATCTCGTTCTGTGGCTGTGTGATTCACTAACACTAGGAAAATAGTTACTAAAATATTTGGGGGCCCTGTTATTTATTATTTTGTGTACCATGTTGAGCCTAAGCTGGGCTACTCTGGCCTCAACTGGTAGCCAGTTGAGCTCCTGAAAATGTCTCCTCCCAACATGATCACAAGGTCCTAGGCCCATCACAACCCTGATCAGCTTATTCTGTGACACCTGTAGTTTCTTCTTTAATGAAGCTGACAGTCCCTCAAACCAGGCTACACTAGCATAATCAAAATGACACTGCACCAGGCTGTTGGCCAGTAGTCTAAGGCTTTCCCTGTCAAGAAGATTGGCCTTTCTAGCCAAAAACCTGGTGCGGGCATTTACCTTACCCAGCACCTGTAAGGCCATTCCCTCCCCCCCCCCAGACTGTCATCCAGAATACAGCCCAGGTACGTCACTGCCGTTCTTGCTGCTATAACCTCAGACCCTAATTCTACCTTGAGTTCAGGAGCCTTTTTTAATCTGGGCTTAGATCCTAACAAAATAGACTATGTTTTGCCTAAGTGAAGTGAGAGCCTATTGTCAGACAGCCAATTCCTAACCTTAGACTGAGAGTTCCTCTCCTAGCATTATTTGGAGTGTACTCAGATCCTTATGTCATCTAATTTCCTCAAGCTCAACAACAATAAAACCGAGCTCATGGTTGTGGCACCCAAGGCCCTGCTCCGGAAGGTTGGGGATCTCACCCTCAACATTGACGGCTGCTCCATCTCCCCATCCCCTAAGGTCCGCAACCTGGGCGTTATCCTGGACTCCACCCTTTCCTATCAATCCCATGTAAATTCCCTCACCAAATCCGCCTTCTTTCACCTCCGAAACATTTCCAGACTCCGACCATCACTTTCCGACACCACAGCTGAGACCCTCATCCACGCCTTCGTCACCTCCCGCCTGGACTACTGCAATGGGGTCCTGTCCGGGGTCCCAAGCAAAACCCTGGACAGGCTCCAGTATGTTCAAAATTCAGCTGCCAGGGTTCTAACCCGCACCAAACCCTGGCAGCACATCACCCCCATCCTCATCCACTGGCTCCCCATCAAATCCCGCATCACCTACAAAACCCTCCTGCTCACCTACAAATCCCTTCACGCCCTGGCACCTCAGTACCTCACTGACCTCCTCCACCCCTACACTCAGTCACGGTCCCTGCGATCCACGGACACTGGTCAGCTCTCCATCCCCCGAACCAGACTACGGACGTTCGGGGACAGAGCTTTCAGTGTGGCAGCTCCCACCCTCTGGAACTCCCTCCCCGCAGAACTCCGCACCACCCCAACTCTGGACTCATTTAAAAAAAAAACTGCTCAAAACCCACCTCTTCAACCTGGCCTTCAACCCCTAACTTTCTCACTTTATATGTATATGTTGTGTCTGTCCACTATGTTTGTTAATTTGTTATCTCCCCCCCCCCCCTTATGTAAAGCGACCTTGGGTCCTCTGAAAGGCGCTATATAAAACGAAGTATTATTGTAACTGAGGGGTACAATTCCCTGACTGTATTGATGGTATTATTAAACCACTACCTCTTGTACTTTAACTTCTGGCCATCCAGTACATGATATAGATATGATGAACACTTTCCCACCTGATGAAACGAAGTCCACACAAATGTACAAATCGAATATTTTATATAGCAAAGGGTATATACAACGTTCACTTGATGACATTTATGATTTGAAATGCACTTGTATGGCAAATGAGTATTCGTAGGTAAATCAACATTGAATGTCCAATCTCTGGTTACGCAGGGAGTAAGTATACAACCCGGTTCTTTAGGGAACTATAGCGATGGTACTTAAATGATTATAGCTGGATACACTAAGGGGGGGGGGGGTCCCGCTGGTTGTAAGACAGTAGGAGGGGGGGTTAGAAGAGCCGCTGGCGGTATCCCATCTGGCCGACGATTTCTTGGGAGAATTCAGAGTCCTGAACACGATGCCCACAGAACCTCGGTCCGCAGATGAATACAGCTGGACCCTCTGGTGGACGGTAGCTGCCGGTCCACAACGGAGAGACGTGAGGCGACCTCACTGGTGTAGAGCGCCGTCTCACCTGGACTCCTCTCCGGGGGGTAGTTCCAACACTCAGCAGTGTTGGCCGTTATCCATGGAATAATCAAAGCACCCAAAGCATGTAGATAATCCAAGCCGTGGAAGGCTCGCCGTCGTCCGGGTAAAGTAATCCAATGTACAGGTCCACTCGTCCTGGCCCGGAGCTCCTCGGATGCAAGCACCACAAGTGGTCTGCCCAGCCTGGTTAAGACTCCAGATAACGTCAGGAACGATGGGGGTGCTGCTCACTTTATAACTCTAACCGAACGATGCACCATACATAATAGACTATTATTAGCTTAATAGAAATACGTCCAACTCGACGGTATAGTGCCAAACTATGACAATTCAACTATTAATCCACATGATATCTCAATGCCTATTCTGAGGCCAAGTAGGCCTTACTGCACCACACGTGCGTCGTGGGTGAGGCTTCGCGTCTGTTACTAGGTTGGAGGGTAAAGAACTAATGGACTAAAAGAAAGTTCTACTTTACTTGCGCCATATATATATGCGCTGTGAACAAATAGTACCACTCGTATTTCGCCAGACGTATTCCTACGCGGAACCGGGCTTGCCACGACATGTTGGTCGGCACGATTGAACTTGAACCTAGGGGTATGGCTGCTGGCGCCAGGTTCTCGTCCAATGGTAGAATGAAACTATTATGGGCTGTTTAGTAGACTAAAGGGATATTCAGTGCATATTGTACAAGGAATATACAGGGGATATCAAACGATATACAAATACTATTAAAAATATATCCATAAATAAATATATATATTCGGTTTAATCTGATCCTTCACAACAGCCGCCCCCTAATTAGTCCCACCTAATTAGTTAAGCAGAGACAGATTAACCGCACTGTCTACCACTCAAGGTCCGCTGTAAGGGTCAGTCAACTCACAAAGTCATGGGGTCATGGTCATCATCAATAGTATCTGGGAGTCGGGGCAGTTCTATTAGCCTCGCCACGGGTCGTGTGTAAGTTCGCCCTTGGACGAGTACTTCAGCTGCTCGGACCTTGCCATCGGCACCGGTGATCACTTTGCTTACGCGGCCAGCCGGCCACATAGCTCTGGGTAGTGACTGGTCGATAATCATGACGACTGTTCCTTCTGTCAAATTGTCTCTCTCCGTTACCCACTTCTGGCGGGTCTGTAGAGACGGTAGGTAGTGGAGTAGGAAGCTGCTCCAAAACTTGTCAGCTAGTACTTGACTGTACCTCCACATTCTTCGGCCGTTCGCTTCTTCAGGCCTGTACATTGTCTGGGGTAGCGCGGGGTCCAGCCGCCCCATTAAGAGTGTGTTGGGGGTGACTGGGTCGACATCTGCTACATCACTGGAGACGTAACCGAGGGGTTTTGAGTTCAATACTCCCTCGATCTCCGTGAGGACTGTCATTAGGACTTCCTCCGCCACAGTCTGGGCCCCAAGCACGGCGTACAGGGCTGTCTTTATAGAACGTACTTCTCGTTCCCAGGTTCCACCGAAGTGGGGTGCGTTCGGGGGATTAAACTGGAAGTCAATCTGGGATGGAGCTAGGTGGGTCTTAAGTTCTGGGCCCATAGCTTGGAAGCTCTCTCTCAGCTCTCTTTCTCCGCCTTTGAAGTTTGTCCCGTGATCAGACAACAATGTAGACGGTTTTCCTTTCCGTGATGTGAATCTTCGGAAGGCCATAAGGAATGAGTCTGTGCTCATGGTCGGAAGGAGCTCGATATGTATCGCTCTGGTGGTCATGCATTTGAATACAATACCCCACCGCTTCTCGGTTCCTCTTCCTCTCTTTATATACAACGGGCCAAAACAGTCCATACCTGTGGAGTGGAATGGCTTGTCGCCGAGTCGGAGGCGACAGGGGGGTAAGTCAGCCATCCGTGGTATGCTGGGCTGCGCGCGCCACTTTCGGCAGTCTAGACAGGTTCGCTGGAAGCGTCGCACCGCTTCTCTTCCTTGAAGTATCCAATAGCGACGTCTGATCTCCGCGAAGACTCTCTCTGCTCCTGCGTGGTGTACATCCTCGTCGTATTTCTTTATGATCAGCTCTGTGACCTTGTGTCGGCTGTTCAAGACTATCGGGTACTTAATGTCATCCGGTAGATCGGGGGCTCTCCGCAGGCGACCACCCACTCTGATGAGATTATGGGCGTCACTCTCGGGTGCCAGGTGGAGCAGTCTGCTGTCTGATGGGACGGGCTTTCCTCCCTGTAGACAGTCTAGCTCATCGGGGAACGAGTCTCTCTGGGCTCGTTGTAGTAGAAGAAGTTCTGCTTCTTCGTAGTCAGCTGCTGAAATGTCAGTGGTGGACTGAATCTCTGGGTGGTGCCACAGGAATGTCTTTTGCTGCGCACTCTCTAGGGTAATGCAGTCATCTATGTTGGGGTCTGTGGAGGCGACTGTGCTCAGTCCACAGAACATAGGTTTCTTGTTCTCAGCCTCCTCGTTACTTGCTTCCCGTGGGGTGGGCGTAGGCCACTCTTCTTCCGGGAGCTTGAGGAATTCTGGTCCGTCACTGTAGATGTTGCGACGGGTGAGGTCATCCAGAGACATTCCCCGGGTGATGACTTCAGCTGGGTTGTGTTTGGTGTCCACATACCGCCAGCTCGCTGCTTCTGTTAACTCTTGAATCTCGGTGACTCTGACTCCCACGAAGACTTTGTATCTGCATGAATCAGACTTGATCCATGTGAGTACTGTCGTGGAATCTGACCACAAGATTGTTCTGTGCACCGGAATGGTGAGTTCACGTTGGATTAACGTGGCTAGATGCGCTCCTGCTAGGGCTGCGCAGAGCTCTAGACGCGGGATAGATTGTTGCTTTCGTGGGGCTATTCTTGAGCGAGCCAGGATGAAAGCAGTGTGTATCTTTCCTCCCTTCTCTTGGGCACGCAAGTAGGCCACCGATCCATAGGCTACTTCGGAGGCGTCGCTGAAGACGTGTAGATCAATCTTGCATGTCTCTGGCCTCACTGTGGATGGGAAGTAGCTGCGGCGTATATTGACGCCTGGGAGTGAGCGGAGTTCCGTCTCCCACTCTCTCCATGTTGAGGCAAGGTGTGCGGGTATGGGGTCGTCCCAGCCCTGGTCCTTGTCCCATAGTGCTCGTACAATCATCTTTGCCCTGGTGGTGTAAGGTAGAATACATCCCAACGGGTCATATTGTCTGGCGAGTGTTCTGTACACACTCCGTCTGGTGGTCGGTGTCGCCGTCGACCTTCCCTGCTCTGGAGTCAGGGGTTTGTGTCTATAGTGGAGCGAGTCTGTTTTGAAGCGCCAGACTAGTCCTAGTGTCATTTCTTGGGCTTCTCCTGGGATGGTCGCCATCCAGGTCTCGCTGCTGGCAGCCTTGTCCGCGGGGGAGAGGCTGCGCAATACGTGCGGGTCACTGCTGGCCCACTGCCTGAGATCAAAGCCGCCTTTGATCAGGGAGGCGCGTAGCTTGATTAGGAGAGCCTCGGCTTCTTCTTGAGTCGAAACGCTTTGTAAACAGTTGTCCACGTAGAAACTGTTCTTCACTCTGTTTCGGACCTCTTCATCTGCTGCTGGGTCCTCTGCGACGTGTTTCTGTAGTGCAAATGTAGCACAGCACGGGCTGCATGTGGTTCCGAAGGGGAGTACTTCCCACTGGTAGATGGCTGGGTTCTCGTCTCCGATCCTCTCTCTCCATAGGAACCGCAGCAGGGGCTTGTCCTCCTCCACTAGTCTCACCTGCAGGAACATCCCTTTGATATCCCCGCTGATAGCCACCTTGTCCTGGCGGAAGCGCAGTAGCACGCCTAGTAGGGAGGGGCCGAGTGTGGGGCCGGGCAAGAGCTCTTTATTCAGATTTTGGGATCCGATCTGGTAGCTGCAGTTAAACACAATGCGATCCTTGCCGTTGTGGTGGACCTTGTGATGCGGCACGTACCATGATTCGGTCGTCTGATCGGCCTCTTTAATGTCAATCTTTGTCACGTGTCCCGCTGTGATTAGCTTCTCAATCTCAGCGCGGTACACACCCTCTTGAGCGGGGTCTTTGGCTAGGCGCCGCTCCGTGTTCAATAGATAGCGCTCCGTGGCGTCTTTCTTTGCGTGAAAGGTGGGCATTCCCTCTCGCCTCAGGAGTGGAGTTGCGTATCTCATCACTCCGCCGACTGTGACTCTCTTTGTCCCTTGCTCGAGTAGGTTGATGGCGTAAATGTCTTCTTTAGAACGAATATCTTTCTTTTCGTTCTTAAAGGGCATTGTCTCTAGTGTCCATAGCCTCTCGACATGCTGCAGGAGAGTGGTGTCTTCTTCTGTCGTTCTGGAGTGGAGGCAGCTAGTGGCTGCTGTTCGGTTGAGAGATTTAGCGAGGGGGCCTTGTAGTGTCCACCCTAGGCGGGTCTCGACTGCTGCAAGACAGCCTCGGGGTCCTGTATGGACCCGGTCAATCGGGACTATGAGTTCTGCATGGTCGGAGCCTATCAGCAGGGTCGGGGTAGCGCCGTCTATGAGCGGGATAGGTAGTTGACGCAGGTGCACATATTTATCCATCAACTTGGCGATGGGGTAGGTGTACTGCGATAGTCCTATTTCTTGGCTGGTGAAAGCATTTGTAATCCTATACCGTCGCTCTGGCTGCCCGTTTGCTGCGATAGTGAAGGAGACATTCTCGCCCTTTATCGTCTTTAAATCTCTTCTTATTGTCCGAATCGTCATTTGGTTCTCGCTCCCCCGCAGTCCCAGCTGGGCCGCAGCGGACGCGAGCAGAAGGGTCTTCTCTGACCCGTCATCAAGGACGGCGTAAGTGTCCATGACTTTATCTTGGTAGCTCAATGTCACACGGACTACCTTTAAGAGCACTTGGGCGCCGCTGCTGCTGGCGGGGTCAATGTACATGACACTTGCTTTGGTGCCGCTCGATGGTGCAGGTGAAGGCCGTCTTCTGTTACTGTCGTGTAGTATATCTAGATGGGCTCCGTCGCACCGACTGCACCCTTTCTTTAGGCGGCATTCGGCTGCCATGTGACTGCGCGCACATCGGTAACAGCGCCTGTTGGACTTTATCCATTGACTCACTTCTTCTGCATTCATCTTTGTGAACAGGTCACATTGTGACAGCCAGTGTTCTTTCTCACAGTAGGGGCACACCATCTTCCACTTCTCTTTTCTCGAGGGGGTACTGTGGCTCTTACTGCTCGGTACTGACTCTGATTGGTGCATGACAGTCACCGATCTTCTTCCATCATTTATTCTCCTGGGTCCCTCTCTGGAGCTTGGCGTGCTCCGCCCGAACGTATCCAGTCGTAAGCTGCTGACTTCTCTCGCCAGGAAGTCGGCTAGATCAAGGAGGGATGGTTCGGGGCCGTTAGGATCCCGGTAGTCCCTCTGCCGCCTAAAGCGCTCTTGTCTTGCGGGTGGCAGCTTCTCCAAAATCCTCTCGACGTTAGAGTTGGTGTATAGCTCATGCATGCCCTTTTCCCGTTGCGCTCCCAGCATCCCTACCAGGGACTGCACTTTGATTGACAGGTAGTCTAATGAGCGATTGTCTGTTGCTGGGGGTAGGCGATCAATATGCCTTATCTCTTGGATTACGTAATCCCATATACGTCCATATCTCTGGTCCAGCGCTGCTAGGGCCGCGGTGTATGGGGTCGTAGAGGTGGCATAGGCTAGCGCTATATTGTGCGCTCGCGGTACTTTCAGGTGCTTCAGTAATATTGCATACTTGTGGCGTTCATCAGCGACATCCACCATCATTGTCTCTAAGCACATCCGGAGCTCCGTGTACTGTGCTCGATTCTCATAGGTGAAGTCTGGAAACGACGGCGTGGCAATGTATGACGCCGTGGATGGCTGATACATCGGCGAGCGTTGGGGGAGAGACCTCCTAGGCGAGTCTCCTCTTGCGCCTCTCTGTGGGCTGGTACCGACAGGGTACCATGGCCCGCTGGTCCAGGTGCTATTCCTCGGGGCTGGTCGTGCGTCGTGCTCACCCGTGAATAGAGTCGGGGGTCTGTAGCGCAGCGCCGCGGGGGTATAGCCTGGGCTGTACTGGACCTCCTGGTCCGGTGGAGTACTGTGCTGTCGTCGGGCTTGGTTCTCCTCCTCTCCCTCTTCTTCCTCTATCAGGTCTTCCAGATCCTGTAGTCGTTTATTTAGCTTCTCCGCAGTGTATGCCGCTCCTTCCTTGTAGCTGGGTCTCGCTTGGACCGGTCTGGGAAGGGGGTCTGCGGGGGGTATAGGCTTGGTCTGTTGGTCAAGTTCAGGGTCGCTTGCTCGGTTAGGAGACGCTGCCCTTGACTGTTGTCTCGACGAGTTCCTTGAACCCCTGGCGGAGGGAGAGGGTGTTGCCTTGAGGATCAGCTGCTCCATTAGCTGCGCTTGTAACTTGTCGCGCTCGACTTCGCGCTTGGTGAGATCTGCTTCTCTTTGGGCACCGGCAGCGGCGCGCTGGGCGTCGGCTCGGTCTCTTGCCATATTCTCTTCCGTCTGAAGGCGTCTCATCTCCAGACGTATGCGCTCTTCTTCGCTCCGTTGCTGTGCTTGGAGTCGATCGCGTTCGCCCTGAAGTCGATCGCGTTCACCCTGAAGTCGATCGCGTTCGGTAGAGGCTGTCAGGCTGACGAGGAACGCCTGTTGTAGCATCCTCTCCGCTTCGCTGGGGGAAGGCGGTTGTGGAGGTGAGCCGCTCCTGGGTGAGCCGCTCCTGGGTGTACTCATTGGGGAGTCCTGGAGCTCTATTTCCTCGGCGCTCTCCTCCTCTTCTTCCGTGCAGAGTTCTCTCTCTGTAGGGTTGTCTTCCTCCCGGGGCTGGTCGGGGACTACTTCTTCGGTATTGGCGGGGGGTAAAGGCATGTCAGCTCCCTCCTGGTCCCCACCGTGAGCTTGGTCAGTTACATTAGAACCTACTAGGGCCTCTGTGGTCGGGGAAACCTGGTCGTTAAGGTCAGACATAATTTTACTTTCTACTTTTACCGCGTTTACCGTTTGTCGAAGGCTAGGTAGTTGACTGACAGCGTAATCCTCTAAGTACTGAGGTGGCTGTCGTCTGCGCTGCGGGCGTTCTACGTTAGGAGGACCGTTTCGTGGAGTGTTCATCATCGGCCATTTTAATATTAATAACACTATATTAATATTACACTAGTTACCCTCCGGCTCGAAGGACCAATTGTAACTGAGGGGTACAATTCCCTGACTGTATTGATAAGTATGGTATTATTAAACCACTACCTCTTGTACTTTAACTTCTGGCCATCCAGTACATGATATAGATATGATGAACACTTTCCCACCTGATGAAACGAAGTCCACACAAATGTACAAATCGAATATTTTATATAGCAAAGGGTATATACAACGTTCACTTGATGACATTTATGATTTGAAATGCACTTGTATGGCAAATGAGTATTCGTAGGTAAATCAACATTGAATGTCCAATCTCTGGTTACGCAGGGAGTAAGTATACAACCCGGTTCTTTAGGGAACTATAGCGATGGTACTTAAATGATTATAGCTGGATACACTAAGGGGGGGGGGGGCCCCGCTGGTTGTAAGACAGTAGGAGGGGGGGTTAGAAGAGCCGCTGGCGGTATCCCATCTGGCCAACGATTTCTTGGGAGAATTCAGAGTCCTGAACACGATGCCCACAGAACCTCGGTCCGCAGATGAATACAGCTGGACCCTCTGGTGGACGGTAGCTGCCGGTCCACAACGGAGAGACGTGAGGCGACCTCACTGGTGTAGAGCGCCGTCTCACCTGGACTCCTCTCCGGGGGGTAGTTCCAACACTCAGCAGTGTTGGCCGTTATCCATGGAATAATCAAAGCACCCAAAGCATGTAGATAATCCAAGCCGTGGAAGGCTCGCCGTCGTCCGGGTAAAGTAATTCAATGTACAGGTCCACTCGTCCTGGCCCGGAGCTCCTCGGATGCAAGCACCACAAGTGGTCTGCCCAGCCTGGTTAAGACTCCAGATAACGTCAGGAACGATGGGGGTGCTGCTCACTTTATAACTCTAACCGAACGATGCACCATACATAATAGACTATTATTAGCTTAATAGAAATACGTCCAACTCGACGGTATATTGCCAAACTATGACAATTCAACTATTAATCCACACGATATCTCAATGCCTATTCTGAGGCCAAGTAGGCCTTACTGCACCACACGTGCGTCGTGGGTGAGGCTTCGCGTCTGTTACTAGGTTGGAGGGTAAAGAACTAATGGACTAAAAGAAAGTTCTACTTTACTTGCGCCATATATATATGCGCTGTGAACAAATAGTACCACTCGTATTTCGCCAGACGTATTCCTACGCGGAACCGGGCTTGCCACGACATGTTGGTCGGCACGATTGAACTTGAACCTAGGGGTATGGCTGCTGGCGCCAGGTTCTCGTCCAATGGTAGAATGAAACTATTATGGGCTGTTTAGTAGACTAAAGGGATATTCAGTGCATATTGTACAAGGAATATACAGGGGATATCAAACGATATACAAATACTATTAAATATATATCCATAAATAAATATATATATTCGGTTTAATCTGATCCTTCACAACAATTATTATTATTATTATGTTAAGACATAGATGTTAAATGTTAATAATTACAATGTTAATTTTCATATTAATAAATTTATTTTTTCTCAATCAGCCATTGATGTAACACAATAACGTTACCCAGTTCATGAATATTTTCACATTTGCTGTTCCAGGCTTCAACACGGTGGTGTCTGGTAGGACATTCCCGGGAAAATCGTGACGTGTTTTAAGTCTCCAGCAGCAACAGCGGTTTGTTTGGCGTGAATAGAAGACTAACTCAGTTTAGTTAACATGCATTAACTTGTACAGACGCTCGCCATGGACGGTCGCAAATCTCTGAGCTCCAGCAAGAACTCCAGCAACAACTACAATCAACACGGAAAACCAACAAGGTTTTTCATACATTTCATCATCTTCCTACTATGGATTACAGATTACTTTAATTCATCAAGAAAGCCGAACCAAACGGATAAAAGAGAAATCGGAAGAGAAAGCGGTAGACACAATGACTTTTACCTCCTCGACGGCTCGGAGCAGAAACATCTGGCCATCGGAACCGCAGCTATCCACGGGTTCCTAACGGCAAATCCGGAGCGGAAGAAAATGCCCCCAGCAGGTAAACTAGATCGAAGGACGATAATCATCCTTTATCTACTCCTTGCGGGAGATATTAAATTAAACCCGGGCCCGACTACACGACTACAACAGAAAGTGATGAATCAGAGGCTCCCACAAATAGTGACGGCTACCGTCGCGATCAACAATAATAACAACAACATCCCTTTCAACGACACCAACATCCTAACACCGGCGTCGGGTGCATACATTCCACCCGTCACCGGAGCAGTGATGACTGCCGTCGCGATCAACAACGACAACAACATCCTTCTCACAACAACAACAACATTGTCAACCCCGGACCCAGCCAAGTCAGGACCCCCGTCAGGACGCGAACCCAGACGCGACGACTGGGTCTGGCACTACAGGATGCAACGATGGCTTCGGATGCCTACTTTCCACCCGAGGCCGGAGCAATCAACACGCACGGCGCCGCCGCAAAGGAACACACGGGAGGACGAGACGTCTCCACAGCAGGGAGCCGGCGGGATGGAATCAACACAGCCCCTGGATCATGCCCCCTCCCCACGGAATTCCACCACCAGGCGGCGCCAGCAGATGAACAGGACAAAGAATCTCACACCCCCCCCCCCCCCCACACACGGTCCAAATAATAACAACACAGCCCCACCCCCCTCCCGTCGCGGGACACCCACCTTGATCAAAGGATCACCCACCCCCCCTCCTTTCACCAGCAGAGGACAAAGGATCATCCCCACCCCCCCTCCTAACATCAATGAACACAGGACCCCCATCCCTACCGCCACAAGATCAACCACACGGACTAGGATCCCCCACCCCCCTCCGGACATCACAGAGCCCCCCCCCCTTCTCACAGAAGAAGAATCCTACTTCATCTCAATGATATAGACGACACAGCAGATAAAAACGGACTACATATCTTTCATCTTAATGTAAATAGCCTCAGGCACAAACTGGCAGAAATAAGAAATCATTTCAGTAGCGGAAAGGTAAACATACTATGTTTTCTCAGAAACCAAACTGGACCCATCAGTAACAGACCCGGAAATTGAATTAGAGAACTATTCTTTAGTCCGCAATGACAGGAACCAGGCATGGAGGAGGTGTCTGTATGTACATCCATCAAGACACCAAATTTATTAACCGTACAGACCTAGATCATGAGGCTATTGAAACTGTTTTTGTAGAAATTCTATTTGAAAGGGCTAAATCTGTTTCTAGTCGGCACAATTTACAGACCGCCAGACCAAAATGGCTTTTATGACGTGTTGGATGAGTGCTTAGCTGGAGTTGAGGATACAGAAATGATTCTTATTGGGGATTGGAACACGGATATGCAACAAAAAGATGCACCCGTCTTCAAATCCTACAATAGGTTTTGTGATCTGCACGGCCTCAGCCAACTAATCACACAACCCACACGTGTGTGTGAGTCAACTCAGACTACCATTGACCTCATCCTGACCTCTGACAAGTCCAAGATCGCCAATAAAGGGGTTATAGCATGCGGGTTAAGTGATCATTATATGATATTCTGTACCCGCAAAAAGCTAAAACAAAAGGCTGGCTGTCACAAAACAGTCACATCTAGAGACCTAAAAACCTACTCTAGCGAGGCCTTTAATCCTTGAACTGGAGGGTCTGGACTGGTCAGATGAGCTCAATGGTACACTGGTTGAAGAAACATGGCTTGGCTTCAAAACCAAATTTTCAACGATACTAAACAACATGGCCCCCCTAAGAACCACCAGGGTAAAAAAATCGCGCTGAGCCGTGGATGCACGCTGAAATACTGACCGCTATGAAAACCAGAGACAAAAAATGCTCTGAGTTTCGTAAAAGTCAGTCAAAGCTTAACATAAGCACGAGCAGTGAACTCCAAGCCCACGTGACTGAACTCAAACTGCAAAGAAACAGACTAAGAAATGATGTAAACTCCATGATCAAAACAGCAAAGAAAAAATTCATCAATGACAAAACCGAGGAAAACAAAAACAAACCGCGTGAACTTTGGAAATTACTCAATAACCAACTAGGCTGCAGTAAAAAACTTAAAACCAGATTCTCAAACATAAACATAAAGACGGACAACACGCTCATCACAGAAAAGCTGGATGTAGCCAATTACTTAAATAGTTTCTTCACAAACATAGCCACAACACTGGTAAACAAACTACCCTCCCACTCAGGGCATTATGGGGTAGAACACATAGTAGCTTACTACAAAAACCTAGGGGTCCACAAAGACGACTTCAAACTGGAAATGGTAAACAACAGATGAGGTACTCAAAAAACTGAGCGCCCTCAACCTAACAAGGCCACTGGCCATGACAACATCCCCTCCAAATTCCTCAGAGACTCAGCAGCCGCCATCACCCCAGTCATCACACACATAATAAACCTCTCTATAAAACAGGGACACGTCCCCAAGGACTTCAAAATAGCGATTGAGTGACCCCTCTGCACAAAAAAGGCAGTAAATTAGACCCAGGCAACTACCGCCCTGTTTCTATCCTTACCTCCATCTCGAAAGTCATGGAAAAAATTGTATACGAACAGGTCGAAAAATACCTTGCGGAAAAAAATCTAATCTACGAATTCCAATCTGGCTTCAGAACATCCCACTCCACTGACACATGCCTTCTCTATTTAAACGACCACATCAAACAAGAGGTGGACGCGGGCAAATACTGCGGCATGGTCATGCTGGACCTACAAAAGGCCTTCGACACTGTCAATCACACCATTCTGATTGACAAGCTAAAAGCAATTGGTTTTGATAGTCTATCAGTGAGCTGGATGCAATCCTACCTGGAGGGGAGAGAGCAGATGGTGGAGGTAAACGGTACCCTATCCCCCCCCCTCACAGTAAACTGTGGTGTTCCACAAGGAAGCATACTAGGTCCGCTACTGTTCCTAATTTATGCAAATGACATGTCGTCAGCTTGTGACTGCAACTTGTTCCTGTTTGCGGACGACTCAGCCCTGCTGGTCTCTGACAAGAACAAATTACAGGTTGAAAAAACCCTCAGCTCAGAACTAAGCAAAATCTGCATATGGCTCGCTGATAACAAACTATCATTACACATGGGCAAAACAGAGTCCATTCTCTTCGGTTCAAATAACAAACTCAGCAAGACCGACGGCTTCTCAGTTACAGTGGGTGACAATATTGTCACAAGGAAAGAAGATATTACCTACCTGGGTTCCATCCTAGAGGCAAATCTTTCCTGTGACAAAATGGCATCCAATGTAATAAAAAAAGTCAACCAACGAACTCGTTTCTTGTACCGGATCTCCTCACTGGTAAACAAGAATACCCTGAAGACTCTAGCAGGAGCACTCATTCAAGGGTACTACGACTATGCTTGCACCTCATGGTACCAAAGCACCTCAAAGGCGCTAAAAACAAAATTACAAACATCTCAAAACAAACTGGTCAGACTACTGCTTGACCTTACTCCTAGAACCCACCTCACCCCTGCCCACTTTGACAACCTAGGATGGCTTAGAGTAGACGACAGAGTACAGCAACTTGCAATGGGCCTGGTCTACAAGATACACTACACGACCAAGGTACCCATGTACATGACTAAATACTTCCCAAAGGTCAGTGAATACCACGATCACAACACCAGAGGGAGCTCCACAAATCATGTTAAACCCAGATTCGGCTCAAACAAGGGACTAAACACGTTTCGCAATTATGCCACATCAATGTGGAACGCCCTACCCAAAGCTGTAAAGGAATGTGAATCACTACCCACTTTCAAAAACACTCTCAAAAAACACCTAAGGGAGACTGCAACTCGAAACTGGCCCCTGTAAATGTCCGAACACAACCCCCGCCAACACCCCCCCCCCCCCCACTCCTACCCCCCCCCCCCCCCCCCCCAACCACCTCCAATGTACAGTCCCACCCCCACCTACCCAATCCAATGTACAGTTTCTACGCCTAATGTATATACTCTTTTCTTTCTGGACTCTTTTTGTATCACAAATACAGTACTGTAATTGCAAATCTGGTATGTCATAAATGTATAGATGTAGCAGTACTGTCTATCTGTATGTCATGTATGTCATATATGTTACGATGAATTGGAAATGGGGGACCCTGGTGGAAACAAGACGAAAGTCTTTCTCTGGTCTGCATCCCCTTAACAATTGTATGTATTGAGCTGTACTGCACTGTACCCATTCTGCAATCTGTTAATAAAGTTTTCATTCATTCATTCATTCATTTTCAAGATGCAAAGCAAGTCAATACAATGAAAAACAGCAATGATCACTTACCACCACTAGATGTCGCCAAAACATACAAGAATGAGGATCTTGAGGATTACCACAAAAAAAAGATATAGTCAACACTTCTTATACTGATTACATGGTTTCAATTTTCAAATTCAAGTTTCTTTATTAGTTGTCATAGTAAAATACAGAATACTTTTCCATTAAATGCTTTTTTTTGTATGAGCTCTGGGAGTGTGCTAGATAAGAATAAATAAAATAGAAAGTCAAAAGTATGTAAACAAAAGGTGTTCAGTCAATACAGTATACTCTGTTTACTATATACATATATATACAATACAGAGTAAAAAATAGTAACAGTACAATACAGTATAAAGTACAATGGTCTGCTTTGGTCTCTTGGATTAAATGCCCTGGACAATGGGAAGCATTGTGCAGTTCTCTTTGTAGACCTCTCAAAGGCGTTTGATACAGTAGACCATCACTTGCTTTTGAATAGTCTAGCTAGCATTGGCCTGGATAAAGCCGCTTGTGCTTGGTTTCAGGACTATTTATCTTCAAGGTGTCAATCTGTGAATTCAGGTAACTTTCAATCTGATTTCCTGCCATTGTCTAAGGGTGTACCACAGGGTTCGGTATTGGGGCCGGTCCTCTTTACAATCTATATTAATGATATTGTTTCTAGTCTTTCAGCACTAGCAGGTTGTCAGGCTCATCTTTATGCGGATGATACAGTTGTCTACTGCATTGCGGATACTGTTCAGGAAGCTATTGTGAACCTGCAGCTTGCGTTTGACACTCTCCAAAATGCTCTAGCTAAGCTCAAGTTAGTGCTTAATGCTAGTAAAACCAAGTCTATGATGTTTTCTAGAGCCAGGGTTATAGATTATGACATGCTACACCTAACAACAGCAAATGGTTTGTATATTGAAAGAGTTAGTGAGTATAAATATCTTGGTATATGGCTGGATGATAAACTTTCTTTTAAATTCCATATAGATAACCAAGCTACAAAATTACGGCAAAAGATTGGTTTCTTGTACCGTAACCGCGCTAGTTTTCCTATGTTCTGTAGGAAAAGAATTATACAGGCTGTTTTTTTGTCAATATTGGACTATGGTGATGTCATTTACAGGCATGCGTCTGCGTCTACATTAAGGCCTTTGGATTCTGCCTACCACTCCGCCCTAAGATTTATTACGGGTGACAAATATGATACTCACCATTGTCTTTTGTATGAGAGGGTAGGCTGGCCATCTCTCTCGTTGCGACGTAGTTATCATGGGTATCTTTTTATCTACAAAGCAATTATTGGCAAACTTCCACCTTATATTACATCTTTGTTGGTCTGGAGTGCTGTCACCTACCAAACTCGTTCGAATGATCGGCTTGTGCTCAGGGTGCCTCGAGTTCGGTCTGAGCTTGGAAAATCTGCCTTCTCCTACGATGCTCCATACACATGGAATACCCTGCAAAAGACTCTAAAGCTCGGAACTTTCCCGTCATTCATGGAGTTTAAAGGCATTGCACTTGACCTATGTACTGAATCATGTAATTGTTTTTAATCCATCATTGTAGTAATTGTAATTCATTGTAATTATTAACTGTTATGATATTTGTGTCCTTTGTTAACTCGTCATCACTGTAAATGAGGGAAACCTCAGTGCTTTCACGAGTATAAATAAAGGTTTGAAATGAAATATAGTCATCACACAAGTATTCCTGGTGTGTTTAGGTTTTGTTTGTTTTGTTTTTTGTTTTTGTATGAAGCACATTCCATTAATATTAATGTAATTGAATTACATATACATTTAAATTAAAAGAATATATACTGCTGGATTGACAATACAAATATGGTTTCTTCTTTCTCTGAGAGAGAACAAGCCTAGATGTCCATGATGTCCGCGCTGGTCTTTAGACATCCTAGATGTCAACCTCAGAGGACCATTGAACTTCAAAAAACCTGTGATGAAAACCAACCTGAAAATAATGTGTATCTCCTCTTACGGAGCCACCCTGTGGAATGGGCTAGAAGAGGATGAACTAAAATATTGTGAAAACATAAATCAATTCAAATCTAGACTAAAAAAATCTATTTTTGATAGGTACAGAAGGGAAGAAGAGCTTTAATTGCGTATTAATAAAAAAAAAGAATACGTATGATACTGTATTGTACGTTATATCATAATACATTATATAATCATATTATAATTAATTTGTATATTATATTGAACTATATTTGCAGTATATACTATTATATTATGGTACTATATTATATTGTATATATCATGTACTATATATCTCATATCACATTATATATGTTGTATACACTATTATGTACTATATACTATTATATATACTATTATATACTGCAGGTATACTATACTGTAATGTGTACTGTAATGTATACTATATGTGTGTACTGTAATGTATACTATATGTATGTACTATGTATGTATGTAAATAAAATAAAAAATAAAGAAAAGAAACGTAAGTCTTCAGGGGTAGGGCCCGACAAGCCTAGTGCTTCTCCCTAGCCCTTTTCGGACAATTGGACAATGGTGCAATAGCAGCTGGTAAAACGTTGGCGATTTATGGAATGACCGTTGTTATGTGTCCAAAGCCCGAAATAAAAAATAACTGAACTGAACTGATGTCCACGCTGGTCTTTAGACGTCCATGATGTCAGCGCTGGTCTTTAGTCGTCCTAGATGAGGTCCACGCTGGTCTTTAGACGTCCATGATGTCAGCGCTGGTCTTTAGACGTCCTCGATGATGTCCACACTGGTCTTTAGACGTTCTAGATGTCCACGCTGGTCTTTAGACGTCCATGATGTCCACGCTGGTCTTTAGACGTTCTAGATGTCCACACTGGTCTTTAGACGTCCATGATGTCCACACTGGTCTTTAGACGTCCATGATGTCCGCGCTGGTCTTTAGACGTCCTAGATGATGTCCACGCTAGTCTTTAGACGTCCTAGATGATGTCCACGCTGGTCTTTAGTCGTCCTAGATGATGTCCACGCTGGTCTTTAGTCGTCCTAGATGATGTCCACGCTGGTCTTTAGTCATCCTAGATGATGTCCACGCTGGTCTTTAGTCGTCCTAGATGATGTCCACGCTGGTCTTTAGACGTCATAGATGATGTCCACGCTGGTCTTTAGACATACTAGATGATGTCCACGCTGGTCTTTAGACATCCTAGATGATGTCCACGCTGGTCTTTAGTCGTCCTAGATGATGTCCACGCTGGTATTTAGACGTCCTAGATGATGTCCACGCTGGTCTTTAGTCGTCCTAGATGATGTCCACGCTGGTCTTTAGTCGTCCTAGATGATGTCCACGCTGGTCTTTAGACATCCTAGATGATGTCCACGCTGGTCTTTAGTCGTCCTAGATGATGTCAGCGCTGGTCTTTAGACGTCCTAGATGATGTACACACTGGTCTTTAGATGTCCTAGATGATGTCCACACTGGTCTTTAGTCGTCCTAGATGATGTCAGTGCTGGTCTTTAGACGTCCTAGATGATGTCAGCGCTGGTCTTTAGACGTCCTAGATGATGTACACACTGGTCTTTAGACGTCCTAGATGATGACCACACTGGTCTTTAATCGTCCTAGATGATGTCAGCGCTGGTCTTTAGACGTCCTAGATGATGTCCACGCTGGTCTTTAGTCGTCCTAGATGATGTCCACGCTGGTCTTTAGTCGTCCTAGATGATGTCCACGCTGGTCTTTAGTCGTCCTAGATGATGTCCACGCTGGTCTTTAGACGTCCTAGATGATGTACACACTGGTCTTTAGTCGTCCTAGATGATGTCCACGCTGGTCTTTAGTCGTCCTAGATGATGTCCACGCTGGTCTTTAGACGTCCTAGATGATGTACACACTGGTCTTTAGACGTCCTAGATGATGTCCACGCTGGTCTTTAGACGTCCTAGATGATGTACACACTGGTCTTTAGACGTCCTAGATGATGTCCACGCTGGTCTTTAGTCGTCCTAGATGATGTCCACGCTGGTCTTTAGACGTCCTAGATGATGTACACACTGGTCTTTAGACGTCCTAGATGATGTCCACGCTGGTCTTTAGTCGTCCTAGATGTCCACGCTGGTCTTTAGTCATCCTAGATGATGTCCACGCTGGTCTTTAGTCGTCCTAGATGATGTCCACGCTGGTCTTTAGTCATCCTAGATGATGTCAGTGCTGGTCTTTAGTCGTCCTAGATTATGTCCACGCTGGTCTTTAGTCGTCCTAGATGATGTCCACGCTGGTCTTTAGTCGTCCTAGATGATGTCCACGCTGGTCTTTAGTCGTCCTAGATGATGTCAGTGCTGGTCTTTAGTCGTCCTAGATGATGTCCACGCTGGTCTTTAGTCGTCCTAGATGATGTCCACGCTGGTATTTAGTCGTCCTAGATGATGTCCACGCTGGTCTTTAGTCGTCCTAGATGATGTCCACGCTGGTCTTTAGTCGTCCTAGATGATGTCCACGCTGGTCTTTAGTCGTCCTAGATGATGTCCACACTGGTCTTTAGTCGTCCTAGATGATGTCCACGCTGGTCTTTAGTCGTCCTAGATGATGTCCACGCTGGTCTTTAGTCGTCCTAGATGATGTCAGTGCTGGTCTTTAGTCGTCCTAGATGATGTCCACGCTGGTCTTTAGTCGTCCTAGATGATGTCCACGCTGGTCTTTAGTCGTCCTAGATGATGTCCACGTTGGTCTTTAGTCGTCCTAGATGATGTTAGCGCTGGTCTTTAGTCGTCCTAGATGATGTCCACGCTGGTCTTTAGTCGTCCTAGATGATGTCCACGCTGGTCTTTAGTCGTCCTAGATGATGTCATTGCTGGTCTTTAGTCGTCCTAGATGATGTCCACGCTGGTCTTTAGTCGTCCTAGATGATGTCCACGCTGGTCTTTAGTCGTCCTAGATGATGTCCACGCTGGTCTTTAGTCGTCCTAGATGATGTCCACGCTGGTCTTTAGTCATCCTAGATGATGTCCACGCTGGTCTTTAGTCGTCCTAGATGATGTCCACGCTGGTCTTTAGACGTCCTAGATGATGTCCACGCTGGTCTTTAGTCGTCCTAGATGATGTCCATGCTGGTCTTTAGACGTCCTAGATGATGTCCACGCTGGTCTTTAGTCGTCCTAGATGATGTCCACGCTGGTCTTTAGTCGTCCTAGATGATGTCCACGCTGGTCTTTAGACGTCCTAGATGATGTCCACGCTGGTCTTTAGTCGTCCTAGATGATGTCAGCGCTGGTCTTTAGACGTCCTAGATGATGTACACACTGGTCTTTAGATGTCCTAGATGATGTCCACACTGGTCTTTAGTCGTCCTAGATGATGTCAGCGCTGGTCTTTAGTCGTCCTAGATGATGTCCACGCTGGTCTTTAGTCGTCCTAGATGATGTCCACGCTAGTCTTTAGTCGTCCTAGATTATGTCCACGCTGGTCTTTAGACGTCCTAGATGATGTACACACTGGTCTTTAGACGTCCTAGATGATGTCCACGCTGGTCTTTAGACGTCCTAGATGATGTACACACTGGTCTTTAGACGTTCTAGATGATGTCCACGCTGGTCTTTAGTCGTCCTAGATGATGTCCACACTGGTCTTTAGTCATCCTAGATGATGTCCACGCTGGTCTTTAGTCGTCCTAGATGATGTCCACGCTGGTCTTTAGACGTCCTAGATGATGTCCGCGCTGGTCTTTAGTCGTCCTAGATGATGTCCACGCTGGTCTTTAGTCGTCCTAGATGATGTCAGCGCTGGTCTTTAGACGTCCTAGATGATGTACACACTGGTCTTTAGACGTCCTGGATGATGTCCACGCTGGTCTTTAGTCGTCCTAGATGATGTCAGCGCTGGTCTTTAGTCGTCCTAGATGATGTCCACGCTGGTCTTTAGTCGTCCTAGATGATGTCCACGCTGGTCTTTAGTCGTCCTAGATGATGTCCACACTGGTCTTTAGTCGTCCTAGATGATGTCCACACTGGTCTTTAGACGTCCTAGATGATGTCCACGCTGGTCTTTAGTCGTCCTAGATGATGTCCGCGCTGGTCTTTAGTCGTCCTAGATGATGTCAGCGCTGGTCTTTAGACGTCCTAGATGATGTACACACTGGTCTTTAGACGTCCTAGATGATGTCCACGCTGGTCTTTAGTCGTCCTAGATGATGTCCACGCTGGTCTTTAGTCGTCCTAGATGATGTCAGTGCTGGTCTTTAGTCGTCCTAGATGATGTCCACGCTGGTCTTTAGTCGTCCTAGATGATGTCCACGCTGGTCTTTAGTCGTCCTAGATGATGTCCACGCTGGTCTTTAGTTGTCCTAGATGATGTCCACGCTGGTCTTTAGTCGTCCTAGATGATGTCCACGCTGGTCTTTAGTCGTCCTAGATGATGTCCACGCTGGTCTTTAGTCGTCCTAGATGATGTCCACGCTGGTCTTTAGACGCCCTAGATGATGTCCACGCTGGTCTTTAGTCGTCCTAGATGATGTCCATGCTGGTCTTTAGACGTCCTAGATGATGTCCGCGCTGGTCTTTAGACGTCCTAGTAGATGTCCACACTGGTCTTTAGACGTCCTAGATGATGTCAGCGCTGGTCTTTAGTCGTCCTAGATGATGTCCACGCTGGTCTTTAGACGTCCTAGATGATGTCCACGCTGGTCTTTAGACATCCTAGATGATGTCCACGCTGGTCTTTAGTCATCCTAGATGATGTCCACGCTGGTCTTTAGACGTCCTAGATGATGTCCACGCTGGTCTTTAGTCGTCCTAGATCAGGGGTGGGCAATTATTTTTCCCAGGGGGCCGAATGAGCAACTGAAAATATGTTGGAGGGCCGGGCCAAAATTCCAAACTCAATTATGCATAATATACATTTTATTTCTATATAAAAAGCAGTAAATGGCATTGTTTTGACCCCTGGTAAGAGTGTATGTTATTATTTGGCAATTAAAAGGTGAGGTTAGCTTTCAAAAATATCATTTATTCAAATAGAATTTATTTCCAAAATGATAAACAAAATGTGAAACATTAATAACAAAGGGCATTTTGAGTTTCATATACTATTGAAACAAGGATTTTCTTAGCTTTCTAAAGACATCACATCATCTTATAGCAAAAATAAACAAGACATGTCACTGAACTGTGTAAAGAAAAGTGTCCCAGTTTTGTAGCCTTTTTTACTTTACATGCCTATATTAAACAATTAATGTTTTCAGAACTGTGCAAAAAGAAGAAAAAAAATATCAAGTGTCCCATTTCACTTGTTATATTTCCACATTTTAGTGTTCTTCAGTTCTTTTTTTTTCATTCAGTGTGAGAAATCCAGTCTCTGTTGAGCTTTAACAAGTCCATCAAAGTCAGGTTGCATGTCTGAGGTGGAGATGCGAAGCACAGCTGCCAGATGTTCATCAGTGAGAGAGGATCTGTACCTGGACTTGGTAAACGTCATGACTGAGAATGTCTGTTCACATATGTAGGTGGATCCAAAGAGAACCAACATCTTCTGAGCATGTCTCCTCATGTTTGGAAAGTTCTCCTCCTTGAGAGCAGAGTAGAACTCTAGCAGTGATGCTGACTTAAAGTGCTCTTTCAGTAGTGAATCAGATTGCAGGTCAATGAGTTCAAGCTGAACAACTATCAACACTGCAGGTAAAGGGAGAGGAAACCAGCTGCATTTCATCCTCAACCTTTTTGAAATCTTGAAAACGCATTGAAAATTCATCATGCAGTGCTCCCAACATGGATGAGTACCTGTGCCGGTGATCAGCTGATGGTTTGACTTCTTTCAGGGTTTTCATGTGTTTGAGATTGTTGCTGCCTAGTTGCCTTGAAATTAATTGCAACTTTGTCATGAAGGCTTTCACATGGCTATGCATTTCATGAGCAAAAATGCCCTTGCCCTGCAGTTGTGTGTTCAGTAGGGATGGGTACCATTCACATTTGAACCGATACGGTACCGGTACCTGTGAATCGATACCGGTACCCAACGGTACCTTTTTTCTGTACTTTAGTCTCTAAAAATGTAATCTACCTACCTCAATTGTGGGAAAGAAAATCCAAACTTCAAATAACCACACTTTCGAACGTTTTCGGCTTGCCCCGACTGCTTTGTTGTTGAATCAAGTAAAATCCTAGGTAAGTGTATATTGTGCGTGTGAACGTTGACATGAAAAAAAAAGTTAAAAAAATAAATAAATAAATATTAAAAAAAATATATTTCTTTAATTTTTTTTAATTATCATGTAATCTTTCGCGGGCCGGTCAGAATCATCCCGCGGGCCGGGCCGTACAATGCCCAGGTCTGTCCTAGATGATGTCCACGCTGGTCTTTAGTCATCCTAGATGATGTCCACGCTGGTCTTTAGACGTCCTAGATGATGTCCACGCTGGTCTTTAGTCGTCCTAGATGATGTCAGCGCTGGTCTTTAGACGTCCTAGATGATGTCCACGCTGGTCTTTAGTCGTCCTAGATGATGTCAGCGCTGGTCTTTAGACGTCCTAGATGATGTACACACTGGTCTTTAGACGTCCTAGATGATGTCCACGCTGGTCTTTAGTCGTCCTAGATGATGTCCACGCTGGTCTTTAGTCGTCCTAGAATCCTAGATGATGTCCACGCTGGTCTTTAGACATCCTAGATGATGTCCGCGCTGGTCTTTAGTCGTCCTAGATGATGTCCACGCTGGTCTTTAGTCATCCTAGATGATGTCAGCGCTGGTCTTTAGACGTCCTAGATGATGTACACGACTCCACGCTGGTCTTTAGTCGTCCTAGATGTCCGCTCTGGTCTTTAGACGTCCTAGATGTCAGCGCTGGTCTTTAGACGTCCCGACACCACAGAGACTAGTGTCCATTGTTGCGTTTTCGTCGAGGGGTAAATAAATAGCATCGGGAGGAAACGTGATCCGTATAAATACAGTCCTTCGTTCTAACTTGTGGCACAACGGGCCCCTCCCCGGCGCCGCCCTCCGCACGGTTCAGTCTTATAGTCCTATATTGAGCTCCCAGTCAACCTGAAACCTCCACAGGGGCCACAATGAGAGGCATTGTGGATTCAGTTTCAGCACCGGGGCCTTCATCTCCAAGAAACCCTCATCGGGCTCATAGGGGATTTCAGGGGAGGAGGGGCAGCGGGGGGGGGGGCATGATGTGAGATAACACTATAGGTACGCTCACAGATACTGTGTGCACCAGGGGCGGCCTGGAGGTTCAGGGGGCCCGTTTCAAGATCAAATATGGGGGCTCTTATGTTATATTACCTTTCACTACCACACGGTTAACCCTTTCACTGCGACAATACAGAAGGTTAACCCTTTCACTGCCACACGACAAAGGGTTAACCCTTTCACAACCACACTACAGAAGGTTAACCCTTTCACAACCACACCACAGAAGGTTAACCCTTTCACTGCCACACGACAAAGGGGTAACCCTTTCACAACCACACTACAGAAGGTTAACCCTGTTAACCGTCTGTAGTATGGTAGTGAAAGGTTAACCTTCTGTAGTGTGGTAGTGAAAGGGTTAACAACGCCCCCATGTACATTTAGAGGAGAATGTGAAGCGGGCCTTGGACATAAAAAGTGATCTACACCATATCTCTATTGTCGTTTTTTATAATTTTTTTGCAGAGTTTGCTACTATAATGTAATTGTTTGATTTATCTCATTATATCATACATTCTAAGAAAAATATTTTTGAAGCACCGTGAATCAAACGGTAAATCAAACAGATACTTCTTTGAATAGTAAATATATTTGTTTCTGTAACTTCTCAGCGTCCCGGGGACCCAGTTTTTCCACGAGCATAGTTTATAGTAATGTATATTTTCATACACCGTAGTTTATAGTAATGTATATTTTCATACACCGTAGTTTATAGTAATGTATATTTTCATACACCGTAGTTTATAGTAATGTATATTTTCATACACCGTAGTTTATAGTAATGTATATTTTCATACACCGTAGTTTATAGTAATGTATATTTTCATACACCGTAGTTTATAGTAATGTATATTTTCATACACCGTAGTTTATAGTAATGTATATTTTCATACACCGTAGTTTATAGTAATGTATATTTTCATACACCGTAGTTTATAGTAATGTATATTTTCATACACCGTAGTTTATAGTAATGTATATTTTCATACACCGTAGTTTATAGTAATGTATATTTTCATACACCGTAGTTTATAGTAATGTATATTTTCATACACCGTAGTTTATAGTAATGTATATTTTCATACACCGTAGTTTATAGTAATGTATATTTTCATACACCGTAGTTTATAGTAATGTATATTTTCATACACCGTAGTTTATAGTAATGTATATTTTCATACACCGTAGTTTATAGTAATGTATATTTTCATACACCGTAGTTTATAGTAATGTATATTTTCATTAGAGCTGGGCATAGATTAATTTTTTTAATCTAGATTAATCTACCTGCAATCCTGGAATTAATCTAGATTAATCTAGATTAAAATGGCTCAAAAAAAAGAAAAAAGTCTGCCGAAGGCGTTCAAAATAGGTGTGTTCTACCCAAATAATGACCAGAGGAGGAGATTTATCCTATCCTCTTCATCTGAGGAGTCACTAGCTGTTCTATCTCCTTGTTCAACAGCATGAACATGTCTCTTCTTTTTGTAATTTCCAGTGTTTCTTTTAAAACCAGATTTATCGTAATTTTCTGTGCCCTTCCTTTGATGCCATTAACATTGTTACACTGATATTGACAGCTCTCTCCAGTGTCAAATCACTCTCTGTCAGTAGTTTCTTCTGTGAACCTTCATTTCTTAATCCACACACAAACCTGTCTCTCAATGTGTCTTTTAGTGAATCTCTAAATTCACAATGCTGCTGACTGGTTGCTCACACACAGACTGCTGCAGAAGCAGGTTTCTCAACAAATTCAGTGCAAGCTCAGTGTAACAGTTGCATGAATGAATGAATGAATGAAAACGTTATTTAAAGGATAACTCCACTATTTTGGGAAATTAGCTTATTTAACATCTTCCCTGGAGTTAGACAAGAAGATACATACCTTTTTTGTCTCTGTGCGTGCATTTTAGCTTTGGGAATAGACGCTCCGTTAGCATAGCTTAGCTTCATCACTGGAAGTGAGGCAGGACAGTAGCCTTACAGTGCCTTACAGTGTATTGCAAGGTCTGACATTGACCAAACTTGATATGCATGACCTTGGTGGGCTCTAGGTCAACTCCTGCAAAGGGGGTCAATGTCAGACTTTGCAATCAAAAGTTAGGGGGCTAATAACCCTTGCCATAATTTCAGTGCGCCCCCTAACTTTTGATTGCAAGGTCTGACATTGACCCCCTTTTCAGGAGTTGACCTAGAGCCCACCAAGGTCATGCATATCAAATTTGGTCAATGTCAGACCTTGCAATACACTGTAAGGCACTGTAAGGCTACTGTCCTGCCTCACTTCCAGTGATGAAGCTAAGCTATGCTAACGGAGCGTCTATTCCCAAAGCTAAAATGCATGCACAGAGACAAAAAAGGTATGTATCTTCTTGTCTAACTCCAGGGAAGATGTTAAATAAGCTAATTTCCCAAAATGTTGGAGTTCCCCTTTAAGGGGATGCAGACCAGAGAAAGACGTTTGTCTTGTTTACATCAGGGTCCCCCATTTTCATTTATTTGCTCCACATTGTCATTAGCCCCTTTCGTGACTGTGATGCACTGAGTGAATCCACAGTCACTTGCTCCTCAATAGGAAACCAACCTAGATTTACCATGAAGGACTGGTTCTGGCCGAACCGTTCGTTATACAAGTATCACAGAGAAATTACAAAGGTACTCACAGTTGCACGAGGGTTTCGGACAGAGATACGGGATGGTGCGCATGCGCTGTGATCACCCAACGGCGTTTATTAGCAACGCAGAGCTTTCAAACCATCCCGTATCTCTGTCCGAAACCCTCGTGCAACTGTGAGCACCTTTGAAACGACTCTGTGATTCTTGTATAACGAACGGTTCAGCCAGAACCAGTCATTCATGGTAAATCTTGGTTGGTTTCCTATTGAGGAGCAAGTGACTGTGGATTCACTCCGTGCATCACAGTCACGAAAGGGGCTACATTGTCATCAAACGGTCCAATATTTCCAATAACCCAAGCCATTTCTGTTGTAAACACTCACGATAGTCCAGTCGATCCTTCCTTTAGTGTGTAAAGTGGATTTCCTCCTCTTGTAGATGTTTCCCAGTGCCGCCCGTATCAACGTGAGCTAACATGCTAACTTGCTAACGTTAATAATGTAAACAAAGCTTGCAACGGACTTCTTTCTTGCATTGCGCAGATTCAGACGTCCTCATCGCCGAATTGTGTTTTATCCTGAGGACTTCTTAACCTCACCTGTATAACAATGATTACCGGACCACATTATTCTGACTACAGCTCCGGTAGTGCAATCACTTCCTGGTACCACAGCTGGGAACTACGGCAAGTATTTAAGGACAATACAGACCCAACGTTGAGAAAAAGATTAACGGCGTCAATTATATTATCGCGCGATACTAGTCTCGCGATAACGCAGCACGTTAACGCCGTTAACGGCCCAGCTCTAATTTTCATACACCGTAGTTTATAGTAATGTATATTTTCATCAGTGTTGGGACTAACGCGTTACAAAGTAACGCGTTACAGTAACGAAGTTACTTTTTGCCGTAAATAGTACTCTAACGCATTACTTTTTAAATTCAGTAACGCTACTTACGTTACTGAATGGTTTGTTAGTTCGTTACTGCGTTCTTTGTATGTAGATTCATAGCGAGCGTCCTTATTTCGCCTGCGTTTGTTTCGGTTACTGTAGAGAGCGTCTATTTCTTTCCGTAGCCTCATTTCTGGTTTGCTCATTTCTGATTGGCCACTGACTGACGTTCTCTGACGTTCTCTGACCAGACTGCGTCAGTCAGTGGCCACTGGCCAATCAGAAATGCGCAAACCAGCCATGAGGCTACGGAAAGAAATAGACGCTCTCTATAGTAAACAACAAGAGGACGCTCGCTATGAATCTACATAATAAGAATGCAGTAATAATAACGAACTAACAAACCATTTAGCAACTACTTGGAGAGATAATTAATATACAACATGGAAACGAGATAAAGAACATGTTTGAAGGGCTGCTGGAGTCAACTGGACTAACGTTACATCTCGACCACCGCAGACTGGTGAGTGCAATGTGTTCACTGAAACTCAAGATCAACGAATTTTGACTGTACGAAATCTGCCAGGGAATCTCATAATACTAATCAAACAATATAAATATAGTCCTTTCATGCACAATTGATATCCTAACTATTCTAACGTTGCAATGCTTTGATTGATATCTTAAACAGCGCTGCAAGATGGTTATGAATGAATGAATGAATGAATGAATGAATGAATGAATGAATGAATGAATGAATGAATGAATGAATGAATGAATGAATGAATGAAAACTTTATTTAACAGATTGCAGAATGGGTACAATACAGTACGGCTCAATACATACAATTGTTAAGGGGATGCAGACTGCAGACCTGAGAAAGACGTTTGTCTTGTTTCCATCAGGGTCCCCCATTTTCAATTCATATAGACATTTATGACATACACAACATACATGACATTTATGGCATATGGACATATAGGTATTTAGTACTGATACATTTGTGACATAAGCGGTATTCAAATATACAGTACTGTTACCCCTAGATCCTGACAGAGTATATACATATGATGGGGAGGGGACTGTACATTAGGAGGGGGTGGGTGGGTGGGTGGGAGAGAAATATACATACGGCGGGGAGGGAATATATAATGAAACGCTCTAGACCACATTGCTTAGCAGAGTTCGGTGATGTGAATGGAAACTGTCAAGTTGATCAACCGATTTTGAGTATATGGGGCATGGGACTTGAGCAATTTTTTTTTTTTTTTAATAACAAAATAGTTACTTTTCACAGTAACTCATTACTTTTGGGTGTAAGTAACTAGTACAGTAACGAAGTTACTTTGAAATGAAGTAACTAGTAAAGTAACTGAGTTACTATTTTTCAGTAACTAGCACAACACTGATTTTCATACACCGTAGTTTATAGTAATGTATATGTTCATACACCGTAGTTTATAGTAATGTATATTTTCATACACCGTAGTTTATAGTAATGTATATTTTCATACACCGTATAGTTTTTCGACAGCTCTTGAGTTGAAAACGTACCACCCCCCCCCCCCCCCCCCCCAAATTACAGACTGCACCTTTAACTCGACCACATTGAAGATTCAGAAACGTTGAAGCCCCCAAAAAAAAGCTGCAATCCGGGGAGCTTGCACGCACGCACACACACACACACACACACACACACACACACACACACCCACCCACCCACCCGCCCCCACCACACACATTTACATTTACATTTAGTTGACGCACACACACACACACACACTCTCTCTCTCTCTCTCTCTCTCTCTCTCTGGAGACAATAAGTGCTTTAAAATGTTTGCTTTGTGTAAGGAATCGATTGCCACTTGGATAACAAGCATCTGTTAGGTTGGTTCATCCACAGTTTATTAGAGAGAGAGAGAGAGAGAGAGAGAGAGAGAGAGAGAGAGAGAGAGAGAGAGAGAGAGAGAGAGAGAGAGAGAGAGAGAGAGAGAGAGTGAGAGATAGTGATAAGTATTTGTCAATGTTCACTGTGTTTATTGTATTGCTTTGGCAATGTAGGTTTTCCCCCTGTCATGCCAATAAAGAGATTTGAGAGAGAGAATTTGTATGCATTTCCTGCTTACTGAATAAGAAAATAACCAAAACTTGTATGCATAATCCGCTGGTTTATTACAAAAGGTATGAAAAAGAGAAATTACCTTTTTGTTTATTCGAAGAGTTCAAACCAAAAACACAGTGTGTCTGTTTTCATTAGCTGCCGTCTACTACAGGGTCGGTCCGAGATCTGTGTTTCGAGACGATCCGGGCGTACTCCCGTCCGGAGCGGTACATGGTCCGGGTTCTCCCCATGTCGGAGAAGTCCACGTGGAAGAGACCGAACCGAACACTGAACCCGTCGGACCATTCGAAGTTGTCCAGGAGGGACCAAGCGAAGTATCCCCTGACGTCCACTCCGTCCCCGATGGCTGAGCGCACACGGAACACAAACAATTATACACAGGGTTCCCCACAGACATTGCTAAATGAAATTCAAGGACTTTCAAGTAATTTTCCAAGCACTCTTTTTCCATTTCATCCAGTAGCTTTTGACCACCGGAGGAATCGGGACAAACCTGGTTCCTGGACTAGCCTGGTGCCTGGACTAGCCTGGTGCCTGGATTAGCTTGGTGCCTGGATTAGCCTGGTGCCTGGACTAGCCTGGTGGCTGGACTAGCCTGGTGCCTGGACTAGCCTGGTGGCTGGACTAGCCTGGTGCCTGGACTAGCCTGGTGGCTGGACTAGCCTGGTGGCTGGACTAGCCTGGTGCCTGGACTAGCCTGGTGGCTGGACTAGCCTGGTGCAGGGTTCCCACAGACAGTGCAATACAATTCACTTTTAAATGCTGTTTTTTTTATATAAAAAAAATCGAATCCAATATGTATGGCTTAAAACCAATTTCCGACAATTAGTTACACTTTAAATAAAAAAAATATTGAATTTCTTGATTCAGAACTATTTAAATCATGGATGAACAAAACTTTCAATGCGAATGGTTGATTTGAATTTCAATGACTTTTTAAGCACCAAAATTTGCTGTTTTCAAGGAATTCCAGGCCTCGACTTTTTCTTGGGTAAGAAATCAAGCACTTTAAGCACTTCAAGGACCTTGTGCAAACCCTGTTTACATGTTACTAAAGTTAAAGGTGGTATAGATAAAAAATTTATGTAGAGTAATCATTCAAAAGAATACATCCACAGAGGTTTTAGAAAGGTGCGGAATAAAAGTATTGCTTTTCCAATCAAAAGTATTGATTAATGAATGTATTCTTTATTTCTTTTTTGTGCGCGTCCAAAATGAATGTTGTTGTTTACATGTTGCAGGCATGTATCCCCTCCCTACTTCCCATTTCCCGACGTGGAATGCACCCGATTGGATAAATGACGTGCGGGTGCTCTACTGCAACATCTAGTGGCTGGATGTAATATATAGCACCTTTAATACAAAAGGTAGAGTATATCGAGTAGAGTAGAATTGTACTGTAGGTCAACAATCCCTCTTTAAGTTTCAGTGGCCATGGCTGTTTTATTTCACACTTCCATAACTTTGGTAAACAGACATTGACGTTGATATGCAGCGATGGAATAATTGAGGTGTCAGAAGCACACTAAGGGAGTGATTTATGTGTAAAATGTTGCAAGGAAAATTAATATAAAAGAGTAGCTAGTGGTCAAATTGGATTTCAGTCGTGTGTCCCAAACGATGACTGACATTAGCAGACTTGTTGTTGAAGCGGCTGGAGTCGGCGGAGAAATGCACAATTTGACGTCTGCCTGAGCGTGAAAATGGTTTGTTTACCTCGTCGAGGAGGAAGCACAATTAGGCGAACGAGATGAGAATGTGGAGAAAGACGTGGGCTACCTCATCGGCCTCGTACTTAGAAGATCCAACTCGAAATCCATTTGTAAACGGGAGGGCATCCCCCCCCCCCCCCCCCACACACTACAGGAAAACAAAACAACGAACCGGCCTGAGGGCGACCGACGGACCACTTAATACAGGGGCAGACGGCTCGTACCAGCTGAACGTGAGTTGTATATACCATCTTAATAATAATAATAATAATAATAATAATAATAACTCAAATTTTTATAGCACCTTTCAGGAAACCCAAGGTCACTTCACAGGGCTAGGGAAATGGGGCAAGTTTACTGTCTTGTTAGTAAACATTGGAGGAGACATGCTCTCTATACGCTCTATGTTTTGGGCCGCGATGGGTTAACAACACACAGAGATCTGCGAGTAATGCGCTTCAAGGAATGATCTATGAGGCCATTTGTATGCTATAAAATAATCTTGATTGGAGCTTAAATAGCATTTTATGGAGAGTCCACTCAGACGGAAGGGAAAGACTGAGAGGGAGTCTGAGTAGAAGAAGCCAAGTCTGGAAAATCTGAGGCGTTTGGCTGGAGGGGGGGGGGGGTTATGTGGTTATCCAGACCCTGTTTCTGGACAGTATCACAGACATCTCAAACGGACATTTAAACGGTTACGTGCGTGTGTGTAATAGCTTGCGAAACATGACATGTTTGTTTTCCATTTTTTTGGCGTCGGATTCGCGTTTTTCTCTTTTCAGCCGACCTTTCATATGGATGGTGAGATAAAGAGAAAGCCGTTACCTTCAGCCACCTCCAGGATGGTGTCCCGGTAGAACTCACAGCGCTGGACGTCCTCCAGCTGCACCGGCCCCACCTGGGAGAAGCCGTTCTCCGTGACGTAGACGCAGGGGCTGCCGAAGGTCTCCTGGGAAGGTCACGGCAGAGCAATTGTCCTCAAAAAACTTGTGGATCACAGCTGATTAGGGGTGTAATGACCTCACAACGATTAATTTCGATTACGATTATTCAGGCAACGATTCAATGCATCATGAAATCTCTTCATTTGACTATGATTCGATTAGATACATTTTTGATACATTTTATATCAGTTAATTCCCCAAAAGAAATTTAATACACAAATGTGGCTGGGGGAACTGATTCACTCAGCATGAATGGACTATAGGTCAATAAAAACAACACACACAAAAAATTTAACAGAAAAAAAATATATATATATATTAATTTAGATTATAATCGATTCTAACATTCAAATTGATGCATCGATTCTAATGTGTTAGAATGTGTTAGAATCGATGCATCGATTTGAATGTTTCGATTAATCGATGCATCGTTACACCCCTACAGATGATTTCAAGTTTCAAGTTTGTTTATTATTTGTCACAACAAAATACAGAATACTTTATGATGAAATGCTCGTTTCTGTATGATAGGGGCTGAAGTGCGATTCATCGAGTTTCAATTTCAATTACGACGTTGGCGTCATGAAGACAGGGCACTCAAGAAGACATAAATCTATTATTGCGCCGTGTGCTGCGTTGCTCTCATTTTGTCTTGTGTTGTAAATGCAGCGCACCCTTCCTTCACACCGGTGCGCTTCCCCCCCCTTCAAGCCCAAACAGTAGTGTCAGCTGGTGTCGAGAGGGAGGAGCCACGGCGCGTTTCTCCAGTTATTTTGAAATATCTTTGGTAACTTGTAGAAGACAACAGAAAGGCAGCCTTTTTGGTCGTGAAGAAAGGTAAAACAAACTCAGTTGTCATGTGATGTTCTCAAATCAATGAGTAATTGTGTTTACTAATGGCAATTTCAATATCAATCAAAATAATCACATTTTGCCATAATCCAGCAGCCCTACTGTTACGACCCTGGCTCAAAGGGACGCAACCTATGTGCAAACCGACACCAAAACCCGTGTTTAACTCAAAATACTACTCTAACAATGAATTACTGGTACAAACTAAAGAACAAATAATGAGAGAACGTGACAACTCTCTGTTAACACACACTCCTCTAGCCACAGACAGAGTGCATGTGTGTCTCAGAGACTGGTTTTAACCTGCCAGCAGGTATCCAATCAGCAGTAATTAGCTAATTAGCAGCCCTCACCTGCATGCCCAGTGACACAGGAGTGATCAAGCTCATGGTACATAACACCTCCCCCACCAAAATGGTTGCCCAAGAGGCAACCATCACACATCAAACCCATAAACAAAAAATATTGTGACCCATTAGTTGTCAGGGACACTACCACAACAGCGATAACGGGCCGGCCCTGTCAAACACGACCACCAACCGTGTCGCATGCTCCCCACTGTGGAACATTTGCCAATGCTGTGTAAAACAAAAAACAACCCTGTCCCGACTCTCGGGCAAGCTAGACCTCACAAAAGGTTCCGCCACTGCGGTATATGGCTGGAGTGGGGCAGGCGCCTCCTCCCCTGAGGCGTAAGACTTAGGACCCCATCGACAAACCAAGACCTTATCATATATGAGCTCCATTTCAACAGGCCCCTCCACCGATACCGACTTGTCAAAAATAGACTGCAAACCAAAATCAATTTGAGAACTAAGCTCACTGCGCTCAACAGGACAGAACACAGAAAAACAAAAACCATAGATCTCTGATACCACCACAGCGCCCATATCCATCCCACCTGGCACTGGCAGTTCAGGATACTGCAAACCGTGAACATCCAGAGTAGGATGTACCGCCTCAGGTACAGCCCCACCGTCCCTGGAACATGGCAATACATCAGTCACAAAAGAGTCTGGAACACCATCTAAAATGGCGTCACACAAAATAACATTGTCCTGATCAAAATGGCTGCCACTCATCAGACCAGGTTGCGAAGGCGGCTCCTGCTCCACAGGACACAGGTAACTAGGTTGACTATCACACCTAGTGCATGGCAGAGAATCAGTGTGGACACGTGAATCAATTTCAGAATCATCAACTGACATACTGGGACCATCCCTGCCCACAAGTGAAACATCAGGGACAATAGAGCTACTGTGGGAAGGCTGGCAGCCTAAGTCAGGCCTTGTAGCCTCTTCAACTAGAACGGTGTCACATGAATCAACAGCATCTCTCATAGCATCCTTCCCACACTCATCCTCCAATTCGTTCGTGGCCTCAGCCACCGTACAGGCTGGGAAGACCTTGAGACACTGCGCTGCCAGATCATCTCCAACCACATGCCTCTCCGGCACGCATGTCAACTCTGGTTTCACCACCGGGCCTGACACAAAGGCACAATCAAGAGAATCATTATGCAGAGGTACATCCACAGTGTGCTTTCCAAAATTCTCAACAGGTACACTTTTCAATTCAACAAAGAATGTGTCACTAAATGTAATGTCCCAAGTCGAAGTATCAACAACATCACTTTTGTCCTTTGACATTGCCCGTGTCACAGCACACACAGGGAACACTCCTGGATGTTTCTGTGCCAGCTCATTAGGGACCTCAGAAACCACAGGAATGGGAGTTACAACTGGAGTAGCCAACACTTTGTCACCAGCCAAATCATTCCCTAGAATGAAAGACACCCCTCTTATGGGAATGTGAGAACATACCCCCACAACAACATTGCCTGATACTAAGGGAGAATTGAGTGTGACCTCATGCAAAGGTGCATCCACAAATCCACCTCCAAAGCCATGAAACACGACACCGGAATGCAAAGAAGACTTTTCTGAAAACGGCAAAATCCCCTCCAGAATGAGGGACTGAAAAGCACCGGTATCTCTCCAAATTGTTATAGCCTGTTTGGACTCTAGTGCATTAGTCAGGGAAACAAATCCATCCATCATAAATCTTGAGGAACCCTCGAGCTCTTTGTCCACACGTTTGATACTTTCCCCATCACCCTCTAACGTTGGCATAGGTGTTCTGCATATGGTTTCTACCAGAGCCACCGTTCTGACATTTTTCTGTTCAAGCACCGGGCACCCAGCAACGATATGACCAGGCTCTTTACAGTAGAAACTAGGCTTGGGCGGTATGTCGGTATTACGGTATACCACGGTATTTAGAAATACCGACGGTATTGAAAATCAATACCGTCAAAATCAGTTGGGTTTCAGTTTATATTTACACTGAAACGGAGTTTCGACGGGGACTGCACACACACAGCACGGCCAGCAGAGGGCAGTTTCCTAATGATTGATTGGCTATTGTGAGTCACGTGAGGAAAACACAGAGGTGCATCACACTAACCTCAGTAACCTGTATGCATTTCCTCTATCTCTGAGCAGACTGCTAAAGCTTAAGCAATAATAATAATACGTTACAATTGAACGATGAAGCGTCGAAGTTAACCACCGTCACTCCAGCCCACGATGAGCTCCCTGACCACAGATGGCTAACGTTTTGTCAAACGAGCTAAACTTGCACACACTGTCGCATTTGGACAATTAAAGGACTGGAGTCTGTTCGGATTTAAGCAAAACCCTCACCTCCACGAGTCGCCAGTGACTTCATCCAGCACAACGAGACTACGAGAGACGGAGGCACTTCTTTGGGAATGTAATATAAAACGGGGTGAGTGAGTGTTGACATTTTTTAATCATAATGCAACTGGCTCACGTTGATACAAGGCTAACTAGCTACCATTAGCTCACGTCGATACCTGGATGGTGCCGGCAGGCGGCAGTGGCTACTGGCTACCTTCTGTGATTTGTTTACTTCGAGGTTGAAGAAAGTGCACTTTCAGGTTGAAAGGACGGCCCTAATCTCGACGTGTTTCAATATAAGCAAGCGTTATGTATGGTGATAATAACAAGTATATTGTTAGCTCCGCCGCTGGATGCTGCGGGCTTCTGGCTACCATTCTGAGAGCTAACGATAGTAGTACTGGATGCTGCGGGCTAACTGGCCATCTCCGTGATTTGTTTACTTGGTAACATGGGTTGCCACCCCCCCCCCCCCCCCCCCGCTGATGAAAATGAAAGTCATACCGTCATATACCGTATACCGGGGTATTAGGTCATCAGATTATGACGGTATGAAAGAAATTATACCGCCCAAGCCTAGTAGAAACATATAATCCCTTCTGGGAATGCACCAGCAGAACCACCCCGCCCAGGAGGTGAAGTTAACTGACCAGCAGACACAGGTTTTGGGAAACGGCCCCCCTGAACAGGACGCCTATCCCTGGACTCAACACAGTAGTCCTCCACAAAAACGGACTTGTGTGTCAACACAAACTCATCAGCGAAGACAGCAGCGTCGCCTATCTTCGATACCCTACGCTCGTTTGGATGAGTGGAAACGGTATCAGGAACACATCTTTTAAATTCCTCTAGGAGAATCAACTGTCTAAGCTGCTCTCTTGACTCTGCTTTCTGAGAGGTGCACCACCTGTCAAACAGGTTCTCCTTCTCTCTTCCAAATTCAACATACGAACATTGCCACAGAATTACAGAAAATCTTGGGAACAGAGATCCTTCCTAATGTACCAGAGGTGGAACAGTGCTTCAGATTGGGGACCCGCTCCATTGGCAATAATGCTAAGCCCAGAGTGATATTGGTTATACTGCGCCAAGTCAGAATAAAAGAAATGATTATTCGTGAAACTCGCAGGATGAAAGGCAATATGAAATACATGGAGGTACCAATACACTGCTTTGAAGATTATTGTCGTGATGTAGTGGAACTGCGTGCCAAGTTCAAGACGGTGATGTCTCAACTATACCTGGAGAAATACAGACCCCTACTAATATACCCTGCAATACATCGCATTGTCGATAAACAAGGAGCAAGGGTTCTCCTCAACTCGCCTGAAGATGCAGCCAAATTCTTGTCTGCACAACACGCAGAATAGTGTATAAATGGCCTTTTAATCTCAGTTATGCAAGGTCACCATATAGTACAATCTTTAATAACCGAGGATTTGGGACAGAGAGACCTACGTGCTCAGAGTTTTTGAATGCTTTCCCCGACGTGTTTATATTATTGCGGACATATTGGATTCAAGATTGGAACACTCCAGAACATACTGGAACATTCAAACAATGTAAAAATTACATATTGGAATAATCTAGAACATCGAAGCATTCTTTGATATTTGGAACATTCTGGAATATCAGCAATACCGTGGTCATTCACTACCAGAAGCCCCTCGGGGGAATAATCAACAGCTATCTAGATGCAGAACCACAGAGCCATCATAGCCAGCCGGCAGAAATATCACTCTACACAACGATCATCGCCCACCCCGGTCAGGGGAAATGCTGCATATACGTATTTAATTAACCAATTTATACTTTAGATGTTTAAGCATAGCAATGCTCTTTTAAGATCTAAGTTAATGTTCTCTTCCTTTTACTTGTTTTTTTTCTTTTTCATCCGCTCTCTCTGATTTATTGAGGCTCTCTCTTCAGTTCAATACCTTCATATTATTCATGGGTTACTATAAATTACACAAGTTCATATAAAATGTAAGTGATTAGGGCATGACAATTGAAGCTTATTTTTGGTCTTTATTTTTAGTTTTATCTCATTTACATTTTTATTTATTTATTTTTTACGGGAAAGTGGCCAAGCCACAGTCGACATTTTACTTATGGTAGAATTTAGAGTGTTAGATCCTATGGTATACATAGGAATGTTAAGGATAATTGGATCATTCTGGGATATCCGGTGGTGCAAGGGAGGGAGTCATACGCAAAGGTTGTGTTCATGGAACACAATCCTGTACGACTCTCGGTGGGAGGGAAGGGTAGGGGATTTTTATTTGTATATATGTATGTTTTTAAGCTCGGCTCTCAACGGGACCTCACTAGTGGGATGTATATCTATTACTGCCTCGCACTCTAGAAGCATTACCAAAAATTACAATGCAACATGTATAGACTATGGCTAGTTTGAATATAATGATATGGAACACCGGGGGAATAAATAACCAACTCAAACGCAAAAGCGTGCTCACACTGATGAAAAAAGAACATGTGGACATTGCTCTGCTAAGCGAAACACACATTCTAGGGAAAGACATAGATAAATTAGCGGACAACATATACCATAATATCAGTCACTCCTCTATTGGTACGAGAACTCGGGGTGTAGCAATAGTCGTTAAACGTAAGTTGAATATTGTACTAAAGGGAGTATGGTCTGATGTAGAAGGTCGGATAACTATAGCTAAGATTGAACATAAGAACAGGAAAATAGCGTTGATAGCGGTATACGCCCCAAATTTGTACGAAGAAGATTTCTTCACTACATTAACCAATGCAATGTTAGACATTCCCGATTACTCATTTATAATAGGAGCGGATTTTAATGCCATCTGGAACCCAAGGATGGACAAATCTTACCTCGCCTTTTCCAGCGAACAAAAGAATTCATCGAAGGCATTAAAGGATTGGTCAAAGATTACAGGTGTAAATGACTTATGGCGGTTACTTAATCCCACGACCCGAAAGTACTCTTGTCGATCTGCGAGACATAATACACTATCCAGAATAGATTATGTCTTTGCATCACAGAGACTATTTGATAATTATGAAGTGGAAATGATACCCAACGCACTATCAGATCACTGTTATTTACTCCTTAAAGGTACATTTGGTATACTATCCTCCCGAGCCCCAAGATGGCATTTAACTCGTTGCTGCTTAATAACAAGGAATTCATTACACAACTCAAAGAAGCTCTTATAGTATTCCAACGGGAGAATGCAAACTCGGTGCAAGACCCCAGAATAATATGGATGTCGGTAAAGGGAATGATCAAAGACTTCACGGATAGCTTTTCCTCCAAAATGCGCAAGAATCAAAGCACAAAACTGGCTGAGCTGGAAACGCTTTACTCAACGTTATTTAATTCTCTGAAATACAACAACTCAAACTCGACTAGAAAATCAAGTTAACGTACTAAAAATAGAGATCAATGCCATATACAGACAACAATCGGAAATACAAATACGCAGCACAAGACAACAGCAGTACTCCCATGGTTCCAAACCCAGCCACCTATTAGCCATGCGATTAAGAATTAATGCAACATTTGCAGATATAACTACCATTAGAGCACAACAAGTACTTGTAACAGATCCTGTAAAAATAAACGATACATTCAAAGTATTCTACTCCGACTTATATAAATCAGAAATGACCTTCGATCAAAACAAAATGGACACATTTCTTAATCAAATTATTCTCCCTAAACTTTCAGAGGATGACGCTAAACAGTTAGAAACACCGATCACACTAGAGGAACTCAAGAAGGCCATAACCGCAATGAAAAGTGGTAAGGCTCCTGGAAGAGACGGTTTCCCATCAGAAATGTACCTTTCTTGTTGGGACATAATTGGCCCCTTATTACTAAATATGATCTTATACTCAGTCAAGGAGGGGAACTTCCATAAAAATGACAATATTGCACTCATAACAGTCCTCCTTAAAAAAGACAAAGACCCCAACGAGTGCGGTAGTTATAGACCTGTAAGCCTCCTCGGAACAGATATCAAACTGTACTCTAAGGTATTAGCCATCAGATTACAAAAGCATATGACGTCTTTAGTTCACCCGGACCAAACTGGCTTCATAGGAGGCCGCCTGATCACTGAGAACATAAGACGTATACTGCACGTACTTGATGCCGACAAGGAGGACACCATACCTAAGGCGATGCTGTCCCTGGATGCTATGAAGGCCTTTGACAGGCTGGAATGGTCGTATCTGTGGGCAGTGCTAGAAAGGATGGGGTTAGGAAAAGGATTCATCGATATGATTAAAGTATTATACAAAGACCCATCGGCCATGATTACAACAGGCACAATCATCTCCCAAATATTTCCGGTATCACGCTCTGCCAGACAGGGTTGTCCTCTTAGTCCCGGGCTGTTCAATCTATCATTAGAGCCTTTAGCACAATATATAAGACAATCCCAATCCATAGAACCAATCGTAATCAAGGGCACACAACAAAAAATTTGTTTATATGCGGACGATGTAATATTGTTCATGCAAAACCCCAACACCACATTGCCTCATCTGCTCAAGTTGATTGAGGACTTTGGTGATTTATCGGGATTTAAGATAAATTGGCCGAAGTCGGCTTTCCTTCCACTTAACATCCCTGCAAAAAAAGATACAACCCTCCCAGGACAGATACCGATGGTAAAACATTTCAGATGCTTGGGAGTGGAAATATTCCCTACCATAAGACAAACGGTGAAGCACAACTACACAAAAATCCAAAACAAAATCAAAGACGACCTTGATAGATGGGCAAAACTTAAAAACACAGTACAAGCACGGATATCAATAGTTAAGATGGATGTACTACCTAAAATCAACTTCTTCAGTTCAATGCTACCGTTACCCCCTCCAGAGGGTTACTGGAAAAGATTACACTCCTCCACATACAAATTTATTTGGAATAACAAACTTTTTTCCTATATTTTAAGGCGTACACATTAAGTCCATTGACAACATGGTTTGACTCCCAAGCATTAGCATCCTGGAGAAAAATAGAAGAAAACATAGTAGCCCCACATAGACTGAAGGACATAGCATACACTAAACTACCAATCAAGCACTGTGAACGAAAATGTGGCCCCATAATTACTCATGCGATCCGGATATGGCGTGAATCACAAAAAAAAAATCCTAACCCACAAAAATGGCACAATCATACTCCCTTATTCAATAACAATGCACTCTTAATTGGAAAACGACCTATAAGATTCCCTATATGGGAAGAGCAAGGCATACACTCATTAGGGGATGTTTTTAACAAACAGGGTTTTTGTAGTGATAAAGAAATACGCAAAAAATTTAATCTCACCAAGTCCACATGGCTTTTTCACAAACAGTTAGAGCTATGTTTGAAGTCTCACGGTGTTCCATTAGACAGACCAATTGAACACCACAGATACCACAAACGCAAGAGAGACATCGAGAGGTTTTGTTTCAGAATTTTATCATCAATTACTAACGTCCTCGTATGAAACCCTCCAACTTGACTCTGTCTGGAGGAGGGATATACCAGACCTGGAAAATGACTTTGATTGGCAAGGAGCCTGGGCAAATGTCCGACTTACATCAAGGAACCCGGATCATCAACAAATCAATCTTAACTATATTCACAGGACATACTTGACTCCTATAAGACTGTGCCGAATGGGGCTTAAACAAGATTCCAAATGCACCCAATGTGCAAATGGGGACAAAGGGACATTTATGCACATGTATTGGGACTGCTCACCAGTTAAGGCATTCTGGAAAGATGTGACCCAACAAATATCAAAACTCGTATCTTGGAATATACCTGTACACCCCTCGGTATTATTATTGAATGATGTTTTTGAGTTTGCAGTGAATCCACAGCTAAAGAGATTGGTTTTATCGGGTATCACAGTAGCCAAAAAGCTGATCGCATCACGCTGGTTTCAACCGGAAAATATTTGCCGTAAAGTTTGGTTTCTTACATATCTCGATGTAATTTACCATGAAATATCTACAGCAAGAATTCTGGGTCTCAATGAATCCAAAATGTCAATGTGGTTAGAAGTGGTGGAGAGAATAAAAGCTAGCTTATAATGGTAGTGTCTGGTTAGGTGCGAGGGATAGTGGAGGTACTTCTCAAGGTGGGGTCCGGGAGGGGGGGGTTCGAGCTGAGCATATGTGTGTAGTTTTTTTTAGATAACAGGTATTAGGGGTATATCTTATATAAGACAACTAACTAAAATGTGATCTCATTGGATGTGCCCTGACAATTAATGCTTGTATATCTTATCGTGTGTTGTCATGTTTGTTTATATGTTTGTTTAAAAAATAATAAAAAAATAAAATACAAATTCAACATACGACTGTCCCTCCGACCTGCGATAACCTCTAAAACGCTGACGATAGGCCTCGGGGACTAACTCATAAGCCCTCAATATGGAAGCTTTAACAAGCTCATAGTCAGCACTTTGTTCAAGGGACAGAGCAGTATAGGCTTCTTGCGCCCTACAAACAAGAACACACTGCAGCAGCAGTGTCCAGGCTGTATCAGGCCACTTCAATGTGGTTGCCACCCGTTCAAAAAGGGGAAAATAACTTTCCACATCCTTCTCAAAAAAAGGAGGCACCATCCTAATATTCTTGCCTACATCAAAACCGGAACGCGACTCTGACTGCAGAGCCCCCGCCTGCAAGGCAGCATGCTTAAATTCAAGCTCCTTCTGCGCACGCTCGTGCTCCAGCAACATGTGTTTCTCCTTAAGCTCATGCTCCTCTTTCCTCTCCTCTCTCTCTTTAAGCTCATGCTCACGCTCCTCTCTCCTCTCTTTAAGCTCACGCTCCTCTCTCCTCTCCTCACGCTCTTGTAGCAACTGTATTTCCTTAAACTCCAACTCTCTAAGCATCCACTCACCCTCCGCACCAGATAGCAGCGGAGACGCGTCAGACAAAGTAGGCTCCTCCACCCTCGCCGCAAGCACCTGCTCCCTAACGAGCAAAACCCTCAAAGCACTCAAGGCAGTTGGTTTCAAACGTTTCTCACTGGCAGAAAGCTCTACCTTGTAGTGCACAGCAAGCTCCAGAAGCTGTTCTTTGGAAAACCTCTCCAACATGTCATGAGAAGGGCGATCAACAAAATCCTTAATGGAAGCCATCTTCACTGCACCAGCGCCACAACCTGCTCACTTTAGAGTCACTAAAAACACCCTAGCATACACAAATTACCTCAGACCCACTGAAGAACCACGAAGAACCACTGAAGAACCACTAAAGAGCCACTAACGAACCTCTATCCTACCTACCCTTAAGCTAATGCCCTGTAGACCTAACCCTCTTCAACCACACCTGCTACCAGCCAAAGATCATATTGACCATCCACCCGTCAAGTATATGGTATGGTACAAGACAAGTAGATGGTGCTAATCATTTCTCTGACTGCCCCAGGAGTATGTGGTGCACAGGAAGCTAACAAACAACCAGAAAATAATGTCCCTACCTACATGTGGTGTGCACTAAACTATATATTTTAACAGCATTAAGTAGTCACATCAAATTACAAAAGAATACGGCATACTCACCTGTTTGATGATCGGCTCAAGCCCCCACGTTACACAACATGTAACGAACACCACCCACACTATAGCACCACGACACACCATGCAAAACAAACAAAAAAAACACCAAACAAATTCTAGGGGTATTTGTTTCCAAATTCATCCCGGACGAGCGCCCAACTGTTACGACCCTGGCTCAAAGGGACGCAACCTATGTGCAAACCGACACCCGTGTTTAACTCAAAATACTACTCTAACAATGAATTACTGGTACAAACTAAAGAGCAAAGAATGAGAGAACGTGACAACTCTCTGTTAACACACACTCCTCTAGCCACAGACAGAGTGCATGTGTGTCTCAGAGACTGGTTTTAACCTGCCAGCAGGTATCCAATCAGCAGTAATTAGCTAATTAGCAGCCCTCACCTGCATGCCCAGTGACACAGGAGTGATCAAGCTCATGGTACATAACACCTACTGTCTAAAAAGACAGGGCGGGGCTACAGAGCGCCGTCAGGCCGTGATTGGACAGCAGCCACAACTCAGCCTCAACGGTCTCTGTGACAGGGCACGACGGCGGGAAATCACTCGTTTTCGCTAAATGTTTCCACCCAAACAACTGCTTCATTCAATGGAGCATCAGTGTGTTTCTGTTGAAAGGATTAAATGCTTGTCGGACACATATCAAGACACCAAGCAGATGTAAAATTGTTTTCTCCTTAGGGGTCTTGGGATATTTCATATGTTTTGGCTAATTTTGATTTAAATTGTATAATTCCCATTTTAAAATGTTTTACCATGGTATGTTTGGTATCTTTTTTTTTCAGCACAGCCTCACATATATGACCTGACAGTTAGTTTTCATATTGTATAATACTGTATATACTGTATACTGCATAATGTACAACACAAAACACAAAATCGGATTGAGAAAATGTGTTATTTTTAGTATGAACCAATGCAAACATATCAAATCAAGGATATAAAACAGTGGAAATGCACCCTCAGGTAGCATATTTACATAAACAAAAGAGAACAGATCAGAATTCAATTTACAAAGCATTATTTTCTCCATACACAGGTAATAAACACAGACGAAATTTTGATTCTCAACTGGAAATGATCACCAGCATGCTTTTTTTTAACAAAAAGTCAGTAAAGGTAATTTTTTTTACAAAAAAAAGAAAAAAAAATTTACAGTAAAAAGGTAAAAAATAACTAAATAATTAAATTGTGGGATATTCAATATACATATATACAGTACACATATGACTAGAGTGCAGTCATATAGAGTGCAGGATGCCTGAGGCGTATCCAAAAAAAATATTGCACCTGTCAAACTGTAACGCCTTTTGACAGGTGTTACCTGTGTATACGTGGCATGGGGGTCTAGCTGCGGTCCTGGGGGTCTGCACGGCATGAACCGGAGGGGCTGAGGGGCTGGATCAGGATCACTGTCGGTCTTCCAGGGCGTCTGATCTCCTGCCTGATCTCCTGCCTGGGCTGGACGTCTTGGCCTGGCCTGGGTTGTCCTGCATCGGCCTGGAGCAGGCTGCTCATCATGTCTGCACATAAATGGCACACACATTGTACATATAAGACACTGCTCATACAACACACACACACTGTATATACACTCAATATTCCATTCTGTATATATTGCGTACAAAGTCTGCAAACCTAGTTATAAGGGTTAGGGTTGGCTTGGGCACGCCCTGCCCCCCTAGATGTCCCAGGCAAATCATTGCTGTAGACAATGACATGTAAAAATACATTATTTTCAACTTTTATGAACAGAGTAATAACTAAAACAAAAGCACTAATAATAATAATAATAATAATAATAATAATAATAATAATAATAATAATAATAATAATAATAATAATAATAATAATAATAATAATAATAATAATAATAATAATAATAATAATAATAATAATAATAATAATAATAATAATAATAATAATAATAAGTCTCTCACCTGTCTTGGTTAGCCCTCCTTCCAATGTCTCACTGAACTGGTTGAAGGCAGGGCTTCTGCTCCTTGCTCCTCCTCACTGGATCGTCAACGTTAGCACATGGATAGCTCAAACTACTACTACTAAAACGTCTACTAATACTACTACTACTACTACTGCTACTACAACTACTACTACTGCTACTACTACTACTACCACTACTATTACTGCTAGTACTGCTACTACTACTGCTACTACTACTGTTATAAAAGTCGAACTACTAACTACTAACTGTCCGACAGAAATTATCTAGTGGACGAATTGTGCAGGCTTGTTCTACTCTTTCCGCCTCCTTCGTCACTTCCTCCCAATCTTTTCCGTTTCATTCTAGCACAAAAAATGGCCAAGATATTGATAAAAATGTAACGCATGTAAAATTATATCTGGCACATTTTACGCGTGCGTAAAAGTTTATTTAGCATCGAATTGAAATGATCCTGGTTGAGTCATTTATTGGTTTATCAAGACAAAATAAAAAGTAGCGTGTAGTTTCAAGGCCACGTCATAATGCCACGCCGAAGAAAACCCGGAAATGGACTAAGTTTTCGATACAGAGCGGCACAAACTGATGACGTCACTTCATCACGGCGCCGTGAGCCGCGACCGGGAACCGTTAATTTGACAAGCAATTTCAGGCAATTTAATACCCAGATAGTAAAAGGGGGCATTTTCCATATTTCAACTTAGTAAATCACACATCAGTCATTTTTAAAGAATGTGGAGGATTTCAACTTTCAGGAATTGCTCCTTGTTTGGCTCCGTTCACACTGCAGGCCTTAGCGCTCAATTCTGATTTATTGCTCAGATCTGTTTTTTTGTTTTGTTGGCTGTTCTGTATTTTCTTTAATTTTTAAAAAAAAATTACCAATATCCGGTCACATGAACCGGTCACATTCCTGAACTTGACCCACAGGCGCAAATTAACATTAAAGAAGATTGTGACAAATGTCAATATAGAGTGACGTAAAAAGTTACATGAAAGTCCCATGACTGTTCAGACTGAGGTCGCATTCCAAATAAAACAGACCTGTATCTGATTCAGGACCACATTATGAAAGTGGTCAAAATCAGAATTGAAAAGAACAGATTCCATGTGATTTGTGCTGCTCACACTGTTGGCTACCGAGCCCCGGTCAAGGCCGTTGGCGGAAAGTGGTGTTGTTGTCCAGCAGGGGGCACTCTGTCCTCTGGACTAGTCAGTAACAATGCCCCTGTTACGGTGATAGGGACACCGTATAGCTGCGAGTGCCGTCCCTCGTGAAAAAAGAAATCCAAATAAAATAAATAACCACACTTTCGACCGTTTTCGGCTTGCCATTGCCCTGACTGCTTTGTTGTTGAATCAAGTCAAATCCTAGGTAAGCGTATATTGCGTGTGTGAACGTTGACGTGATTTTTTTTTTTTTTTTAAATATATACCGTACTTTTCGCACTATAAGCCGCACCTGACTATAAGCCGCAGCAGCTAAATTGAATGATGTGTACATATATAAGCCGCACTGGACTATAAGCCGCAGGTGTTTTAATGTTTAATTACCATATGTAATTAGCATTGGGACACAATACTGTCGGACAAATAACAAGAATTAACTCATTTACAAGTTGTATTAAGTTTAGCAAATAAGGGAACAGATAAATAACATTTCAATGCAGTCAAAAAAGCAATATTTTGATTTTAACATTTTCGGGTTTGGTCACGTCGAGTCACATATAAGTCGCACCGTTATATAAGCCGCAGGGTCGAAAAATGGGGGGAAAAGCCGCGGCTTATAGTCCGAAAAGTACGGTATATAATTTTCTTTTTTTACAGTACCGAAATCTGGCACCGACGGATCTCACGTGAATCGGTACTCGGTACCCAAACCAACCCAACTATCCAAGAACCACGGTCGTCCTCACAGTCACTACCAACCTTGATGTAATTAAGAAGTTTCCTCAAACCGCGGGGCGCCACGGCGAGCCAGGACACCCCGCACACGGGCCAAGACGGGTCCACCACGCCCTCCGCATCCTGGTCACGCTTCATACTCAGCAGCGGTCCTTCTCCCCCTCCTCCGGGTCTCACCTTACGAGACGTGTAGTAGTTCAGCGCGAAGAAGTCCGCCGTGCCCAAAATGCCGGGCTCCTCCGTGGAGAACCGGGGCAGTCTGGAGCCGCCGGCACCGCCGCGGTGCCCCGCCTCCTCGCTCCGGGCCTCGGTGATGGCGGCCCTCATGGTCTCCGGGTAGTCTCCGGTGACAAACACGGGCCAGGCGAACCACCCGAGCGTGAAGGCCAGGTATCTCTCTGTGGCGGCTACGTCGTCCGTGCTAGCCGGGTCCAGCGGCTCGGCCCAGTCGCTGTTGATGGCCAGCGACACCGCGCCACCTTGTTCCGGCCTGTAGAGGGCGTCGTAGCTGTGCCAGGCCGCGGCGTGGGCGCGCAGCATGTTATGACCCGCGAGGTAGGCGGTGGCGAGGCCCGGCTCTTTGGTGCCGGGCGCGTGGAGGCCGTCCTCATGGCCCAGCTTGGCGCACACGTACGGCTCGTTGACGGTGATCCACAGTTTGACGCGGTCCCCGAACGTCTGGAAGCAAAAGCGGGCATAGGCGTCGAAGAGGGTCGCCAGCTCCGGGGATTTCCAGCCTCCCAGGTCCTGGAGAGCTTGAGGCAAGTCGAAGTGGTAAAGGGTGACCATAGGCGTCACGTTACAGGCCAGCAAATCATCAATGATCCGGTTGTAGTATTGTACACCTGTCAGATCAAAGTAGAGGGAGTTAATAGTCATGAATGGGTAATAGCGAGGTTTTTATTATTTATTATTATTATTATTATTATTATTATTATTATTATTATTATTATTATTATTATTATTATTATTATTATTATTATTATTATCTCCAATGTTACCCAGCGTTTGTAAGATAAGATAAAATATTCCTTTATTTGAAGATTCAGGCATCATAGCAGCATGGGGGGGGGAGGTACAGGTATGGGCAAGGTAATAGTAGAAAGACATAAATATAGGCAATAAACAGTGTGAACAAAGGCACATGAGGGTCGGTTACAATAAATATAGGCAATAAAAAAATTAGAGAGTAAAAGTAAACAGTATACACAAGGTACAGTATACACAAGGTACCCTAACTGGCATGATATACGTCATACGTTGTAGTCCGTGCAGGTTTTCATGGTTAAGAGTCAGACACACTCAGTGGTCAGACGTTCCTAATAGTTCTCCAGCTGCTGGCGGCAGTCCATGCCCACGGTTGTGGAGCCCGATGGCCGCTGGCATGAAGGACTGGCCAAGGCGGTTAGTGTAGTGTCAGGGGGGCGTGAATACTTTACCCAAGGCAGTTGTCGTTCCGCGTTCGGTTTGCGCGCCCTGATTGGCCTCTCAGCGCCCAATCGCGTTAGCCCTACTATCGCCTAACTACTCGCTCAATATACTACTATCACTCAAGCGCCGTGCATCAGCTTTCAGTTAACGTCGTATTGTTTTCGCCTCTCTATTAACGTAACTCGCTATTCATATCAATCGACATCACATCAATATAAATAACGTATTGTTTTCATCTCTCACATCAATATAAATAACGTATTGTTTTCATCTCTCTATTAACGTAACACGCTATTCATATCAATCGACATCACATCAACCCAGCCTCCTCCAATGTACAGTTTCTATGTCAAATGTATATACACTCTTTTTCTGGACACTTTTTGTATCACAAACAGTACTGTATTTGCAAATCTGGTATGTCATAAATGTATAGATGTAGCAGTACTGTCTATCTGTATGTCATGTGTGTCATATATGTTATGATGAATTGAAAATGGGGGACCCTGATGTAAACAAGACGAACCCTATTCCCCATACCTGGCTAACTGAGTTAGCCGGATAATTTTCAGCATAGCTTGACTTAAGCCAGACATTTACGTTCCCCGAAGTCGGATTTTCTAAATCGCCATGGTAACAGATCAGAAAGTTTGAACCTGCTCCGGAGCAGGGTTAAGTTCAGTTAGCTGGATGAACCATGGACCACAATGGAAACAAGCCTTGGCTTTATTGTGTTTTATCCATTTTTGACCTGCGTTATTGACACTGTTATTGTCTTGTCTTTTAAAATGTTTTTTTGTCATACGATTTGTGTCAAAATAAAGTATTCAATATTCAACTCGCAAAGAAGTGCCAGCTCGCTTCCTGAAATAATTACCACAGTGTAGATCTGCATTATACCATTCTAAATTATGTTTTTGTGCTTCGTTTTCCTAGAGGGGGCTTTTGAAATGTAAAATAATAGACCTAAATGCTGATAATAAATCATATTCAGCCTATAGATTTACTTTGTCCTAAATAAAATAATGCACGTCATATACGGCGCTCGGAGTCGCGATACACACTGCATGTGGTTATTTTAATAACGCCGCATTGCAAATGTGAATGCCGCGGGGATATCGGCCGTTTGGTTCTGATTAGTTTCATACATTCTCTGCTGTAGATTTGCTTAACGGAGCACCCGGATTGTGTTTCATTCAAGCATAAAATTGAAGTGTCTATGCGTGGATTGTGGTCTTTGTGGATTATGAATTACGAGGAATCTGAGGATTGTTGAATTGTATCATCACTCACACGTTATTGTGATATTGTAACTGGGATTAAAGTGTCTGATGAGATGCGCTGTTTGACGGATTAGAGCAATTGAATGAGCCGTTGACGTCACATTAATGCATTTGAGCAAATGCATTATCTGTTCAAGCACTGTTATCTGATGATGAACATGCGTCACTGGTATAAACCAAAGGTTAATCAATTCAATGCATATGGATTATGTCCGAAACAGATTCAAACCTGATTAATAGTGAAACTGTATAGCCGGCTCCAAGCCTCTCTGTTATTTCGGGGGTCGCGCCTTGAAAATTGTATTTATATATAAAATACATGTTACCTAAGCCGAGCGCATACAGTGCAGATATCCTCATAAGCATCTATTAATTCTTATCAATTAGATACTCTTTGGGCTTGTTTGTATCTACTTATTCTGAAAGAGTTTAACTAATTATTTTCCCTAGCAATAGATCTCATTCGATTATTCATTCCATTAAGCCTACTGCCAGCAGGCACATTTAAAGAAATATAATCTGATTGATTGGGGTAATGAGGGATTTAACATTAGCCTATAGATTATGCATTTAACTTGTCGGCGAGGCTATTGAGCCGTATGTATTGTACCCATTCTGCAATATGTTAATAAAGTTTTAAATCAATCAATCAATCAATGCCGTTAGAAAATCAGGATTTCTGCGATCGACACCTGCTGTCTTTTCAGCTGAGGCGGCCGCGCGCACTGATCCTGAGCATCAAGTCTGGTTCGAATTAACGAGACTGAATCCACCTTCGAGGAACAGGGAAAGCGCGGATTCAAACATCAGGTTAATTGAATCTGGATAATGGGACTTTTGATCGACTTAGTTGAACCAGGTACAGGGAATAGGGCGGTCTGCATCCCCTTAGCTATTGAGTTAGTATATTGTGAGACTCTTCGGCGGTAGCGAGTTAGGCGATAGGTAGTTGAGTGATAGTTAGTTTTAGTATATGATGCACGGCGGAGGCGAAAACAATACGAGGAAATGGGAACTGAAGTATTGAGCGAGTAGTAGGGCTAACGCGATTGGGCGCTGAGAGGCCAATCAGGGCGCACAAACCGAACGCGGAAGGACAACTGCCTCGGGTAAAGTATTCACGCGTCAGGTACAGTATGAGTCTGTGGCTGAACGTGCTCCTCACCTTGGCTAGCTCCTCATAGAGGGGGTAATATCCTATTATTATTATTATTATTATTATTATTATTATTATTATTATTATTATTATTATTATTATTATTATTATTATTATTATTATTATTATTATTATATATTATTATTATTATTATTATTATTATTATTATTATTATTATTATTATTATTATTATTATTATTATTATTATTATTATTATTATATCTCCCATGTTTTTACACCTCTCACAATCTTCCTGGACACTTTAAATTGTTTACACTTATTACTGTACATTTCACTGTATATTTCTGTAAATCTTTTGCTGGATAGTTTATATTTAAGAATTTAGAATGTACCGTAATTCCTCTAATAGTAACCGGGTCTCAAATACAAGCCGGGTCTCTATTAATGGCCGGGTGCGCTCTTGAGCTAAGCAATTATAAGCCGGCCTCCTAATACAAGCCGGGTTACTAATATACTGAGCTGCATACTGAGCTAGTTACTTGATTTCACCTTGAAAACGTTGAAATGACCAGTGACCACCTGTAATTGCACTGTTTACTATTTCATACAGTACTTGGTTTCAATAAATGAACCCAGTACATTTTACTGGGTTCAAACTGACACAAAATGTTGATTTATTCATTATGATCCGTTTGAAATATAGGCCTCCCTCTTATACAGGCCTCCTCCTAATACAAGCCTGGTACCCGCTACAGTTGAAACAAATACAAGCCGGGGTTACTATTAGAGGAATTACGGTATATACATACCAGAATGTATATCCCCGGACCGTATTTTATTCTTTATTCTATTTTATTCTTATTTTTATTATCATTATATTCTTATTCTTATTTTAGTCCTATTGACTACCTAAATGTTTATTGTTGTTCAATGTGAGCGATCTGTAGTACCGAATTTCCCTCTGGATTATTCAAGGATTTCTATTCTATTCTATTCTATTCATGTTCAGTTCAGAGTTTTTTTTTTCAGTTCAGAGTTTTTATTTGCCACATGGAATCATACAATCAGAGTTTCTTCATTACACAATCATAAATATCATTCCATGGACAAAAGGAGCAGGAAGAAGAATAAATCTTATAGTTACCTGCCCCTTATTCCTAAACTAAACAAGTATTTACTTAATGGTCGGCGTACAACCTAATTTACACAAATAATAATTTATACCATTATACAAGAAACACACAATCCACAGTTAAACAAGAAAAAATTAAATAATAATAATAATAATAAAGAATAAAGAATAAAAGAAAGAGAAAAAAAAGAAAAGATCTCACTATTCAGATCACATTTGATTTTCATACTGACTAAATATATATATATTTTTTTTAATTTTGAATTGATAAACACTATTACATCCCTTAAGCTCGCTATGGAGAGAATTCCACAACTTTACACCAATAACTGAAGGACACATCTGTTTAAGTGTGGTACGTGCAAACTGATGTTTAAAATTGTATTTTCTCCTACTAAACTCACTTTCTAAATGAAAAAGATTTTGTAGTTTTTCTTAAGTTTAATTATGTTACCCAGCCCTTGTGTCTTGGGATATGACTTTGGGTTCCACAGAAGATGATGATGATAATAATAATAATAATAATAATAATAATAATAATAATAATAATAATAATAATAATAATAATAATAATAATAATAATAATAATAATAATAATAATAATAATAATAATAATAATAATAATAATAATAATAATAATAATAATAATAATAATAATAATAATAATAATAATAATAATAATAATAATAATAATAATAATAATAATAATAATAATAATAATAATAATAATAATAATAATAATAATAATAATAATAATAATAATAATAATAATAATAATAATAATAATAATAATAATAATAATAATAATAATAATAATAATAATAATAATAATAATAATAATAATAATAATAATAATAATAATAATAATAATAATAAACTTTATTTGTATAGCACTTTTCATACAGAAGTTGCAGTTCAAAGTGCTTCAGAACAGTAAATAATACAGGCATAAGCGAGCATAAAAAAGATAGAGGTAGCAAGGTAAGGTAAATCACAGTGTTTCACATTAGGATCTAGCATCCCAATAGGCCTTTCTGTTTACAGTTTCATTCAGTAATACAAATAATAAAAATAGAATAGACAGAGTAAAAACAAAGTGCGGTTAGCTTTAGGCTAATAGAAAAGTCCATTCATAATAAAAATAAAAAAAAAACACCGGTCTGTAACAGGGAACACTGCATTATCGATAGGGTTGGGCATCGTTTAGATTTGAACGATTCCGGTTCCGATTCTCCATTTCGATTCCTGTTCTAAACGATTCTCGCTTCAGGTCAAAACAGGTCACAGCTTATTTCGCAGGAGATTTTTTTATTTTTATTTTTTTTATCTTAAATTTTTTTCATACTATTCACATTGTCAGTTGACTTGATACAGTTTAATTTGCTGTACTGTAACTAGGGTATTAATTAACAAAGTATTATTATTTTTTTTAAGAATCGAAATTAAGAATCGAAATGGAAGTTAGGAACCGGTTCCTATTAGAACCGGTTCTCGGTGCCCAACCCTAATTATCGAGACAGCGCCCCTAGGAGGATCTGGCCGGTAATGCACTTTTCCGAATTCCAAGAGTAGGGTAAATCTGCAGTGCCACTCTGTGACATTGAGGTCGCTTTCACATATAGTTTTGGTGGACTCGGTGCGGTTCTGGGGGTGAAGTTGCAACATTGTTGCATTCTTCATTTGGTTCGCCTGCGTTCACATAGAAATCTGTGAGGCGGACCGAGACCTTCTGGACAACGTCACGCGGTCGAAAAGGGCGCTCGGCTATTGGACAGTGGAAATGTGTGTGTGGCTGCGAGCCCGTGTGTGCGCGCGCGTGTGTGTGTGTGTCTGTGTGTGGACTGTCTGCGAGCCCTCCAGATCAGCGGAGCGAGTTTTGACATGGCATTGATCCATTGTTCTATTGAAGCACATTACCACCATCCTCTCGCTAAACAACTTGTAGACCACGGTGTTTTTATGAGAGCCCACAAGTAGCTGTTTTATTAATAATATAATAAGCCACGTTTTTTCTTCCTTCTTCCCAAGATGCACAGATATATAGATATATAGATAGATAGATAGATAGATAGATAGATAGATAGATAGATAGATGCAGTGTGCTTGTTTTGCAGTGAATGAATGCTGCGAGCAGTGGTAATAATAATCACTTCCTATATTTGGTTCGCGTTTGGTCCGCTGAAGCCGAACCGAGACCTACGTTTTCAGGCGGACCAGAGTTCGCCTGTTTGGTCCGCGAACCGAGTTCGACACGCATTCACACAAACCCGAAAAACCGGACTATCGAATTCTGGTCCGAAAGTCCGGACCAAACAGCCCCTGTGTGAAAGCGACCTGAGTAGGATATTAAAATTGAATAAAAGCCAAAACAACCTTGCCACGTATATATATATACTAGGGATGCCCCGATCACGTTTTTTGCCACCGATACCGATCACCGATCGTCGTGAGCCATATCGGCCGATACCGATCCGATACCGATCGTTTTTGATTAAAAGAAATTAAATTTTTCTTTTTTTTTTTTTTTTTTTTATAAAATATATATATTATATAATTAGACTTGTACTTGTATTATCTGCGAGACATCGCCACCACGCAACAAGCTCCACTGTCTGTGTGTACTCTAGTAGCCTCCAGCTACAGCCAGGATTCTCCGGAGCTGCAGCTGGACCTATACTCGAGTAGCCTCGAGCTACGGCCAGGATTCTCCGGCGCTGCACCTGGACCCTATTGGTATAACGTTACTTAACTGTGCTCAGCAAGCCCTCAGCTCGAATACGCATCGAATCAGTGTTATAAGACATTGATATCAGGAGCTATCTGTTAGGGCTGTCTTAAATACTTCGAAGCTTCGAAGCTTTGTTCGATGGCACAAGCTTCGAACATGAAAAAAAAATCGAAGTAAAAAATAAATAAAAAAAAAAAAGATAAAAAAAATTGTGTGTGTGTGCGTGTGTGTGTGTGTGTGTGTGTGTGTGTGTGTGTATGTGTGTGTGTGTGTGTGTGTGTGTGTGTGTGTGTGTGTGTGTGTACTACCCATCCCAGTTAGGACAGCCGAATCCCGTCCAATCTTTCGCCGTCGACTAAAGACTCACTTCTTCAACCATTATCTGAAATGATAAAAAAAAAAGAAAAGAAAAAAAATCTAACCGTGACTAACCTTACTGTCATGCACTTTTCCTAATAAACTAACCTACACTGTAACACGCAACACTTTGATAAACATTGTTACTCAGCTGATAGAGTTGTACCCTTCTTGCTGTCTTGTCGTACAGAACTTGTAAGTCGCTTTGGATAAAAGCGTCAGCTAAATGACTAAATGTAAATGTGTGTGTGTGTGTGTGTGTGTGTGTGTGTGTGTGTGTGTGTGTGTGTGTGTGTGTGTGTGTGTGTGTGTGTGTGTGTGTGTGTGTGTGTGTGTGTGTGTGTGTGTGTGTGTGTGTGTGTGTGTGTGTGTGTGTGTGTGTGTGTGTGTGTGTGTGTGTGTGTGTGTGTGTGTGTGTGTGTGTGTGTGTGTGTGTGTGTGTGTGTGCACGCGCATGGGGCCATTGGGTGGGGCCGGGGGACAAATACACTGGAGGAAAGTAACCCAGCTCAGCACTGCCCAAATTATATCATCACTATTGCCTGTTTGAAGGATATCATCCTCAAATACATATACACCTACATGCCTTGTAGAATTCCACACATAAGAAAGAAAGATACTGGGATGAATAAACAAAATAGGAAATAAAATTTAGATAAGGTGCTACTGAGATGTTTTGGTGAGTTCTTTGTTTTTTTGTGGAAGTTGCCCTTCTTAAAAATGCATGAACATTCACTGATAATTGGTCTGTAGTGGAGTCTACAAGGTCTACATTGCCGGACCATGTAGAATCCGGACCTTGTAGACTGACATAATTCTGTGCATAGTTTAGTCTACACAGGCCATATTTCAAATAATCAAAATCTTACTTCATTCATCTTAAACATTCTTGATTTGGGGGATTGGTAGTTCCCATGAAATCTGTAGTTGTTCAAACGACAACAGCGATCCACCTTGAATTAAATCACACAGCCGAGTGAAACCTTGTTGGCTCAGTCACAAAATTAATTAATCCAACCCACTTTATTTATAGAGCACATTTAAAAACAACAAAGTTTATGAACGTGCTGTACAAGTCCCACAACATAAGATAAAAAAAATAAATAAAAAATCGAAGCTTCGAATTAAAATCGAAGCTCGGCCCCGAAGCTTCGATTGCCAAAAAAAGATTCGAAGGTCAGCCCTACTATCTGTAGCTACTGCTAGCCGGATATATAACGTTAATACAACGCCTCAGTGAATTATTTAGTTCAATGGGACATTTCGTTTTTAACAGTGAACTAACTTGCGCTAACATGAGCTAACAGCTAAGAGCTAACAGGTATCATACCTACCTACTATACTTGCTAGAGCGTTTGTTGATGTCAGGAGCTATCGGTAGCTGGCCGGCTAGATACCGTTCGGTTAGACAATGCCTCATCATGTATTAAACTAAAAGTGAATAGTTGACTGGGTCATTTTGTAACGGTAGCTAAGCTAACGTTAGCTCAGGGAGACGCCGACACGCCGTCCTCCCGTGTCTCAATAGACTAGACCCGTGTTTACATGCGTGCGGGAGGGGCTGGACTCGAGAGCAGACAGAACTCAGCGACAGCGACTGAGATCGGGTTTGACGATCGGTGAAAATAAAACATTATCACCGATCAAGGATCGCATATTTATACTGAATATCGGCCGATAACGATCGGTGGCCGATCGATCGGTGGCCGATCGATCGGGGCATCCCTAATATATACGTGGTTGGCCCTTTAAGCATGGCGCCAAAACACGTATATATACGTGGTTGGCCCCGAATGTGTTAAGATTTACCGGGTACCTTTTTGATTGACATGCCGCGTGGTCCCGTCGGGCAGCAGGCGGGCCCAGGAGAGAGACAGGCGGTAGTGGGTCAGTCCAAGCTGCTGGACACACCGTAGGTCCTTCTCCCAGAACTCGTAGCTCTTACAGGCCTCGTCTCCGTCCTGTTGTCCAAACACTCTGCCTTTCTCGCGACAAAACGTGTCCCAGATACTCGGACCCTTGCCGTCTGCATCCCAGCCACCTGACGTCACCACCGCGGATACAAAGTTTCAAGTGTCAAAACGTGGTATGCAGGTAATGGGCCAGTAATTTGGTTTAGAATGAAAGCTTTAAGTGTGCAGGCGCAATAAAGCTGCAAGGAAGAGAGATGTTGATAAGATAAAGAATGATTAAGTATTTTATGGGTTATAAAAGGCAAACCCCTTGCAATAATTACCATCTTACTGAGCCTTTACAAAAGCCCTGTGTTAAAAGAACATTCTACCTATACATCGTAAAATAAGATGCTTATTCTTACCATATATATATCCATATCTGTCTGTACATACTTAAACCTTCTATATGCCTTGCCTAAGTACGTATACACCTGCATATAACTGTATGATAGCGTGTACAATAATGCTGTATACCGTGTATATATATTTATTCTTACCATATATGTAGTATATATATATTATCCATATGTCTGAATATACCTGCATATAATCCATATAACTCTGTATAATAGCATGTACAATAATGCTAACGTGTATATATTTATTCTTACCGTACATATATCTGTCTGTACATACCTGCATATAATCCTTTATACAAATCTGTAGATACTATATCTATTGTACATATCCCTTACCTACTCTTACTAGTTAAACTGCTGGCCAGTATGACTTACTTACTACCATAGTGTCGTTATACCGTATTACCTGTATCACTGTACATATTAATACTACAACTCTGTACACACATCTGATTAGCACTATTGCTCAGTAGTACTAATTTATATATTTTATATCCAGTTAAATCTCCTGTAAGCTACATTGTATATTATAATACTGTTCCACTTTACTGTTACATTTGAACTCTGGTTGGATGCAAAACATGTCTTTGTTGTACTGTAGGCCTACTTAGATTCAAATGTCTAATAGACATGCACGCATACCGCAGTCTCAACAGATTTGTTTTACATTGCGTTTTACAGATGATCTGTACAGTGGGTGACAATAGTCACAAGGAAAGATGAAATTACCTACCTGGGTTCCATCCTAGAGGCTAATCTCTCCTGTGACAAAATGGCATCCAATGTAATAAAAAAAGTCAACCAACAAACTCGATTCTTGTACCGGATCTCCTCTCTGGTAAACAAGAATAGCCTGAAGACTCTAGCAGGAGCACTCATTCAAGGGTACTACGACTATGCTTGCACCTCATGGTACCAAAGCACCTCAAAGGCGCTAAAAACAAAATGACAAACATCTCAAAACAAACTGGTCAGACTACTGCTTGACCTTACTCCTAGAACCCACCTCACCCCTGCCCACTTTGACAACCTAGGATGGCTTAGAGTAGACGACAGAGTACAGCAACTTGCAATGGGCCTGGTCTACAAGATACACTACACGACCAAGGTACCCATGTACATGTCAAAATACTTCCCAAAGGTCAGTGAATACCACAATCATAACACCAGAGGGAGCTCCACAAATCATGTTAAACCCAGATTCGGCTCAAACAAGGGACTAAACACGTTTCGCAATTATGCCACATCAATGTGGAACGCCCTACCCAAAGCTGTAAAGGAATGTGAATCACTACCCACTTTCAAAACCACTCTCAAGGGACACCTACGGGAGACTGCAATTCGAAACTGGCCCCTGTAAATGTCCTAACCCAACCCCCTCCAATGTACAGTAATTTACATAGTATGGTTGTCAATATTCCAATGTACAGTTTTTCTTGTTTGTAGTGCCCCCCCCCCCCCCCCCCCATGTACAGTTTTTTCTTGTTTGTACAGTGTCCCCCCCCCCCCCCCCCAATGTAAATTACTCAGTATGGTTGTCAATATCCCAATGTACCCAACCCCCCCCCCCCCCACACAACCCCACCCAACCTCCTCCAATGTACAGTTTTTACGTCAAATGTACTCCCTTTTCTTGACTCTTTTTGTATCACAAACAGTACTGTATTTGCGGTCTGCATCCCCTTAACAATTGTGTGTATTGAGCTGTACTGTATTGTACCCATTCAGCAATCTGTTAATAAAGTTTTCAATCAATCAATCTCTTAACTTCTTATTAGATATAGCATGTGTGTGTGTGTGTGTGTGTGTGTGTGTGTGTGTGTGTGTGTGTGTGTGTGTGTGTGTGTGTGTGTGTGTGTGATTGATGATTGATTGAAAAAAATTATTAACAGATTGCAGAATGGGTACAGTACAGTACAGCTCAATACACACAATTGTTAAGGGGATGCAGTCATGCAGACCAGAGAAAGACTTGTCTTGTTTACATCAGGGTCCCCCATTGTGAGTGCGCGTGCGTGTGGTCACCGTGCATTATTATTCCTTGTCTCACACAACAAGGAAACATGGAGTAGGCCGATTATATATCATGTTATGTTATTATGAGTTATGACAAGGGGAACATGTCCCGGGTTGTTGTGCAGCTACATACCTTCAATCTGATACGCGGCGGTCGCTGCTCCCCACGCGAAGTATCGCGGGAACGACATGTCTCGCGGTGATGACGGGCCGGAGGGGGGGGGGGCAAGAAGCGGAACACTCTTTACGTTGAGCGGTTTCTGCTGTACAACCATAGATATATATTATCTATGTGTACAACAACGTGTTTACACTTTTCACGGTCAGTCCTCCTGCGTGGGCGATGTTGTAGAATATGAATTGAACCCGTGCGCGTACACAGAGAGAGAGAGAGAGCCTGGTCTCACGTGGTCACTTCTTCCATAGACGGCATCTGACTAACCGCCTGTGACACACACGTAAACACACACAGCCAGTCGACCACCGCACTTCCGCGTTACATGGAGCTCGTGATGGGGTGAATGAATGAATGAATGAAAACTTTATTTAACAGATTGCAGAATGGGTACAATACAGTACGGCTCAATACATACAATTGTTAAGGGGATGCAGACCTGAGAAAGACGTTTGTCTTGTTTCCATCAGGGTCCCCCATTTTCAATTCATATAGACATATATGACATACATGACATACAGATAGTCAGTACTGCTACATCTATACATTTATGACATACCAGATTTGCAAATACAGTACTGTTTGTGATACAGAAGGAGTCAAGAAAAGGGAGTATATACATTTGACGTAGAAACTGTACATTGGAGGTTGGGTGGGGGGGGTTGGGTACATTGGGATATTGACAACCATACTGGGTAATTTACATTGGAGGTGGTTGGGGGGGGGGGGGGGGGGCGGGGGGCATACTGTATAAACAAGTAACACTGTACATTGAGGGGGGGGGGGGAGGAGACACTGTACAAACAAACACAATTGTACATTGAACTATTGACAAAACCATACTAGGTAAATGACTGTACATTGGAGGGGGTTGGAATGATTGGGTTAGGATATTTACAGGGGCCAGTGTTGAATTGCAGTCTCCCGTAGGTGTCCCTTGAGAGAGGTTTTGAAAGTGGGTAGTGATCCACATTCCTTTACAGCTTTGGGTAGGGCGTTCCACATTGATGTGGCATAATTGCGAAACGTGTTTAGTCCCTTATTTGAGCCGAATCTGGGTTTGACATGATTTGTGGAGCTCCCTCTGGTGTTGTGATCGTGGTATTCACTGACCTTTGGGAAGTATTTTGACATGTACATGGGTACCTTGGTCGTGTAGTGTATCTTGTAGACCAGGCCCATTGCAAGTTGTTGTACTCTGTCGTCTACTCTAAGCCATCCTAGGTTGTCGAAGTGGGCAGGGGTGAGGTGGGTTCTAGGAGTAAGGTCAAGCAGTAGTCTGACCAGTTTGTTTTGAGATGTTTGTAATTTTGTTTTTAGCGCCTTTGAGGTGCTTTGGTACCATGAGGTGCAAGCATAGTCGTAGTACCCCTGAATGAGTGCTCCTGCCAGAGTCTTCAGGGTGTTCTTGTTTACCAGAGAGGAGATCCGGTACAAGAATCGAGTTCGTTGGTTGACTTTTTTTATTACATTGGATGCCATTTTGTCACAGGAGAGATTAGCCTCTAGGATGGACCCCAGGTAGGTAATTTCATCTTTCCTTGTGACAATATTGTCACCCACTGTAACTGAGAAGCCGTCGGTCTTGCTGAGTTTGTTATTTGAACCGAAGAGAATGGACTCTGTTTTGCCCATGTGTAATGATAGTTTGTTATCAGCGAGCCATATGCAGATTCTGCCTAGTTCCGAGCTGAGGGTTTTTTCAACCTGTAACTTGTTCTTGTCAGAGACCAGCAGGGCTGAGTCGTCCGCAAACAGGAACAAGTTGCAGTCACAAGCTGACGACATGTCATTTGCATAAATTAGGAACAGTAGCGGTCCTAGTATGCTTCCTTGTGGAACACCACAGCTCACTGTGAGGGGGGGGGATAGGGTACCGTTTACCTCCACCATCTGTTCCCTCCCCTCAAGGTAGGATTGCATCCAGCTCACTGATAGACTATCAAAACCAATTGCTTTTAGCTTGTCAATCAGAATGGAGTGATTGACCGTGTCAAAGGCCTTTTGTAGGTCCAGCATGACCATGCCGCAGTATTTGCCTGCGTCCACCTCTTGTTTGATGTGGTCATTCAAATAGAGAAGGCATGTGTCAGTGGAGTGGGATGTTCTGAAGCCAGATTGGAATTCGTAGATTAGATTTTTTTCCGCTAGGTACTTTTCGACCTGTTCGTAGACTATTTTTTCCATGACTTTCGAGATGGGGAACATAGATATAATATATCTGTGTTCTATATTATATATCTATGATGGGGAAGGAAGGGGGAAACGGAGCGCGTGAAATTCCGTGAATGAAGACCACTGCACTTCCGCGTTACATGGAGCTCGTGATGTGGAAGAGATTGATTGATTGATTGATTGAAAACTTTATTAACAGATTGCAGAATGGGTACAATACAGTACAGCTCAATACACACAATTGTTAAGGGGATGCAGACCAGAGAAAGACTTTCGTCTTGTTTACACCAGGGTCCCCCATTTTCAATTCATCAGGACATATATGACATACATGACATACAGATAGTCAGTACTGCTACATCTATACATTTATGACATACCAGATTTGCAAATACAGTACTGTTTGTGATACAGAAGGAGTCAAGAAAAGGGAGTATATACATTTGACGTAGAAACTGTACATTGGAGGAGGTTGGGTGGGGGGGGTTGGGTACACTGGGATATTGACAACCATACTGGGTAATTTACATTGGGGGTGGGTGGGGGGGGGGGGGGCACATTGTATAAACAAGCAAAACTGTACATTGAGGGGGGGGGGGGGGACTCTGTACAAACAAACAAAATTGTACATTGGACTATTGACAAGACCATACTAGGTAAATGACTGTACATTGGAGGGGGTTGGGTTAGGATATTTACAGGGGCCAGTGTTGCATTGCAGTCTCCCGTAGGTGTCTCTTGAGAGAGGTTTTGAAAGTGGGTAGTGATCCACATTCCTTTACAGCTTTGGGTAGGGCGTTCCACATTGATGTGGCATAATTGCGAAACGTGTTTAGTCCCTTATTTGAGCCGAATCTGGGTTTAACATGATTTGTGGAGCTCCCTCTGGTGTTGTGATCGTGGTATTCACTGACCTTTGGGAAGTATTTTGCCATGTACATGGGTACCTTGGTCGTGTAGTGTATCTTGTAGACCAGGCCCATTGCAAGTTGCTGTACTCTGTCATCTACTCTAAGCCATCCTAGGTTGTCAAAGTGGGCAGGGGTGAGGTGGGTTCTAGGAGTAAGGTCAAGCAGTAGTCTGACCAGTTTGTTTTGAGATGTTTGTAATTTTGTTTTTAGCGCCTTTGAGGTGCTTTGGTACCATGAGGTGCAAGCATAGTCGTAGTACCCCTGAATGAGTGCTCCTGCCAGAGTCTTCAGGGTATTCTTGTTTACCAGAGATTGATTGATTGATTGAAAACTTTATTAACAGATTGCAGAATGGGTACAGTACAGTACAGCTCAATACATACAATTGTTAAGGGGATGCAGACCAGAGAAAGGTTTTCGTCTTGTTTACATCAGGGTCCCCCATTTTCAATTCATCATAACATATGACATACACGTCATACAGATAAATCAAATCAAATGTATTTGTAAGGCCCAACAACACACGTTAATGTCCCCATGATAGACAGTACTGCTACATCTATACATTTATGACATTTATGACATACCAGATTTGCAAATACAGTACTGTTTGTGATACAAAAAGAGTCCAGAAAAGAGAGTATATATTTGACGTAGAAACTGTACATTGGAGGGGAGCATCTATGTTCCCCGGGTCCTATGTTCCCCGGGTTCTATGTTCCCCGCTTTGATTGATTGAAAATGTTAGACCACCAGCCCTGATTCCAAACCTTAACCAGTTCGAAAGAGGGCCTAAGCTTAACCGTTCGAAACAAGGCGGACATTAATAATTAATAAAATAATAAAAATTAATAAAATTTTCAATCTATTAACCAATCAAAGCGGGGAACATAGAACCCGGGGAACATAGGACCTGGGGAACATAGGGATGATCCCCATTGGAGGAAGTTGGGTAGGTGGGGTGGGGGGGGACTGTACATTGGAGGTGGGGGGGTTGGGTAGGAGGGGTGGGTGGGGGACACTGTACAAGCAAAACTGTACATTGGAATATTTACAAAACCATACTTGGTCATTTACTGTACATTGGAAGGGGTTGGGTTAGGACATTTACAGGGGCCAGTTTCGAATTGCAGTCTCCCATAGGTGTTCTTTGAGAGTGTTTTTGAAAGTGGGTAGTGATTCACATTCCTTTACAGCTTTGCGTAGGGCGTTCCACATTGATGTGGCATAATTGCGAAACGTGTTTAGTCCCTTGTTTGAGCCGAATCTGGGTTTAACATGATTTGTGGAGCTCCCTCTGGTGTTGTGATCGTGGTATTCACTGACCTTTGGGAAGTATTTTGACATGTACATGGGTACCTTGGTCGTGTAGTGTATCTTGTAGACCAGGCCCATTGCAAGTTTCTGTACTCTGTCGTCTACTCTAAGCCATCCTAGGTTGTCAAAGTGGGCAGGGGTGAGGTGGGTTCTAGGAGTAAGGTCAAGCAGTAGTCTGACCAGTTTGTTTTGAGATGTTTGTAATTTTGTTTTTAGCGCCTTTGAGGTGCTTTGGTACCATGAGGTGTGTTGTGAAGGGCCAGATTAAAATGAGAATATCCCTTTATCGTTTGATATACTTTGTATATTATTTATATATATACACGGAATATCCCTTTACCTGCGTTCAGACCAGAGTAATATTCGCTCTCCTATTGGACAGCGCCCCCAGGCGCCAGCGCGCAAGCCCCCAACGGCAAGTTCAAAGACAACTGCAGGCATGTCAGAACATGCCCCGGAGTCAGCGTAGTAATACGAGACAAGGACTGAGGTTGGGACTAGATATTCACTTAAGTATATATGCTGCGGCAGGTGCGAACAGCAGTAGTGTTCGTCTAAGTAGCTGTTTCATCAAGTTCGGTAAAACAGTGAAGTGAGCAACCTTGCGTCTAAACAGAGCATTGAGAACCGCGTGCGAATAGAATGGTAAAAGTGTCAGAGTTTAATGAAGTAACGTTGAGTTCGACTTAATCTAATGTGAAGTAAATAGTCGATCATTTATTGTATATCGTGCGGCCACAGTTCTTCCGTGTGTAGCATTACCCAGCGGTTCGTCGTGTCTTTAGCTAGTGTACTTAACCAGGCTGTGTGGCCTAAATACGTCGCCCACACCCGAGGAGTCCTAGGCGGAGAACCGTTGGACATGTACACAGGAGAATCGGCGTCGGCGATTGCAGAACCATTCCTGGTTGGATTATATTGATTTGGGACGTGACCACCGGAGAAGAGCATCGGTGATTTCCACTATCGTTTGGGATTTAACCTCGTGAGGATTACAACTCGGGCCTGCCTCGTGGACGGGGCTGGCTAGCTGTCGTCAATGCTGTCGGGCATTTGGATTACAACTATTGCTTTTGCTGCTGATCAAGGGAGTTTACAAGGACCGACTCCTGTACCTGGAGTCTCTTTATTCCTCATTGAATCAGACGGAGTACCCGAACATTCCTCTACCCTCCAGGCCTTACACCCCGGAGGGAACCCATTGTCTCCAGTCGGTACCAGTGTTGCCCTATATAATTGCTACTATACAACAGGTGGCGTCAACTTAGACCCATCGTAGGATTCCTGCTATTCTTAGTGACTTATGCTCTTGACTGACTTTACGCATACTCTTCGCCATACAAGCGCGACCCTAATTCTCATTCTGTAACCTAACGTTGCCTAATAATAATAAATTACCCTCAAATACTATTTCTGTGTCAATGCCGTGTTCTTGTGGGTGTTCACCATCTATATTTGATGTACTGTCTGGCCAGTAATTAAAGTACATAACTAGCAGTGGTTTAATCTATCACAATCTTTAATACAGTCAGGGTTTTGTAACCCCTCAGTTACAAGGTGCAAGCATAGTTGTAGTACCCTTGAATGAGTGCTCCTGCCAGAGTCTTCAGGGTATTCTTGTTTACCAGTGAGGAGATCCGGTACAAGAATCGAGTTTGTTGGTTGACTTTTTTTTTTTTTTTATCCACTTTTTCTCCCATTTTCTATATTTTCTCCCATCCCAATTTCGTATCATCCAATTCAACCCTCCCCTGTCACGGACGCTGTTTCTTGCCTCCCACAAGCCGGCTGCAATGTGGACTAAGTCATACATAGCACAAGTCCCCTCCGGTACTTGAGGTAACAGCTGTCGCATCTTTTCACCTGCGCAGCTCGATCTCTCAGTGGCGAGGAGTAACGCGTGGGAGGCTCACGCTGCCCCCGACACTTCCTGATTCTACTGCACAGGCGCACCAACCGACCTGTAGGAGTCGCTGTCCACAACGCCCGATCCCCACCCATCAGTTTCCCACCCCCTAATACGGCCAATGTGTATTAGTACGGACGACCAGCTAAACTGAAAGCAAATGTGGAGCGCTGAGCTCGAACTGACGAGCCCAGCGTCTCCAGCATTTCGTGGCGAGCGCCTTGCCCACTACGCCACGTAGCCGCCCCATTGGTTGACTTTTTTTATTACATTGGATGATTGGACAAGTGGTGCAGTGGTTTATTATGAGTCCAACCCGCAGCTTTCGGTCGAAAGGTAGGAAAGAGAGAGGGAGGGGGTTCACTTCTGGATTCGTCTTACGTCACAAGGAGCACGTTCGCTGAATGTGTGTGTGTGTGGGGGGGAGTCGCGGTTTTGATTGATTGATTGAAAACTTTATTAACAGATTGCAGAATGGGTACAGTACAGTACAGCTCAATACACACACTTGTTAAGGGGATGCAGACCAGAGAAAGACTTTCGTCTTGTGTACATCAGGGTCCCCCATTTTCAATTCATCATAACATATATGACATACAAGATATACAGATAGACAGTACTGCTACATCTAGACATTTATGACATACCAGATTTACAAATACAGTACTGTTTGTGAACCAAAAAGAGTAAAAGAAAAAGAAGAGAGTATATACATTTGACGAAGAAACTGTACATTGGGGGGGGGGCTGCACATTGGAGGTGGTGGGGGGGGGTAGGCGGGGGGGGGGGGACTGTACAACTGTACAAGCAAAACTGTACCTTGGAATATCGACAAAACCTACTTGGTTCTAAGAAGAGGGTCTTGTCATCTTCTCAAGTTGATTGAGGACTTTGGAGATTTATCGGGATTTAGGATAAATTGGCCGAAGTCGGCCTTCCTCCCACTTAACGCCCCTGCAAAAAGAAATATAACCCTCCCAGAAGAGATACCGATGGTAAAACACTTTAGATGTTTGGGAGTTGAAATATTCCCTACCATAAGCCAAACGGTGAAGCACAATTACATAAAAATCCAAAACAAAATCAAATACGACCTTGTCAGGTGGTCAAAACTTAAAAACTCAGTACAAGCACGGATATCAATAATTAAGATGGACGTCCTACCTAGAATCAACTTCTTCAGCTCAATGCTACCGTTACCCCCTCCAAAGGGTTACTGGAAAGAATTACACTCCTCCACATACAAATTTATTTGGAATAACAAACCACCACGTATAAAAAGATCCACCGCACAGAGAAACAAAGCAGACGGTGGTATGGCATTTCCAGATTTCCACCACTATTTTAAGGCATACACTTTAAGACCACTGACAACATGGTTTGATCCCCAAGCATCAGTATCCTGGAGAAATTTAGAAGAAAATATAGTAGCTCCACATAGGCTGAAGGACATAGTGTACACCAAATTATCAATTAAGCAATGCGAACGGAAATTTGGCCCCATAATCACTCATGCAATCCGGATATGGCGTGAAACACAAAAAAAAGACTCTATCCCACATAAATGGCATAATCATACTCCCTTATTCAATAACAATGCACTCTTGATTGGAAAACAACCTATAAGATTCCCTAGATGGGAAAAGCAAGGCATACACACATTAGGAGACGTTTTCAACAAACAGGGTTTTTGTAGTTTTGATGAGATATGCAAAAAATTTAATCTCACCAAGTCCTCATATTATTTTTACGCACAGTTATTGGCATGTTTGAAGGCTCACGGTGTTCCATTAAGGATACCAATTGTACACCACAGATACCACAAATTCTTCTATGAAAGAGAGACATCGAGAGGTTTTGTTTCAGATTTTTATCATCAATTACTAACGGCCTCGTATGAAACCCTACATCTAGACTCAGTCTGGAGGAGGGATATACCAGACCTGGAGATAGACTTTGACTGGCAAGAAGCCTGGGCAAATGTACGCCTTGCATCAAGGAACCCGGACCATCAACAAATCAATCTTAACTATATTCACAGGACATACTTAACTCCTATAAGACTGAACAAAATGGGTCTTAAACAAGACTCCAAATGCTCCTTATGTACAAATGGGGACGAAGGGACATTTATGCACATGTACTGGGACTGCCCACCAGTTAAGATATTTTGGAAAGAAGTGACCCAGCAATTGTCAAATCTCTTAACTCTGGATATACCTGTACACCCCTCTGTATTACTGCTGAATGATGTCTTTGAGCATGCAGTACCTCCACAGCTAAAGAGATTGGTTTTATCCGGTATCACAGTGGCTAAAAAGCTGATAGCATCACGATGGTTTCAACCGGAAAAAATGTGCCGTAAGGTCTGGATTCTTACATATCTCGATGTGATTTATCAAGAAATATCAACAGCTAGAATTTTGGGTCTCAATGAATCCAAAATGGCAATGTGGTTAGAAGTGGTGGAGAGAATAAAAGCCAGCATATAATGGTAGTGTCTGGTTAGGAACAAATTATAATGTTTGGATTATCCAATGGGGGGTCCGGGAGAGGGGGGTACGAGCTGGAGCATATGTGTATTTGTATATCCTATTGTGTGTTGTCATGTTTGTTTATGTGTTTGTTTAAAAAATAATAAAAAAATAAAATACAAAAAAAAAGAAGAGGGTCTTGTGTATTCTTGGATTAGGTCATTTACTGTACATTGGAGGGGGTTGGGTTAGTCGGTCATCAACAACTGCGCTGTTTGCGCTCCGTAGTGCCCGCCCCCTTTGGCGAAGATGGGCTCATTTTAAATAGGGGTTCTTTTTTATCTTCTGGTGCCTTATGACCACTTAGATCAATTGTTTTGCCTAAAGCCAGCTCCTTCTTCATGCCATATAGTGTCTGACATGAGAAAATAAACACAACAGGGTGGAACAAAGTTAAATGATGTGTATGTCATAAATGTCACTGTGAATTGAAAATGGGGGACCCTGATGTAAACAAGACAAACGTCTTTCTCTGGTCTGCATCCCCTTAACAATTGTGTATTGAGCCGTACTGTATTGTACCCATTCTGCAATCTGTTAAATAAAGTTTCCATTCATTCATTCATTCATTCATTCATTCATTCATTCATTCAAACATGGAACATTGAAGAATAGTTGTATATTCTATACTAGTTTGGTGTCATTTACTAACTCATCATTTATCCATTATCTACATTAAATGTAGCCTACTTTTTTGCACCATATAAGTGGGATAGGTTATGTTCAAATTTGTAAACTTTTTGATAGATGGAACGCCCGAAAGGGGATCAATAAAGGAATATCTTATCTTTTTGGAATGGTATCCATTGTAAATCAGAATGTAGTTTCACGGCACTGATTGCTGATATAAACAAACCTTTCACAGCCACGTAATACAGCAAGTATAATAAAAAAAATCATATTCCTGTCTCGTTTTAATCATTGTACCATGAGCTCTATGAATGAAAATATTCCTATTTTCATTTAGTAGGGGCGACCCTTTTGTCTATGGTATGTTTGGATCACTGAATGGGCCTTTAAAAAGCAATATAGAAGTATAGTAACTTAGGCTACGTTCACACTGCAGGCGAAAGATCAAATGTTTTTGCAAATTTTTTGCTCATTTACTGAACGAGCTACTGCTTTTAAATCTGGGGATGCAACCAGTTATAAACTGGCTAGATACTTGCTGGAGCGGTCAATAAGAGCCGCCAAGCGCTCCTATGGAGAACGTATTGAAGGACATTTTACTGGCAGTGACCCCCGTCGGATGTGGCAGGGACGGAACACTATCACTTCCTACAAGCCCAGGGGCCTCGCCTCCGTTGGAGGTGATCACTCGCTCCCCGGTAGACTGAATAACTTTTACTCCAGATTTGATGAAAGTAACACAGAGCATCCTGTTTTTATTCCTTCTAACTCCAGTGACTTGTCTGGGCTGACTGTCACAGAACATGAGGTGCGCAAGGTCCTGTCCAGTACTAAGGCTAGGAAAGCCACTGGCCCGGACGGCACTCCTCCCAGGGCCGTCAGACTCTGCTCTGAGCAGCTTGCCCCTGTGCTCACAGACCTTTTCAACATGTCACTGGAGTGCCGCCTTGTTCCAAGGAGCTTCAAGGAATCTACTATCATTCCGGTTCTCAAGAAATCACCTGTGACTTGTCTTAATGATTACAGACCTATTGCTCTAACCTCAGTTTTAATGAAATGTTTAGAGCGGCTAGTGCTGAATTATAAAAGGTCAGATTCCTACCTGTCTTGATCCCTGGCAGTTCGCCTACAAGAAAAATAGATCAGTAGATGATGCTATTTCCTTAGCTCTTAATCCTGTGTATGAACACTTAGATAAGAAAAACTCCTATGTTAGAATGCTTTTTATCGATTATAGCTCTGCTTTTTTTTTTTTTTTTTTTAATCTTTCTTCCCCTCCTTTTTCCCGATTTTTCTCCCATCCCACCCTTCCTGGTTGTTGCGTACTTTCCCCTACTGTTGGTCCGGGAGACCGGAGACTGTCACATGCTTTCCTCCGACGCATGTGCAGCCTGGGGCAGGCCAACCTGGCCGCGCAGGTTCTCACCGGGGAGAGTGTAGCGTGTGGGAGGCCACACTATCTCTCCTCAGTTCCAACCCTCGCTGAGCAGGCGCCCCGACCGAACTGTAGGGGTCGCTGTCCACAACGCCCAGGACCCACCCTTCAGCTTTCCCACCCCCTGATACAGCCAATTGTATCAGTGTGAGAGGCCAGCCAAGCTGATAGCAACGCCGGGAGCTGGATTCGAACAGGCGAATCCTAGTGTCTCCCGGTGTTGGTGACGAACGTAGTCTCCGTGCGCCACCTGCCCCCCATAGCTCTGCTTTTAATACGCTTATTCCATCTAATCTGATCCACAAACTTCAGTGTCTGGGTCTATGTGACGCTGTCTGTGAATGGATTCTTAGCTTTTTAATTTTGAGACCTCCTCAAAGAGTCAGGATTGGAAACAATATGTCTGATGAAATTGTTTTAAGTACTGGTTCGCCACAAGGCTGCATTCTCAGCCCTTTACTGTTCTCTCTCTGCACTCATGACTGTAGCCTACTGCTTCCTATGATAACAATCTGATAGTAAAGTACGCTGATGATACCACGGCCATTGGGCGTATAAACTCAAATGACAAGTCATTTTACAGATCAGAGGTGCAGAACCTAGTTAGGTGGAGTGAGACCAATAACCTCACCCTAAATGCTTCCAAAACTAAGGAGCTAGTCATCAATTTTAGACGTAGCAAGGTATCCCATCTCTGCATTACCATAAATGGCTCAGAGGTGGAGATGGTGAGCAGTTTTAAATTTCTTGGGGTCACTATTTCAAATTACCTGAGCTGGCACTCCAATACCAGAACCATTGTTAAAAAGTCCCAGCAACGTCTTTTCTTTCTTAGGAAACTGAAAGAGTTCACAAATAACAGGGTGATTCTACACAACTTCTATCGCTGTGTGATTGAGAGCGTTCTTACTTCCTCCTGTACTATATGGTTTGGTAACATTACAGACCAGGAGAAGAAATCTCTGAACAGAATTGTGCATCTCGCACGCAAGACAATCGGGGTTAGCCTGCCAGCTCTAGAAGAGATCTATGGTGCCAGGCTGCTTTCCCGTGCCTCTGGCATTATCAACGACCCCTCTGGTCACCCAGCCGCAGGCCTCTTTGTCCCCCTCCCGTCGGGCAGACGCTACCGCTCTATCACATGCTCTACCTCTCGGTTTACTAAGAGTTTCTTCCCCAGTGCTGTGCGCAGCCTGAATAACTCCAAAGGCTAGATTTGTATATTATCCTATTTTGTTATTAGTCAGGTTGTGGAAGTGCTGTTTTTGTGTGTTTGTGCATCATGCACTTTGATTATATGCACTTTTACTGTAAATTGTGCCTCTATGCATTATGCACTTTACTATGATATGCACTTTTAGGGGATGTTGATATCAACTTTAGCATTTGTCCTTTTATACTGTCTGTGTTTTTACATTTTTTTTTCTGTACTGTTTCTACTCTGCTCCTGTATTGGATTAGTTGTAGACACAGAGTGTTTGCTCTGTACCTGTATTCCAATGTGGATTTGTCCATACATGGCAAATACAATCTCTGACTCATACGTGACCAGTGGCGGCCGCTGGGTATTCGCCACTAGGGGGCGCTATACCAAACATTTTGCAAAATGCAAACATGTACAGTACAGTACCACGCAACACTCATGCATGGCAAGACGTGAGCGATTCGACTCACGCTCACGGCAATGAATCGGCTCTTATGAACGAGTCGCTCAGCTGTTACTACAACAACACACAACCAGTCAAATAAAGTATAGTCTAGACTCTAATTCACAACTTGAAACACAATATATAAATAGAAAAGTTAGAAACAAAACTCGCCCGTCTACAAACAGGCAGATCTCTCCTTCTCTCTCTCACACACAGCGCGACGTGGAATCGATTCGTTACACAATCAGACCTATTATATACCAAGAATAACTTCAGTATGAGTACAGGGCTGTACACATATTTTGCATATTGTTAAACGAGCCAAGGCTAGCTATTAAACTATCGATATGAATCGAAAATCTGGGACCCTGATGTAAACAAGACAAACGTCTTTCTCTGGTCTGCATCCCCTTAACAATTGTGTGTATTGAGCCGTACTGTATTGTACCCATTCTGCAATCTGTTAATAAAGTTCTCATTCATTAATTCATTCAAACATAGACGATATTGAACAAGCCATAATCCACGTATTTTCAATCCGAGAGAGCTGCAGTAGTTAAATCAATGAGCCATCGATAAATAAACAATCAGCAATGTCTCGCTTCATGAATGGCCAGCAGTAGAGAGAGAGAGAGAGAGAGAGAGAGAGAGAGAGAGAGAGAGAGAGAGAGAGAGAGAGAGAGAGAGAGAGAGAGAGAGAGAGAGAGAGAAAGAGAGAGAGAGAGAGAGAGAGAGAGAGAAGCCAGCGTTAGCTGAGTGGCAGAGAGAGAGAGAGAGAGAGAGAGAGAGAGAGAGAGAGAGAGAGAGAGAGAAATATCGCTAATCTACCTTGTTGTTGGCAGAGAAGGGCTTGTTGATAAAGTATATCCACTCCATGGCATTGTCCATCCAGCCTGTGTTGATGTCCATCCATTGTCCATGCATGTCCCTCCACACTGCATCCATAATATAGCTTGTTAATAGCCAACAAGTACTGTGAGTGCCTTTGTCCATGTCCGCCTCGAACAGCCTGCAAACTACCTGGTGTTCTATCGCCATGCTCTAAGACAAACTCTAACCTTAACCAACTTTGAAAGAGTGCCTAAGCCTAACCGTTGAAAGAACTTGCCATCACGCTCCAAGACAAACAGCTGCAAGACAAACAGCAGTTAGCCAAGTGTTAGCTCAGCTGAGCTCGTTGCCACAACACTCAACAAGTACATTTCTTTGTTCTTTGTCCATTTCCGCTCGAACAGCCTGCAAACTACCTGGCGTTCTATCGCCATGCTCTAAGACAAACTCTAACCTTAACCAACTTTGAAAGAGTGCCTAAGCTTAACAGTCTAAAGAACTTGCAGTCACGGCACGGCACGCTCTAAGACAAACAGCTGCATGCATCTCACAACAACACAACTATCTCAACCAAGCTAGAAGCTAGAATTGGAACATTAGAAATTGGATTCGGCCAATCAGAGATCGTCTCTGTGAAATTCTGCCATGGAAAAAAATGCTGGCGTCGGCCAATCAGAGAGCGTCTCCGCGAAATGCGGCTATGGAAAATCCTTCACGGAAGTTCACACTGCTGGCTAGACCGCTTCAAATCGCGCTCGGATTCCAACATAATAGTCATATTTCAACACACAACGCCGTATGCACTGATTGGCTGTGACGGAGACAGCGATCAAACTGTGACGCACACGCAGAGCGCTATCGCGTATTGCCCCCGAGAAATACGAAAAAATTAAAAAAATTAAAAAAACGTGATGTCACTTCCTGCTCTGGAAAACGATGTTTTTTTAATTTAGATAATAACGTTATATTGTGCATTGGAAATACAAACATACTTAAAATGAGTAAATATTATTAATTTTAAACATGTTTATATTATTTATAGGGCTATAAAACACAAAAACGAAAAAGTTTTATTCTCTTCTTCTCTGATTTAACAGCAGCTGGCCAGCAGGTGGGTCGGCGCCCTAGCGCCCCTAGTGGTAGAGCCGCCACTGTACGTGACTCAGATCTGATTATTTTATGACAGTGTGAACGGCACAAATCACACGGAATCTGATCTTTTCAATTCTGATTTGGAGCCACTTTCATGTGGTCCGAAATCAAATACAGGTCTGATCTTTTGCTATGCGACCTCAGTCTGAACAGTCATGTGACCTCAGTCTGAACAGTCATGTGACCTCAGTCTGAACAGTCATGCGACCTCAGTCTGAACAGTCATGCGACCTCAGTCTGAACAATCATGTGACCTCCCAGATAGCAAAAGGTGTTAATTCAATGTTGATTTATGGTCAAAATGCTTGATTTTTGGTTAAGGTCGACGATTGATGGTGAATCACCCATTAACCGCTAAAGCAATTGACTAATGTTGAAAACATATCATTGAATCAATATTGTTTTGTGGTTGCATTTTAATGATTGAAATGCCAATATCTAATAAATGTTGAATCAACGGATGCTGCTCAACGTATGCTGTCGTCATTGTCTCATCACCCAGACTGCACTGCACTTGTGCTGCCCCGCCTCCCAGAATGCACCTGTGCGGCAGCTTCCTGGCTGCTACCTCATGTCTCTCTGCATCGTTAAGACTGGTGAGTACTGCATGGCAATAATGTCGATTATGTTGTATGTTGTATGTTGTATGTATGCTTTCGATTGCAAACGCCAGCGGAGTAGTGCCGTGTTCGTTTTTACATGGTAGAGAATATTATATTAACCGTTATTCATGCCTGCTAGCTGAAGCTAATTTAGCTAGTAGCGTTAGCAGTTAGCTATGATGAATGTTTCTTGATTTTGGTGTTTAGTGATATCCACCTGTTGTATATACTGTTATACATTTTATGTAGGCTAACGCTCTTAAGCGCGGTGAAAATGAGTGCGGCGAAACTATTGAAAGAAGTAATGTAACAAGCGGTAGATACAATGTGCAAGCACTGGAGTCATATTGGGAGTTGGGGCTAACTAGCTTAGCTCTGTGGAAGAGCCGCGGTAAATCTAGGGACGTTAAGGCGGCGAGGTGAGAGATTTGACGAAACACTGTGGAAGATATTGTTGTTAAGAAGCGAGTCGAGTGGTTCGTTGGTGTGATTGTGGCCGTATTAATGGTTATATTTAATGCGGTAATAAGTGTAAGACGATGTTGTTATGGAGAAGCAGTCGCGGGTTGATGACGTCATATTGTGGGACGTAGGAAGGGGAGCATGAGGCTGGCTAGGCTGTTAGCTTGCGTGCGACTGTTTTGTGAGTTTGCGGGCGACATGTGTTATGATTAGAGTTTTGAAAATGATGGTTAGGAAGTATTAGAGGACGCGGTGGATGTCGTGGCATTGTATTAGGACGAAACTGAGTGTTTTGTGATAATAGTTGTACGTTGTCGCGGTGTACATCGGTTGCTGTGCGTTTGCGCTTCTGCGCATGCGCGTTACAACGCGGATCGCTGTTTTTTCTTTTCATTCGCTCTGGGGATGGATAACGGGTGAGGAAATATTTGGCATTGTGTTCAAATGTTTGTATTTGTATATTGATATTGTATGTTTGTGTAACAAGGGGAAGAGATGTGAAATGTATGATGATTAGATTATGGGAGTATGTTGTATGTTGTATGTTGTATGTATGCTTTCGATTGCAAACGCCAGCGGAGTAGTGCCGTGTTCGTTTTTACATGGTAGAGAATATTATATTAACCGTTATTCATGCCTGCTAGCTGAAGCTAATTTAGCTAGTAGCGTTAGCAGTTAGCTATGATGAATGTTTCTTGATTTTGGTGTTTAGTGATATCCACCTGTTGTATATACTGTTATACATTTTATGTAGGCTAACGTCAGTAACGTTTCAAAATGTGGCTTATGATGTATTCTTTAACAGGATACACTGGCACAATCAGTTAGCTTAGCATTGCTGCTACCTTGCTTGCTAAAAAGTCATGGTAAACCGGGCCTGTCTCTCTCCCTCCCTCCCTAATGTGTTTGTGCTTAAAACAGTGAATGATGACCGCATGTTCTCAGAGCATTTTCAGAGCACTGTTAAACTGTTAAATGGTCATTTTAAAACTAATATAAGAAATTAATGTATATAGTGGTATATTTATGAGGGGAAAAAAATATTTGCAACAACTTTTAACATTTATACAGGTAGGTTATTGATAACTAATTCTGCTATGAGTGTCATATTACAGTGACATTCATACAGTATCCTTTGATTTCACATAATTTAATTATTATTTCACAATAAAATACTGTAATCAAAATCCTCTGTAATATCACATCAGATTTTGTAATCTCACAATAACATAGCAATATTTCACATTTAATTATTATTTCACAATAATAGTAATCAAAATCGAAAGGTCCATTTGCATATTATTGGTATCTAGGGACATCTATGGACCTCAGGGAATGTATTCACATTGTCAGAAATATTGTGTCTATTACTAGGCTTGCTTAAATTGTGATGAAACAAATGAGAATATGAATTATGATGTTTCTTTGCATCTTTGACAGTGAATAACACCATGCTAACAATGACCAAACATTAAAAACTGCCACTGATCTCGTTCAGTCCCCTCTTGAGGTCATGTGTAAAAAAAAATCGAAGGAAATTAATAAAGGGAAGATGATTAAACCGAAGGTTCTGTAGATGCAGTACTGAATTCTCCCATCCGGACCAATGCAATTTGAAATATTATTATAGAATATGATGCTTATAAATGACCTTATTATAGCCAATTCGCACATTTATATATATATTATCTTTCAAATGCCTGAGTTCAATTTGGATTTAGTATCACCAGGCATGCATAAGAACAGATAATAATCGACTGTAATCTACTGTACTTTAAAATTTTCCCCACAGTGCAACCGTTTTGAAACTAATTTCAGATCTAATTGTTTCTCCCACTTTGGCCTCCTGACAGACACCGATGCCCTTCAAAAGATCCAAGATGCCCTGGGTCAGAGAGGACGGACCATCCTGCAGTTCTGCCAGAAACTGGACAACCCGGAGATCAGGGAAGTTCTGGCCAGATATGATCCAGAGGCTTCGAAGAACACTCCTTATGGTGTACTTCAAGGAGCCTACGGAGAAACTGCTGCTCGGAGTTGATGTAAGTTTTATTTATTTAAATATTAAAATATTTGAAATGCTAAACGAGTGATTACAAACCCTACAAACACTGTGATAGACCCTCTAAACACTGTGATAGACCCGACAAACACTGTAAACACTGTGATAGATCTATCACAGTGTTTAGAGGGTCTATCACAGTGTTTAGAGGGTCTATCAGTGTTTAGAGGGTCTATCACAGTGTTTGTAGGGTCTATCACAGTGTTTGTAGGGTCTATTACAGTGTTTAGAGGGTCTATCACACCCTCTAAACACTGATAGACCCTCTAAACACTGGGACAGACCCTCTAAACACTGATAGACCCTCTAAACACTATGATAGACCCTCTAAACACTGTGATAGACCCTCTAAACACTGTGATAGACCCTCTAAACCAGACCTGGGCATTGTACGGATGATTCTGACCGGCCCGCGAAAGATTACATGATAATAAAAAAAAATTAAAAAAAAATTAAAAAAAAAAATTTTTAATTTTTTTTTTTTTTACTTTTTTTTTCATGTCAACGTTCACACGGACAGTATACGCTTAGGATACATGCTCAGAAGATGTTGGTTCTCTTTGGATCCACCTACATATGTGAACAGACATTCTCAGTCATGACGTTTACCAAGTCCAGGTACAGATCCTCTCTCACTGATGAACATCTGGCAGCTGTGCTTCGCATCTCCACCTCAGACATGCAACCTGACTTTGATGGACTTGTTAAAGCTCAACAGAGAATGGATTTCTCACACTGAATGAAAAAAAAATAACTGAAGAACACTAAAATGTGGAAATATAACAAGTGAAATGGGACACTTGATATTTTTTTTCTTTTTTTTGCACAGTTCTGAAAACATTAAATGTTTAATATAGGCATGTAAAGTAAAAAAGGCTACAAAACTGGGACACTTTTCTTTACACAGTTCAGTGACATGTCTTGTTTATTTTTGCTATAAGATGATGTGATGTCTTTAGAAAGCTAAGAAAATCCTTGTTTCAATAGTATATGAAACTCAAAATGCCCTTGTTATTAATGTTTCACATTTTGTTTATCATTTTGGAAATAAATTCTATTTGAATAAATTATATTTTTGAAAGCTAACCTCACCTTTTAATTGCCAAATAATAACATACACTCTTACCAGGGGTCAAAACAATGCCATTTACTGCTTTTTATATAGAAATAAAATTTATATTATGCATAATTGAGTTTGGAATTTTGGCCCGGCCCCCCAACATATTTTCAGTTGCTCATTCGGCCCCCCGGGAAAAATAATTGCCCACCCCTGCTCTAAACACTGTGACAGACCCTCTAAACACTGACAGACCCTCTAAACACTGTGATAGACCCGACAAACACTGTGATAGACCCGACAAACACTGTGATAGACCCTCTAAACACTGTGATAGATCTATCACAGTGTTTGTCGGGTCTATCACAGTGTTTTGAGGGTCTATCACAGTGTTTAGAGGGTCTATCACAGTGTTTAGAGGGTCTATCACAGTGTTTGTCGGGTCTATCACAGTCTTTAGAGGGTCTGTCACAGTGTTTAGAGGGTCTAGCAGTGTTTAGAGGGTCTATCACAGTGTTTAGAGGGTCTATCACACCCTCTAAACACTGATAGACCCTCTAAACACTGTATCAGACCCTCTAAACACTGTATCAGACCCTCTAAACACTGTGACAGACCCTCTAAACACTGTGATAGACCCTCTAAACACTGATAGACCCTCTAAACACTGTGACAGACTCTCTAAACACTGTGATAGACCCGACAAACACTGTGATAGACCCGACAAACACTGTGATAGACCCTCTAAACACTGTGATAGATCTATCACAGTGTTTGTCGGGTCTATCACAGTGTTTTGAGGGTCTATCAGTGTTTAGAGGGTCTATCACAGTGTTTAGAGGGTCTATCACAGTGTTTGTCGGGTCTATCACAGTCTTTAGAGGGTCTATCAGTGTTTAGAGGGTCTGTCACAGTGTTTAGAGGGTCTATCACAGTGTTTAGAGGGTCTATCACAGTGTTTAGAGGGTCTATCACACCCTCTAAACACTGATAGACCCTCTAAACACTGTGACAGACCCTCTAAACACTGTATCAGACCGTCTAAACACTGTGACAGACCCTCTAAACACTGTGATAGACCCTCTAAACACTGATAGACCCTCTAAAGACTGTGATAGACCCTCTAAACACTGATAGACCCTCTAAACACTGACAGACCCTCTAAACACTGTGATAGACCCGACAAACACTGTAAACGCTGATAGATCTATCAGTGTTTAGAGGGTCTATCACAGTGTTTAGAGGGTCTATCAGTGTTTAGAGGGTCTATCACAGTGTTTGTAGGGTCTATCACAGTGTTTGTAGGGTCTATTACAGTGTTTAGAGGGTCTATCACACCCTCTAAACACTGATAGACCCTCTAAACACTGGGACAGACCCTCTAAACACTGACAGACCCTCTAAACACTGTGATAGACCCGACAAACACTGTGATAGACCCGACAAACACTGTGATAGACCCTCTAAACACTGTGATAGATCTATCACAGTGTTTGTCGGGTCTATCACAGTGTTTTGAGGGCTATCACAGTGTTTAGAGGGTCTATCACAGTGTTTAGAGGGTCTATCACAGTGTTTGTCGGGTCTATCACAGTCTTTAGAGGGTCTATCAGTGTTTAGAGGGTCTGTCACAGTGTTTAGAGGGTCTAGCCGTGTTCAGAGGGTCTATCACAGTGTTTAGAGGGTCTAGCAGTGTTTAGAGGGTCTATCACAGTGTTTGTCGGGTCTATCACAGTCTTTAGAGGGTCTATCAGTGTTTAGAGGGTCTGTCACAGTGTTTAGAGGGTCTAGCAGTGTTTAGAGGGTGTGATAGACCCTCTAAACACTGTGATAGATCTAGAAGTGCATGGATACACATTGTATTGCCTAGATGGTGTCAGGCTAGGCGATTGCTTAATTCTCTTTCCTGTCCAGTCTAACTGGATGCTGACTGTAGCTTGTTACTGTAGACCTACAGAGTGAGTAATTGAGTGATTAAAAAAAATCGCACTCGTGTGAAGTGAGGGGTGCTCTTATCATCGTACATCATCTCACCCACCTCTCTTCCTCCCTTTTTTATTTTTGTGTCTATCAGCTGCTGCTCGACAGTTTGACCCCAAGCTGACCGACCAGGACTACAGCGAAACTGTCAAGAAGTGGCTTCGTTATGCGCCAGACCGGGAGGGAGGCATCTCAAGGAACCGAAGTGACCCAAACTTAAGTCAAGCGAACCAGAGTCAAACTTAGGGTACCCCAGCACAGCACAGCACACACTGTTTCCCTGGTTCATACAGTACAAGGAATTACCCTGATGGACATGTTCTTCCATGGACGGCATCTACTTGAATGACATGCTGCTTCAGCCTGTTCTTGGAACCGAAGTGACCCAAACTTAATTGTCAAGCGAACCAGAGTCAAACTTGGGGTACCCCAGCACACTGTTTCCCTGGTTCATACAGTACAAGGAATTACCCTGGACACTGTTCTTCCATGGACGGCATCTACTTGAATGACATGCTGCTTCAGCCTGTTCTTGCAGTGTTTATTTTTTTAATTTTTAATTTTAACCTTTATTTACCCAGGGTAGGTTCGCTGAGCACAGATGCTCTTTTTCAGCTACGCCCTGCTTCACATTCACAGAGTTCCATTCACACCTGGGAGCTGCCCAGGCCTAACAAAATTAATAGTTGGTTTCAGGTTGCCGACCGACCCTGCCGATTTAGGTGCGACCCAATATATTTTATGAGTTTTTAGAAAAAATTATAAAAAAAAAAAAAAAAATTTTTTTTTTTTTTTTATAAAGTTTCATAGAAATCTTAGTCAAACATTTAGTATTATGGATATTAAACATGCTGGCAGAGTACATGCATCCATGTTGTTGTGAACATTTTAATTAAATAAAGAAATTCCCTATCCATAGTCGCCGTGGGAAAGAATAAAATAAAAAAATAAAATAAAATAAATTCCCTACCTACCCATGGCCAAACTGACAACCAACCTGAAACCAACTATTAATTTTGTTAGGCCCCAGTACAACCACAGTCTGACACTGTTGGCCACTGAGCAACTCCACTGGAGCAGTTGGGGGTTTAGTGCCTTGCTCAAGGGCACTTCAGCGGTTGGTGTTAAGGGTATGGGAGAGAGTTATATGGGAGAGAGTTATTGTTATGGTTTGTAACCGACCCCAATCGCACAACACAAGACAGGTATGGTGGTTTGCCAAGAAACAGATATTTATTGTGAACAGGGAAAAAGGGCACTGTCCCTTTAAGGGAGAAAACACAATGCACTGGAAACACAAGAGGGGAAGGTAAAGTGCCTTTAAGAGGCGGGTAGGAAAAGGGAACACTATGGGAAAGTAAGGGAACGCCTAAGGGAAGGTTAAGGGAACGCCTTGGGACAGAGGAACTAGAGACTAGGTAAACCAGGGACAAGGAGAACTAGGGAGAGAGGACTAGGGACTAGGAGAGCTAGGGATAGAGGACTAGGGACTAGGAGAACTAGGGATAGAGGACTAGGGACTGAGGGGACTGAGGCCCGCGGAGGCGGGCTGGGGTACAGGGAGGAAACGGGGACTGGTGGGAAAACATCTGGGCCGCTCTGCAGGACAGAGGAGAGAGTTAATGCACAAAAGGGAAAAAACAGAGCAGGTGCAGAACAGTCCAAATAACAAAGTGAACAAAGTAATAATATCTTCGTGTGACAAACACACAGGGGGAGATGTAAAGTCCAAAAATACTATTCTAAGTGAGAACCAAAACAGAGGCATTACGCTGGGAGATGAAATGTCCAAACTAACTAACAGAGGCAATACGCTGGGAGATGAAATGTCCAAACTAACTAACAGAGGCAATACGCTGGGAGAGTGACATCACAATCAAAACTCACCCAGGCGTATGCGTAAAGGTACAGGAACAGCAGCGGGAACGGGGGCAAGAGGCATTACGCTGAGTGAGTGACATCACAATCAAAACTCACCCAGGCGTATGCGTAAAGGTAAAGGGGCAGCAGCGGGAACGGGGGCAAGGGCACTACGCTGGGTGAGTGACATCACAATCAAAACTCACCCAGGCGTATGCGTAATGGTACAGGGACAGCAACGGGGCGAGGGCATCGCCACCGGGTGGCTGGCAGTCCGAGCCGAGGAACAGAGCGCTGGAACAGGCGGCGGTGGCGAAGGTGTCGTCACCGGGTAGCCGACTGTCGGAGCCGAGGACAGAGTGGTGCTGGAACAGGCGGCGGTGGCGAAGGTGTCGTCACCGGGTAGCCGACTGTCGGAGCCGAGGAACAGAGTGGTGCGCCACTGCTTGAGTGCGCACCGGAACCGAGAGACGCGTCGGGGTGCGTCTGCGAGGAGGAGTGTGCCAAGCACGAAGGTCTAGAAGATGCGCGTTGCGCGCTGGTCTGGAGAGCGTGCCAAGCTCGAGGGTTCTTGGAAGATGCGCGTTGCGCGCTGGTCTGGAGAGCGTGCCAAGCTCGAGCGTCCTTGGAAGATGCGCGTTGCGCGCTGGTCTGGAGAGCGTGCCAAGCTCGAGGGTTCTTGGAAGATGCGCGTTGCGCGCTGGTCTGGAGAGCGTGCCAAGCTCGAGCGTCCTTGGAAGATGCGTGTTGCGCGCTGGTCTGGAGAGCGTGCCAAGCTCGAGGGTTCTTGGAAGATGCGCGTTGCGCGCTGGTCTGGAGAGCGTGCCAAGCTCGAGCGTCCTTGGAAGATGCGCGTTGCGCGCTGAGGACTGGAGAGCGTCTGCGCTGGTCTGGATGTGCGTCAGGACGAACAGCTGCGCGGGGGTCTGCAGTGGAACGCTGGGGTGCCTCCCGTGGAAGTACAGGGAGCGCAGACCAGTCTCCCCCACAGGCAACGGCGACAGCTGGCGAAGGCTGGAGCAAACATCTCGACGCCGGAGAATGGAACAGCATAGGCAGACAGAGGATCTCCCGAAAGAGTCTAGATGTTTAGAGAAATATGACTCGGCAAGTATACAACACGACCCCACGCCAAAACGAGGGGAAGCGCCCTGGTATTTAAAGCCCACAGGGGGACTAATTAGCCTGCCACCACAGGTGCGAGAGATAATAGAATATCGAACAGGTGTGGCCACTAAGGGTAAGGAACGAGAGGGTGGGGGCTAGAGAGAGTGAGTGAGAAGGGAAAATAAACAGTATAGAAGGGAAATAAACAGTATAGGCTTAAAGAAACAGAGAAAGGTAGTGAGCAGCGGGCAAAACCTCACAGTATCCCCCCCTCCAACGGGAGCCACCCGGCGACCCAAAACAAATACAGACAGAGTGGCAGGGGGCAAAACAAGAGGTACTGGCCAAGCCAGCAGGGGAAGCCACCACAAGAGTGGGGCTAGCAAAAGAAACAGGGTCGCCGAGGGGTAACTGGGGGAACTGGTCTAGAGGAACTGGTCTAGAGGAACTGGGTCTAGAGAACAAGTCTAGAGGAACTGGTCTAGAGGAACTGAGGGGCAAGCAGGGTAGCAAAGGGGTAACCATGGTAGCACCGGGAAAGGGCTAGCAGAGGGAAGGTTGCTGCCAGGGCACTGATAGCTACAGGGCCTATGCTAGCTGTACTGCTACATCAACATAGAGGCTGCGCAAGCTGCCAGAGCCAGGCTAGCAGAGGGAAAGGGTAGCTGCCAGGGCACTGATAGCTACAGGGCCTATGCTAGCTGTACTGCTACATCAACATAGAGGCTGCGCTAGCTGCCGAGCTAGGCTAGCAGAGGGAAAGGGTAGCTGCCAAGGCACTGATAGCTACAGGGCCTATGCTAGCTGTACTGCTACATCTACATAGAGGCTGCGCTAGCTGCCGGAGCTAGGCTGGCAGACAGGGCTGGACCAGCATGAGAGAACAAGCTAGCTGGAAGGACAGTCCTAGCTGTGGGAATACTGACCTTGCTAGCTGAAGGGCAGTCCTAGCAGTGGGAGAAACTACACAAAAAAGTGGAGGCCATGCAGAGGGACCGGGTTAGCTGCTTGGGCCTGGCTAGCTACAGGGCCTATGCCAGCTGCAAGGCTGCATTAACATAGAGGCTGTGCTAACAGCCGGGGCCAAGCTAGCAGACCGGGGCCATGCAGAGGGACTGGGTTAGCCGCCAGGGCATGGCTAGCTACAGGGGGGTCAAACAGGGCAAAACGGGAAGCAAACAGGGGAGCTAACCGGGGAGACTAACAAGCTAAACAGGGAAGCTAAACTGGGCTAAACAGGGGAGTAACAGGCTAACAAGGGAGCTAAACAGGACTAACAAGGAAGCTAAACTGGGCTAACAGGGAAGCTAACAGGGCTAACAGGGGAGCTAGAGGGGAACAAGAGGGAACAAGAAAAAAAAAAGGCAAACTCAACATACACCGTCTGTGCTGGCTGGGGTCGTAGACTTGGTGGGGTCGTACTGTTATGGTTTGTAACCGACCCCAATCGCACAACACAAGACAGGTATGGTGGTTTGCCAAGAAACAGATATTTATTGTGAACAGGGAAAAAGGGCACTGTCCCTTTAAGGGAGAAAACACAATGCACTGGAAACACAAGAGGGGAAGGTAAAGTGCCTTTAAGAGGCGGGCAGGAAAAGGGAACACTATGGGAAAGTAAGGGAACGCCTAAGGGAAGGTTAAGGGAACGCCTTGGGACAGAGGAACTAGAGACTAGGTAAACCAGGGACAAGGAGAACTAGGGAGAGAGGACTAGGGACTAGGAGAGCTAGGGATAGAGGACTAGGGACTAGGAGAACTAGGGATAGAGGACTAGGGACTGAGGGGACTGAGGCCCGCGGAGGCGGGCTGGGGTACAGGGAGGAAACGGGGACTGGTGGGAAAACATCTGGGCCGCTCTGCAGGACAGAGGAGAGAGTTAATGCACAAAAGGGAAAAAACAGAGCAGGTGCAGAACAGTCCAAATAACAAAGTGAACAAAGTAATAATATCTTCGTGTGACAAACACACAGGGGGAGATGTAAAGTCCAAAAATACTATTCTAAGTGAGAACCAAAACAGAGGCATTACGCTGGGAGATGAAATGTCCAAACTAACTAACAGAGGCAATACGCTGGGAGATGAAATGTCCAAACTAACTAACAGAGGCAATACGCTGGGAGAGTGACATCACAATCAAAACTCACCCAGGCGTATGCGTAAAGGTACAGGAACAGCAGCGGGAACGGGGGCAAGAGGCATTACGCTGAGTGAGTGACATCACAATCAAAACTCACCCAGGCGTATGCGTAAAGGTAAAGGGGCAGCAGCGGGAACGGGGGCAAGGGCACTACGCTGGGTGAGTGACATCACAATCAAAACTCACCCAGGCGTATGCGTAATGGTACAGGGACAGCAACGGGGCGAGGGCATCGCCACCGGGTGGCTGGCAGTCCGAGCCGAGGAACAGAGCGCTGGAACAGGCGGCGGTGGCGAAGGTGTCGTCACCGGGTAGCCGACTGTCGGAGCCGAGGACAGAGTGGTGCTGGAACAGGCGGCGGTGGCGAAGGTGTCGTCACCGGGTAGCCGACTGTCGGAGCCGAGGAACAGAGTGGTGCGCCACTGCTTGAGTGCGCACCGGAACCGAGAGACGCGTCGGGGTGCGTCTGCGAGGAGGAGTGTGCCAAGCACGAAGGTCTAGAAGATGCGCGTTGCGCGCTGGTCTGGAGAGCGTGCCAAGCTCGAGGGTTCTTGGAAGATGCGCGTTGCGCGCTGGTCTGGAGAGCGTGCCAAGCTCGAGCGTCCTTGGAAGATGCGCGTTGCGCGCTGGTCTGGAGAGCGTGCCAAGCTCGAGGGTTCTTGGAAGATGCGCGTTGCGCGCTGGTCTGGAGAGCGTGCCAAGCTCGAGCGTCCTTGGAAGATGCGTGTTGCGCGCTGGTCTGGAGAGCGTGCCAAGCTCGAGGGTTCTTGGAAGATGCGCGTTGCGCGCTGGTCTGGAGAGCGTGCCAAGCTCGAGCGTCCTTGGAAGATGCGCGTTGCGCGCTGAGGACTGGAGAGCGTCTGCGCTGGTCTGGATGTGCGTCAGGACGAACAGCTGCGCGGGGGTCTGCAGTGGAACGCTGGGGTGCCTCCCGTGGAAGTACAGGGAGCGCAGACCAGTCTCCCCCACAGGCAACGGCGACAGCTGGCGAAGGCTGGAGCAAACATCTCGACGCCGGAGAATGGAACAGCATAGGCAGACAGAGGATCTCCCGAAAGAGTCTAGATGTTTAGAGAAATATGACTCGGCAAATATACAACACGACCCCACGCCAAAACGAGGGGAAGCGCCCTGGTATTTAAAGCCCACAGGGGGACTAATTAGCCTGCCACCACAGGTGCGAGAGATAATAGAATATCGAACAGGTGTGGCCACTAAGGGTAAGGAACGAGAGGGTGGGGGCTAGAGAGAGTGAGTGAGAAGGGAAAATAAACAGTATAGAAGGGAAATAAACAGTATAGGCTTAAAGAAACAGAGAAAGGTAGTGAGCAGCGGGCAAAACCTCACAGTTATAGAAACATTAGGGGTGTAACGGTACACAAAATCCACGGTTCGGTACGTACCTCGGTTTTGAAGACACGGTTCGGTATTATTTTCGGTACAGTGGGGGGGGGGGGGGGGGGGGGGTCCAAAAAAAATTGCTTTTCATTTATCTATTTATTTAACTGTATTAAACAATATAAAACGAATTGGCCATAATTGACTGAGCAAACTAATGCTTACTGCTGTAACCTACTAATAACACTTAAGTAAATCTGAAGATTATTATATAGCAGATGCCTTGGAGGATAAGTCGTGGACAACTGTAGATCATCTAAGCTCCACTGTGTTTAAATTCAAATCCTATGCCATTGTTATTTAACCCTTGTGTCTGAAAACTAAAGTATTATACTCTTATTAGGGGACTAAATTGAAAAACTCCATAAAAAGATTATGTTGAAATAATTTTCCACTTTCTTTTCCATAAATATTTTATTCAACTTCAGCCCTGATCATAACCATTTTTTATATTATTTTTGTAATGAAATACTCCCACTTTTCTGAAGAGTTGTTAAATATGACAAAAAAAAGAATATGTGGTGGTTATGATCGGGCTGAAGTGGAATAAACAATTTATGAAGAGTAAAAAAAAAATACAAGATAATTAAAAGATTATGCCACATATTATGTTGGCTCATCACTGCAAAGTTATCAAACAAATATGAATCTGATCAGACACAAGGGTTAAGTTGTTGTTCCCTTTCTAATTTCCTCAAACATCTAGTCTAGTTAATGTGATCAATATTATTTGACAATTGATGCTTTTTGTTGGACATTTCAGTCAGTAGTGAGCTCATACTTTGAGCTCATAAATTTATAGTTAAAATGATTGAGACAACGCAATCTTGTCTTCGTTGTGCATGAATGCGTGTGCTCACCACACACAATATGTGTGTCACTATTCTGGCAGTGGCTATATTGTTAATGAAAGCCTGTTATAAGGTCTGTTATTTGTTTTTTGTAAAAAGTTTTAGTCACTGGAAGTTCTGATACCCTAGAAAAAAAAAAATTCATATTAAAGCCATGTTGTCATTTTTGTTCACACATTTTTGGAAATATGGTCATATAAGAATTTTATTATTATTTATTTAACAATAGTGTGTTTAACAGCAGGAAAAAAACATGTAATGTTATGATGTATACATATCAGCAGCAATATTTTAATGTAAAATGTACATTAATCAGTATTGATTCCTTAACTTTACAAGTTACAAGTAGATGTACAAGTTACAAATGTACAAGTAGAGTACCATTTAGATTATGGTTGAATAAACATTGATGTCTAACATTGATTCAATATAAAATCAACTAAAATGTGCATGTAGATTACCATTTAGATTATGGTTGAATAAACATTGATGTCTAACATTGATTCAATATAAAATCAACTAAAATGTGCATGTAGATTACCATTTAGATGATGGTTGAATCAACATTGATATAGTATCAGCTATGGTTGACACCTAACGTTGATTCAACGTGTAAGTCATAGACAACGATCTATATAATTTAGATGTCAGGCTTCAACATAGATTCAATATTTCTGCTGAACCCTATTTCAACGTTGATTCACTCATTTTTTGCTATCTGGGCTCAGTCTGAACAGTCATGTGACCTCAGTCTGAACAGTCATGTGACCTCAGTCTGAACAGTCATGTGACCTCAGTCTGAACAGACATGCGACTTTAAAGCGACTTTTACGTCGCTCTAGAAGATTGACGTTTAAATTTTTTTTTTTTTTACGTACATCTTCTTTATTGTTCATTTGCGAATGCGGGTCAGTTCAGGAGCGTGACCAGTTCACACTGGACTCTGATATTGGCCACATTTAAAGAAGAATGTGAACAGCCAAACAAAAAAAAGTAATAAATCAGAATTGAACATTAAGTGAACGTAGCCTTATTGCAATTTGATATACAATGTATAAGAAAAGTTGACATTGGTAGCTCCAGGGCAGTACAGGGTTATTATTTTATAGGCCTACCATATTGTACCTATTACAGGAGAGATCATTGTATAAAAAAAACAGGAAAACAATAAATCAATATTTGAGTCTCTTTCTTTTTTTTTTATATTTTTTTTATTATTGCAGAACAAAAAGTTATTAAAAGTCAGTACTCAACACACAATGCATAATGAAACTTTCAGTAAAGGTGGTTATAATATATGCAAGTACAGAAACAGGATAAAACAAAAATAGTCTATAATAACATTTTAGCCGTATACAGTGTATATCCAACGAAATTACAATTATATAAATGTTAGTATATAATATACCCCTAATACCTATTTTCTAAAACCCTACACACATATGCTCCAGCTCAAACCCCCCCCTCCCAGACCCCCTCTTGGATCGTACCTCCATTATCCCTCACTCCTAACCAGACACCACCATTATAAGCTAGCTTTTATTCTCTCCACCACTTCTAACCACATTGACATTTTGGATTCATTGATCCCAAGAATTCTTGCTGTAGATATTTCTTGATATATCACATCAAGATATGTAAGAAACCACACTTTTCGGCACATTTTTTCCGGTTGAAACCAACGTGATGCGATCAGTTTTTTAGCTACTGTGATACCCGATAAAACCAATCTTTTTAGTTGTGGATTCATTGCAAACTCAAAAACATCATTCAATAGTAATACCGCAGGGTGTACAGGTATATTCCAAAATACGAGTGTTGATAATTGTTGGGACACATCTTTCCAGAATGCCTTAACTGGTGGGCAGTCCCAATACATGTGCATAAATGTTCCTTCGTTCCCATTTGTACATTGGGAGCATTTGGAGTCTTGTATAAGCCCCATTTTGCACAGCCTTATAGGAGTCAAGTATGTCCTGTGAATATAGTTCAGATTGATTTGTTGATGATCCGGGTTCCTTGATGTAAGTCGGACATTTTCCCAGGCTCCTTGCCAATCAAAGTCATATTCCAGGTCTGGTATATCCCTCCTCCAGACAGTGTCTATTTGAAGGGTTTCATACGAGGACGTTAGTAATTGATAATAAAAACTTGATACAAAACCTCCCAATGTATCTCTTTCATAGAAACATTTGTGGTATCTGTGGTGTTCAATTGGTACGAGTAATGGAACACCGTGAGATTTCATACAAAGTCGTAACTGTATGTAAAAAAGCCATGTGGACTCGGTGAGGTTAAACTTTATGCATATTTCGACATAACTACAGAGGCCCTTGTTATTAAAAATATCCCCTAATGAGTGTATGCCTTTCTCTTCCCATATAGGGAATCTTATAGGTCGTTTTCCCATTAGGAGTGCATTGTTATTGAATATGGGAGTGTGATTATGCCATTCTTGAGGGTTAGGATATTTCTTTTGTGTTTCCCGCCATGTTCTGATTGTATGGGTAATTATTGGGCCAAATTCTCGCTCACAATGCTTGATTGAAATTTTAGTGTGTGCTATGTCTTCCAGTCTCTGTGGGGCTACCATGTTTTCTTCTAATTCTCTCCAAGATACCAAAGCCTGGGGGTCAGACCATATCTTCACTGGTCTTAAAGTGAAGGCCTTAAAATATTGTAAAAAGTCTGGGACTGCCATGCCACCGTCTGCTTTATTTCTCTTTCTATAGTAATATGTGTTCTCAATATGGACAACACGATCAAATGACCTGAATGTGACTGAACATCTGCTTTAAAGGAACACGCCAACATTATGGAAAATGCGCTTACCGTCTTCTCCAGAGTCCGACAAGAAGATAGATACTAATTTCCTCTCTGTGCGTTCAGTAGAAAGCTATCCGGCTGCAAGCTAGCCTGGCTTAGCACACATGAATGGAAGTGGGTACGGACCAGCTAGCCTAACTGTTGGCCAAAAACACCTCTCCCAGAGTTTTAAGCTAGGCTAGTGGTCTGTATCCGCTTCCATTTATTTGTGGTAAACTAGGCTAGCTTGCAGCCGCATAGCCTTCTACTGAACGCACAGAGAAGAAATGGATATCTATATTCTTGTCTGACTCTGGAGAAGACAATAAGCACATTCCCCACAATTCTGACATGTTCCTTTAATGTAGGCATAATGATTCTGCCCATACGATGCACTCGCAAATATCAAAAGCTTAATCTCGCCGATAACCTCCATTGTAAACAACATTTTGCATGCTATTTAGAGTTCATGGAATTGGCCTTGCTTTGTATGTTTGCTGACGGCCTCCTTTCAATGGATGTCAAACCCAGTTAAGACCTGAAAACAGACCTAGACTAATGGAGTTAAAAAGCTACACTGCCCCCGAGACATGATGCTTCCTAGCTTGTGATCACTGCAAGGCCTCGTCCGTCAGGAAGCCACTCAATCCACCCAATCATAACAAAGATGTAGAAGATGGATGTAGCCCTCTGGCAGACCTAATCCTCTCCTTTGACAGAAGTCTCCTTGTATCGGTACTATAGGAGGCCATTATGCAGTGGAAGTGAGTGAGTTCTCGTGCGGTGTCTTCTCGACTGCTTCTTCGTGGTTATTGCTTGAACGTTGCCTGAACTTGTCTCTTGTGGGACAAGAGCCTGTGTGAAGACAGGACAAAGAGGATAAAAGGACAACAAAGATTTGGGGGGAAAGTAGGTGAGCAAGCTGTGTAACTACAGGCTATTTGTGTTCTGTTACATGATTGATTAACAAATAACTCTCATCCACAATACATAATACAATTACTTAAAAAAAATATATATATTAAGAGATATCTTGCAAACTTGTCAAGTATGTAACTGTTATCTGTGTATTTTATTCATTTTTTTATTTGACTGGAATGTTAGATTTTATAATGTGAATTTGTATATTTGTATACATTTTTTATTTATGTGTTTTGTTTTAATTTTGTATTCGTATTTTTAGTTGTACATTTGTATTGTATTTGTTTTGTCCAGGACCCCAGGAAGACTAGAGGCTATTTCATGTGTCTCTAATGGGGATCCTTTAATAAACATAAACATAAACATTATCGACTAAATATAATGACACAACTATTCATATTCACACCTGGTGCAGACGGGCCTCCTGCAAGCTGCTTCCCATGTAGGCCTATCGTCATTTTTATATTCTGTACCCAGTTTAATCACCTGTACGTCGTATGTTACCATTGCACTTTACTGTTACATTTGCACTCTGGTTGGATGCCAAACATCTTTTCGTTGTACTGTACTTGTGCTGTATGATGACAATACATTTGAATATAATGTAATCTAATCTAATCCGTGGATAGTATCACCCTTACAAAATGGTAGTTTGATAGTCATTTCCAGTTTTGCCATGGTATCGGCCATTGTTTCAGGTATGATATCAGCCATTGTTTTAGGTATGATATCAGTCATGCTATATCAGCTATATATTGTGGTACTGCTATGGTAGAAATCATAATAATAATAAATTATAATCCATTTTATTTATATTGCACATTACATTTAGCATCTCAACGTGCTACAGGTTAAAAACATTTAATATAATGGATACAAAATAAGCATATCTGCAGCATTTAATTACAACAGATTAAAAAAAGCTCTACTCAAAAGGTGGGTTTTAAAAGCATCCACAGTCTGTCCTCAGATGGTTGGGGAGAACATTCCACAGACTGGGGAGCAACTGAGCAGAAGGCCCAATGTACCCTGGTACAGAGCTTGGTCCTGTCTGATCTCTCATGGTACAGAGCTTGGTCCTGTCTGATCTCTCATGGTACAGAGCTTGGTCCTGTCTGATCTCTCATGGTACAGAGCTTGGTCCTGTCTGATCTCTCATGGTACAGAGCTTGGTCCTGTCTGATCTCTCATGGTACAGAGCTTGGTCCTGTCTGATCTCTCATGGTACAGAGCTTGGTCCTGTCTGATCTCTCATGGTACAGAGCTTGGTCCTGTCTGATCTCTCATGGTACAGAGCTTGGTCCTGTCTGATCTCTCATGGTACAGAGCTTGGTCCTGCCTGGTCTCCATGGTACAGAGCTTGGTCCTGTCTGATCTCTCATGGTACAGAGCTTGGTCCTGTCTGATCTCTCATGGTACAGAGCTTGGTCCTGTCTGATCTCTCATGGTACAGAGCTTGGTCCTGTCTGATCTCTCATGGTACAGAGCCTGGTCCTGTCTGGTCTCCATGGTACAGAGCTTGGTCCTGTCTGATCTCTCATGGTACAGAGCTTGGTCCTGTCTGATCTCTCATGGTACAGAGCTTGGTCCTGTCTGATCTCTCATGGTACAGAGCCTGGTCCTGTCTGGTCTCCATGGTACAGAGCTTGGTCCTGCCTGGTCTCCATGGTACAGAGCAGGCACGTGCACACATAGAGCCCAAGGGGTGCTTGAGCACCTGCCTTTTTGAGCCCCATAAAAAAATTCCCTTTTTGAAGAAAAAAATTGATTTTTTTTTTTTACTGTTACGCATATAGACTGCCCTTCCAACTGAAAAATGTCAGAATAGAATTAAAATATTAGGTAAAGAGAGAGAGATGCCCCATATTCCATTGCAGTTTGCACGTCCTCCTCAGCGTGCCTCTCCACGGACCTATATATTTTATGTATAGCGTGGGTGGTGATGATGATGCTGATAGAAACCGCTGTGGCGCATACAGTTGAATGCTGGTATTACACTCGTTGAGGGACACGAAGAAGTCAAGTCCGATGGAATTTGGGAATCTCAAATACAAATCGGGATTGGAATAAAAAAGGCATTTATATTAAACAATACAGAATATACAGCACTTATTGGGGTCTGTAGGGTAAGCACTTATTCCCGACCCCCTGAACATTTATGGAGATGTATGGGCCTTTTAAGTCAGTGATAAAAGTGTCTTTCAAGGATAAGTGAGCTCCTGTACTGATTATTATAGTTCAATATTCAATATTTGATCACCAAAACCCCCCAAAAAGCATTTTAAAATCAGCTAAAAGCAAGAGTATAAAAATAGGTCTTGAGCTGTGCTTTAAAGCTATCCACAGATGCTGCCTGTTTTATATGTAGTGGGAGATTATTCCAAGCCGTCGGCCCATAGAAACAAAAAGCTGCTTCGCCATATTTTTTATATTTCATTGTAGGCACCTCAAGCATGTCCGCACTAAAGGACCTGAGGGGGCGGTTTGGAACATATCTAGGGTGCGAATCATGGGGGAGCTGGGTGAGCCATGGCTCCCCTAGATCAGACATCAGCTCCCCTGAAAACATGATTTGTGAATTTTTGGGGGTCTCTAAAATACTGACAATAAATGCTATTTTTGCCATGCATTTCTCATTTTTCTGTAATTTTCTGTATCATCATCATCGTGTATAATAATAAAATTATGCTATTTTGATGTATGATTAATGATTTGCGCACTAATTCACCGTAATAGACAATAGCATAAACTACTCGTAATATGCATGCAACATGCATGCTATTCTTGCGTTTACCATTCTGAGCGTGGCGGCGCTGCACTGCAGCCTGCAGGCACAAATCAAACTTCACCCGCCGTTTAAAATAAATAAATACAAGTATCCAGGATAATGTCGAAAGTTAAACGAAATATCAAAGAAGTAAGCCTTCTAACCAATTTTGGTTTTACAAAGAATGTGAAGCAGCCTGCTGCGGGGACTACTTCTGTGACATGCAGATTTTGAGAATTGGGCAGATCTTCACGATCAGGACAGGTGGGTGGCGATAATGTTGCATTTTTTTGCCTACTATAATAATGTTAGACTCGATGTGTTTGGTCGTGGACTTGTTGTTCGGTATTGGTTCATCCGTGTGTTTATGTGTAAATAGGACTGTTGTGTGTGAATTTATTTTTTTTGATCCACTTTTTCTCCCATTTTCTATATTTTTCTCCCATCCCAATTTCGTATCATCCAATTCAACCCTCCCCTGTCACGAACACTGTTTCTTGCCTCCCACAAGCCGGCTGCAATGTGGACTAAGTCATACATAGCACAAGTCCCCTCCGGTACTTGAGGTAACAGCAGTCGCATCTTTTCACCTGCGCAGCTCGATCTCTCAGTGGCGAGGAGTAACGCGTGGGAGGCTCACGCTGCCCTTGACACTTCCTGATTCTACTGCGCAGGTGCACCAACCGACCTGTAGGAGTCGCTGTCCACAACGCCCGATCCCCACCCATCAGTTTCCCACCCCCTAATACGGCCAATGTGTATTAGTACGGAGGACCAGCTAAACTGAAAGCAAATGTGGAGCGCTGGGCTCGAACAGGCAAGCCCAGCGTCTCCAGATTTCGTGGCGAGCGCCTTGCCCACTACGCCACGTAGCCGCCCCTGTTGTGTGTGAATTTTAGTGTTGGATCAGAGGGGTTCATCTGAGCATGTGTATTTAGACACCTGTGTGGTGTGGACTATGTGTGGTTCTGTAATACTCAATTACTCATACCTATAGCCTATGGCCCGTGTCAACCGGGGACGTTTTATGAGTTGTCAGCTCATTCATTTCTATGCTAGAGACGCGACAGGCGCGCTCCTTTTCCCAGCGACGCGCCTCGCGTTTATGCGCTCTCGGCGGCAGCGTTTTTGGGCGGAGTGCTCCCAGCGCCTAAAGTTGAAACTAGTTCAACTTTTGGAGAGGAGCGCGCTAATCAAGGTAACTCTTTTCGACCGACCAATCAACATCGAGGACGTGGCTGAGCCAAGAGAACTATTTGGAAAATATTCGGGAATGAGACCCATTGTCATTGAGCATCCTGACGGCCTGGGGATAGAAGCTCCTTCTGAGTCTCTCTGTACTGGCCATGAGACTCCGGTAGTCTGCATGGGAAATACATATATGCATAGCAGGTAACCACATCCAGTGGGGAAATAATATGGTAGGATATGTTTCTTTATGTAATCCATTAATAATAATTTTAGAAGATTACTGTATTGTCAATGTACACAAGGCAATTTAAATGAGTATTTTCACATATCCCTCCTATATACACAGTCCTCATATCCCTCCTAGTGACATACACACAGTCCTCATATCCCTCCTAGTTGCACATACACACAGTCCTCATCCCTCCTAGTTACACACAGTCCTCATAACCCTCCTAGTTACACATACACACAGTCATCATATCCCTCCTAGTTACACATACACACAGTCCTCATCACTCCTAGTTACACATACACACAGTCCTCATATCACTCCTAGTTACACATACACAGTCCTCATATCCCTCCTAGTTACACATACACACAGTCCTCATATCCCTCCTAGTGACATACACACATTCCTCATAACCCTCCTAGTTACACATACACACAGTCATCATATCCCTCCTAGTTACACATACACACAGTCCTCATATCCCTCCTAGTTACACAAACACACACACACACAGTCATATCCCTCCTAGTTACACATACACACAGTCCTCATATCCCTCCTAGTGACATACACACAGTCCTCATAACCCTCCTAGTTACACATACACACAGTCATCATATCCCTCCTAGTTACACATACACACAGTCCTCATATCCCTCCTAGTTACACAAACACACACACACAGTCATATCCCTCCTAGTTACACACACACAGTCCTCATATCCCTCCTAGTTACACACAGTCCTCATATCCCTCCTAGTTACACACAGTCCTCATATCCCTCCTAGTTACACATACACACAGTCCTCATATCCCTCCTAGTTACACACAGTCCTCATATCCCTCCTAGTTACACATACACACAGTCCTCAAATCCCTCTTAGTTACACATACACACAGTCCTCATATCCCTCCTAGTTACACACAGTCTTCATATCCCTCCTAGTTACACATACAGTCCTCATATCCCTCCTGGTTACACACAGTCCTCATATCCCTCCTAGTTACACACACAGTCCTCATATCCATCTTAGTTACACATACACACAGTCCTCATATCCCTCCTAGTTACACACACAGTCCTCATATCCCTCCTAGTTACACACAGTCCTCATATCCCTCCTAGTTACACACAGTCCTCATATCCCTCCTAGTTACACATACCCCTCCTAGTGAACAGTTTTAAGTACCTCAGAGTCCACATATCCGAGGACTTGACATGGACCACACACATTGACAGTGTTATCAAGAAGGCACGACAACGCCTCTACTTCCTGAGGCGCTTAAGGAAGTTCAACGTGAGTCAGAAGATCCTCAAGAACTTCTACTCATGCACAATAGAGAGCATCCTGACTGGTAACATCACCTCCTGGTTTGGGAATAGCACTGCACAAGACTGCAGCAGACTACAGAGAGTGGCCCGTTATTTACAACAAGCGGTGCATGGGCAAGGCTCCTCATATCCCTCCTAGTTACACATACACACAGTCATCATATCCCTCCTAGTTACACATACACACAGTCCTCATATTCCTCCTAGTAGTTACACACAGTCCTCATATCCCTCCTAGTTACACACAGTCCTCATATTCCTCCTAGTTACACATAATACAGTCCTCATATTCGTCCTAGTCACACATACACAGTCCTCATATCCCTCCTAGTTACACATACACACAGTCCTCATATCCCTCCTAGTTACACATACACACAGTCCTCATATCCCTCCTAGTTACACACACACAGTCCTCATATTCCTCCTAGTCACACATAACACACAGTCCTCCACAATAAAGTTTAGCACCCCTGGAGCAGTTTTCTGGGGTTCAGTGCCTTGCTCAAGGGCACTTAGGCAGAGGTGGTGGGCACCGTAGATGTAACGCCAGCCACCCTTCAGTCACCAGCTCACAGCAGGGATACACCCTCCTGTCAGTGGCGGGGATCGAACCGGTGACCTTTCGGTTACTGGCCAGCCTTATTTTAGTTTTGATCCAGAGACAAAAAATGCTCTGAACTTCATAAAAGTCAGACAAAGCTTTCCAAAAGCTCAAACAGTGAACTCCAAGCCCACGTGGTTGAACTAAAAATTCAAAGAAACAGACTAAGAAATGACGTAAACACCATGATCAGAACCGCAATAAGAAATTTCATCAACGACAAAACTGAGGAAAACAAAAACAAACCCTGCAAACTTTGGAAATTACTCAATAATCAACTAGGCTGCAGTAAAAAACTTTAAACCAGATTCTCAAACATAAACATAAAGACGGACAACACGCTCATCACAGACAAGCTGGATGTAGCCAATTACTTAAACATCTTCTTCACAAACATAGCCACAACACTGGTAAACAAACTACCCTCCCACTCAGGGCATTATGGGGTAGAACACATAGTAGCATACTACAAAAACCTAGGGGTCCACAAAGATGACTTCAAACTTGAAATGGTAACAACCGATGAGGTACTCAAAAAATTTAGCGCCCTCCAACGTAACAAGGCCACTGGCCATGACAACATCCCCTCCAAATTCCTCAGAGACGCAGCAGCCGCCATCACCCCAGTCATCACACACATAATAAACCTCTCTATAAAACAGGGACACGTCCCCAAGGACTTCAAAATTGCGAGAGTGACCCCTCTGCACAAAAAGGGCAGCAAATTAGACCCAGGCAACTACCGCCCTGTTTCTATTCTTACCTCCATCTCGAAAGTCATGGAGAAAATAGTCTACGAACAGGTCGAAAAGTACCTGGCGGAAGAAAATCGAATCTACGAATTCCAATCTGGCTTCAGAACATCCCACTCCACTGACACATGCCTCCTCTATTTGAACGACCACATCAAACAAGAGGTGGACGCAGGCAAATACTGCGGCATGGTCATGCTGGACCTACAAAAGGCCTTTGACACTGTCAATCACTCCATTCTGATGGACAAGCTAAAAGCAATTGGTTTTGATAGCTTATCAGTGAGCTGGATGCAATCCTACCTGGAGGGGAGAGAAGTGAGAACAGATAGTAGAGGTAAACGGTACTCTATCCCCCCCCTCACAGTGAGCTGTGGTGTTCCACAAGGAAGCATACTAGGACCGCTACTCTTCCTAATTTATGCAAATGACATGTCGTCAGCCTGTGACTGCAACTTGTTCCTGTTTGCGGACGACTCAGCCCTGCTGGTCTCTGACAAGAACATGTTGCAGGTTGAAAAAACCCTCAGCTCGGAACTAGGCAAAATCTGCATATGGCTCGCTGATAACAAACTATCATTACACATGGGCAAAACAGAGTCCATTCTCTTCGGTTCAAATAACAAACTCAGCAAGACCGACGGCTTCTCAGTTACAGTGGGTGACAATATTGTCACAAGGAAAGACGAAATTACCTACCTGGGTTCCATCCTAGAGGCAAATCTTTCCTGTGACAAAATGGCATCCAATGTAATAAAAAAAGTCAACCAACGAACTAGATTCTTGTACCGGATCTCCTCTCTGGTAAACAAGAATACCCTGAAGACTCTGGCAGGAGCACTCATTCAAGGGTACTACGACTATGCTTGCACCTCATGGTACCAAAGCACCTCAAAGGCGCTTAAAACAAAATTACAAACATCACAAAACAAACTGGTCAGACTACTACTTGACCTGAACCCCAGAACCCACCTCACCCCTGCCCACTTTGACAACCTAGGATGGCTTAGAGTAGACGACAGAGTACAGCAACTTGCAATGGGCCTGGTCTACAAGATACACTATACGACCGGGGTACCCATGTACATGTCAAAATACTTCCCAAAGGTCAGTGAATACCACAACCACTACACCAGAGGAAGCTCAACAAATCATGTTAAACCCAGATTCGGCTCAAACAAGGGACTAAACACGTTTCGCAATTATGCCACAACAATGTGGAACGCCCTACCCAAAGCTGTAAAGGAATGTGAATCCCTACCCACATTCAAAACCGCTCTTAAAGAGCACCTACGGGAGGCTGCAATTCGAAACTGGCCACCGTAAATGCCCAAAACCCCCACCACCTCCTAATAGACAGTCTCCTCCCCACTGCATGTATATATTCCCTCCCCGCCGTATGTATATTTCTCTCCCACCCACCCACCCCCTCCTAATGTACAGTCCCCTCCCCATCATATGTATATACTCTGTCAGGATCTAGGGGTAACAGTACTGTATATTTGAATACCGTTTATGTCACAAATGTATCAGTACTAAATACCTATATGTCCCTATGCCATAAATGTCATGTATGTTGTGTATGTCATAAATGTCTATATGAATTGAAAATGGGGGACCCTGATGGAAACAAGACAAACGTCTTTCTCAGGTCTGCATCCCCTTAACAATTGTATGTATTGAGCCGTACTGTATTGTACCCATTCTGCAATCTGTTAAATAAAGTTTTCATTCATTCATTCATTCATTCATCCACTTTTTCTCCTTATTTTCAATTTTTTTCTCCCATCCCAATTTCGTGTTTCCAATTCTCCCCTCCCCTGTCTTGAACGTTGCTCACATATGCCCCCCACTGGTCGGTTGTAGGAAGGATAGAAGCCTTGCATCACGTGTTCCCTCCGGTACACGAGGAGGCAGCCTGTCACATCTTTTCACCTGCCAGCGCGGACTCTCATTGGCGAGGTGTAACGTGTGGGAGGCTCACACTACCCCGCTATTTCCTGTCTCTGCTGTGCAGGCGTCTCCCAACCGACCTGTAGGAGTCGCTGTCCACAACATCCAGATTACCACCCATCGACTTCCACCCGCTGACTCTGCCAATTGAGCCAGTATGACGGCTGGCCCAAGCCGGAGGCAATGCTGACACCCGGATTCGAGACCGGAGTCTCTTGCATTGGTGACGAGCGCAATGTCCGCTGCGCCACCCAGCCGCCTCAGTGCTAATCAAATGTATGTACAGAGTTGTAGTATTTTTTTATTGATCTTTTTCCCCCTCCTTTTTCCTCCGATTTTCTTCCATCCCAATGTTAGTCGTTATGCCAATTCCCAATCCCCTTCCTGGTCGCTGCGCACTTACCCCCCACAATCGGTCTGGGAGAGTGGAGGCTATCACGTGCTTCCTCCGACACACGTCCAGCCAATCAACCGCTTCTTTTCACCTGGCAGCACGGACTCTCACTGAGAGGGTGTAACGTGTGGAAGTGTAGCACTTGTGTTAACACTTTGGGTGCCGGCCAGAAATCCGGAAAATGACTGGATTGACAGCTATATTTAACATGGATAAGTTCCCCTTCTTTGCAGGGCTATAACGTTTTAAATGATATTGCTAGATTGCCATTATTAGGGCCCATTCAAAGTCCTATATGTATTGTTCAGGGTGAAGCAACGTTAAACTTTTTCATTCACATATTCATACTAAAGTATGGTCTAATGTATAAGTATGTTTTCATCTCTTTCTGCAGCTTTCTCCAGAACGTGATAGCCCCAAATGCATTATATTGATGATGCAATACAGTTTTATGGCAATCGGCGCGATATAAAAAATTCCAACTAGACGTACTTCTAGAAGTTACTACACGTCATCTGATGTTGACCGGATGGGCTAGGGGGCGTTTATAATTCCGTGGGCAGCGTTATACCAATCATCTAATGTGGGTCAAATGTTGATCATAGCAGTTAGTATCGAAGACGGTAATTTTACACGCTAAAACTCACCCCAGTCTCCTCGCGCCGTTGGGCGATCAGCGAAGAGTAGACATTTTACCATTATGGGATGTCGATTTACCCGGTCCATTTCCAGGTTGTATAATGGTATATACGTCCAAATCATGTTGTTTATCGAGTTATTGGCAATGGATCGCTATGTATTGTGACGAGCCAGAGTGCCGGGAGCCAAACAGAGTGCCCGGAAGTAATATGGTTAAACAGCACATCGCCCAGAGCACTTCCTGTTTGGCGATTGCGCCAGATTTTTGAAATATTGATATTAAAGACGCTGTAAAGCGTCTTTCGGCAACTTGAGCATGGCCGGGAAGGACGCTGTAACACGTCTTCTGGCAGTTAAAGTGTTAATAACAGTAACAGCTATTTGCCACGGGCACAGTTCTAGGTTCGAATGCGACAAGGAGTAATATGCACAATTAAAAGAATAGTAGACCAGAGGCAGAGTTATAACAATAACCGGTGTTTTAATTAAAAGCGCGCTAGATAAACAGTAATAATACATACGTACGTAAAGTACAAATTATGCTTTGAAGTATCCCTTTTAGATTAGGTCAGTAACCTCTCCTTGCGGGAGGGTTAGGTCGATATCAAGGCCTAGGTCGATTGGATCAACACATTGGGGTTCGTTCAGACGTCTCTGAGGTTATCATCGGTAACTCTATATTAGTTTATCAGGGAATGCAAATACCTTATTAGGTGAATTGGCCCTTTAAACTCGTTTTCTTTACAGGAAGTGATTCGGCTATTACCGAGATGTCATCTAGAAGGTTCTATTATGACGTCACCACAAACAGTCTAGAAGATTCTATGTTCTAGAAGGTTCTATTATAACATCATACAATGGTAGCATTTACCCTCTAATTCTTATAGGAGAATATCTGTATCCATATATCAAGTTAAATCAAATCAAATACAAAATACAATATCAAAATAACACAAGATGAACGGGATCGACTCCCTTGGAAGTCCTTGTAGTCTCGTTCAGTTCAATCCTACCGGACTAGTGGTGTAGCAATAGTTGAGCACTAGTTGAGCACTAGTTGAGCATCATGGGTATTCACATCAGGCTGGCATTAGTCTGGAGGTATATCAAATGTTCCGGGGTTGGCTCGCCATCGGGTATCTATCCAGCTGAGCACGCTTGGTGATGGGTGGTCTGGACTGCTCCGGGATGCTGGTGGAGACTTGCGGCTTCCAGTCGGTTGGTTAGTCCGGTCCGTCTGGGTGATGTTGCTGGTTCGGAGGTCGAGGAGAAAGAGAACTGGCTTCTTCTTCTTCTTCTTATTTGAATTTGGTGACGAACGCAATCTCCGCTACGCCACCTGACCGCCTCACAGAGTTGTAGTATTAATATATACAGTGATACAGGTATGAAGACACTGCGGTGGTAAGTCGTACTGGCCAGCAGCGTATAGTAGGTAAGGGATATGTACAGATATATAGTATCTACAGATATGTAAAAAGGATTATATGCAGGTATGTATACAGACAGGTGTGGATATATACATATGGTAATAATAAATATATATACAGCATTATTGTACATGCATTATTACATTATTGTACATGCATTATTGTACATGTTATGGGATGCAGGTGTATAAGTAGGTATAACCTGAAACATACAATGTACAGGTGATATAGAACTTAAAGGGTTATATGGAGGTATATTCAGACAGATGTGGATATATAAGTGGTAAATATAAATGTATATACGGTATATACAGCACTATTGTACATGCTATCATACAGAGTTATATGGGTAGACCGTGATTAGTGTGTAGGGCAGTTGTAGACATTGAAAGCAGTAGGTAGGTATACATTGAGTATAGGCAACAGAATTCAAAGTTCGTACAGTATGGGTAACAGAGCCTAGGGTATATATATATATATATATATATATATATATATATATATATATATATATATATATATATATATATATATATATATATATATATATATATATATATATATATATATATATATATATATATATATATATATATACCCTAGGCTCTGTTACCCATACTGTACGAACTTTATATATATATATATATGTAAAATTGTATTGCACTTTTCTTGATTTCTTTCTTTCTTGTCACACAAGCTTGCAGCAAGGCAGAATAAAAACAGTAAAAACACAAATGACACACAATAATCTACAATACAAACCACAAGAACCCATACAATAGGCTAAAGCTTAATGCTGCAGTAGGCCTACTCGTGCAGAGGTAAATATGAACACTTATAAGTGAGGATAAGCTGTAATCACAGTGTCTCAGAATAATAATAATAATAGTATGGAGGATGGACTGCATATGGGGGCAGTCCTTTGGCTCCAGGCTGCGTTGTGACGTCAGGGGTGGAAATGCAACATGGACGAGCCCGGGGCTGCAGGAGAGGACCGTGGAAGAGGACTTCTCAACAAAGCTGCCACTAAATTACTTTATACACCGAGATTAAGAGGGATCATTTAAACAACATTTCAGGATATTCTCACTCTATGCACGGATTTACTTCGATTTGAGCATTTACGCTCCACCTCCCCGGACGACTGTTTTTGTGCTTTTTTTTTTGTGTTGTGCCTTTTTTCCCGAAGTTGTTACAAAGTTTCCTCTCAAACCAAAACAACCGGGAGCCGATATTCTTCAGGGAGGAGGGGAACTAATACACTTTAAACGGCGATCGCGTCTGTTTTTGTTAACTTTTGGGCCAGAGATCCCAGCCTAGTATGAGATCTACTCCCCGGGAGGATCTCTCTCTCCGGGAGAAAGTATTAGTTTCCTGCGTGTAGAATAATAAAGTGCGTGTTGTTGCGGGATGCAGACTGCAGCTGTCCCGCACAGAGAGAGAGAGACCCGCCGCGCAACAAAGACGCGCGTCTCAACAACTTATTGTGTCCTGATCACCTTTGTTAATAATAATAATTAATCCTTGGGTAGATACAACTAAATCTGTTGCGGTTTTTGCTCCAGAAAGAAGCAAACTATGACTATCATACGAGGAGGAGGATGATGGGAACGGAATTACAAAATGAGTCGACTCCTCTGGCAAACAAAGAAGGATAACCTTTTGTTGGATTGAGGAAAAGCCCACCACCGCCGAATAATAAACGAGAAACGCACGATGCGGCGGGATGTCTATTCGAGGACAATATAATGATCATTTGTGTATTTTTATTACGTGGATCTTTTATTCACAATAAACCCGACGTGCGCTTTTTTTTAATGTATTCGACGTGCGTGTTGTTGGGACACCTTTTCCTAACGCAGCCCACTCATCAACCCGCCCTGCTTCATATTATTAATATATTCCTTTCTGCTTATTAATATTAATATATTCCCCTTTCTTCACCAATGCTGCGGTGGTTCTCCGGCCGCGTTTGAGAGAGATCATGAGAGTGCGCTGCAGGGTTGCTGCTCCTCTCTTGCAGTTTGTGATCTTGTTGCTCTGTGGAGATGTTGGCTCTCTGTCGTCCGACTGCAAATCATACGATGAACGCTCCAAGAGCAGCGCGTCGGGCAGCAGGAGCGGCCAGCAGCCCCCCGCCGCCGCCTCTACGGCCGACAGGAAGGTGGTCTGCAGCAACATGGAGCTCCATCAGGTGTTGCCCCCCGACTCCTTCCCCAACAGGACCGTCACCCTGTGAGTATAGCTTATTATAAACATCTCATTTTCTCACCCCCCCATACACACACACAATTATGATGAATTGAAAATGGGGGACCCTGATGTAAACAAGACGAAAGTCTTTCTCTGGTCTGCATCCCCTTAACAATTGTGTGTATTGAGCTGTACTGTATTGTTGTACCCATTCTGCAATCTGTTCATACAATTATCAATCAATCAAGCCTGAGTCTGTCCGTGTGTGATTGATTGAAAATTGTATTAACAGATTGCAGAATGGGTACAGTACAGTACGGCTCAATACACACAATTGTTAAGGGGATGCAGACCAGAGAAAGACTTTCGTCTTGTTTACATCAGGGTCCCCCATTTTCAATTCATCATATGACATACAGATAGACAGTACTGCTACATCTATACATTTATGATGACATACCAGATTTACAAATACAGTACTGTTTTTGATACAAGAAGAGTCTAAAAAAGAGAGTATATTTGATGAAGAAACTGTACATTGGAGGAGGTCATTTTCTCACCCCATACAGGGCTGCCTGTGAGTCTGTCCGTGTGTGTGCTGTGCTGTCTGAGCTCATTATATTAGATCCACATGTATTGTCGTCATACAGCACAAGTACAGTACAACTAAAAGAGGTTTGGCATCCAACCAGAGTGCAAATGTAACAGTAGAGTGCAACAGCAAATGCAATACAATGCACAGGTGATAGTCGTCCAGTTGACCTACCTCAAGCACCACCCACCTCTTTTCCTGTGATCCTCCAATCACAAGGGTGGGGCTTGAGGTATAGGTCAATTAGATTTGATTCAAATGCATTGTCATCATCATACACAGCACAAGTACAGTACAACGCAAAGAAGTTTGGCATCCAACCAGAGTGCAAATGTAACCGTAAAGTGCGATAGTAATATACAATGTACAGGTGATTAAAACTGGGTATAAAATATATCAATTAGTGCTACTGAGTAATAGTGCTGCTAATCAGATGAATGTAGTTGTAGTATTAATAATTAATATGTACAGTGATACAGGTATAAAGGACACTATGGTAGTACTAGTAAGTCATACTGGCCAGCAGCGTAACTATAGTAACCAGTCTCGGCTAGTTTCAAGATCGGTTTGTTTTCCATGTAATTTATTTGTTTACTCTGCCAGTGGGAGGCCACAGTGTAAGCTACCATAACACTCACTCTGTGCCCACCTCCCCGCTGGGCTCAAGAGGTTCCACGCAGACGCTTTCAGGCTACACACAACGTGACTCATCGGTCTTCTTCACCTGGTATATCAAGCGAATTCCTACGTTTTTTAAGACTGGAGAGAAGACTTTTTAAGTGGTGTGACATGGGCTTGTCAAGTATGCCTATAGAGTTAATGACTCCTGTGCCCGCGGTCACCCCATGTATCTCTTTCACCAGCTGCACACACTATAATGGAGTAACAGTAGCCAAATATGTCTATATCCCGGTGACCCACACTTTATAAATAAGGTATGTTCGGCTGTTAAAACTGGCAGGTTCTGTCAAATACCTGCCCACCTCCTAATATAATATATCAATGGAATCTTTACAGGCTGAAGGAGACAGAGCCGGTTCTTTTGATGTGCTTTAGTTATGCCTAGGGGTGGAACGGTTCACAAAATCGACAGTTCGGTTCGTATCACGGTTTTAGGTTTACGGTGTTCGGTTCGGTATACGTTGTTTGTTTTTTAAAATGTAACACTCCAAAAATACCATACATCAACATAAGATATATAGCCTAAAAATAATCCAACTTTTCAGTGATTCTCAAGGACGTAGTCATGCAAAAACTGAAAGAATGAGGCCATTTGACATCAGGCACATTATTTTGACAGTGACGGTTAGAGCTAGGATAGATTTTGGTACAGCAAGAAGGGAGGCATTTCTGATTTAAACATGCTTCTCACTTATTTGGTAAAAAAAAAAGGTTTACCTTTAATAATGTTTGGCACACAAAGACCGAACTGACTGAAAAATATAGGCAACATTTGTCAAAGTATTAACTCGTCAATATACCCCCCTTCCCCACTAATCGAACTGGTGTTGTGGAGTCACTTCTCTGTGAGCGTTTCCACGGTTAGCTTGCGGCTAACATTAGTTAGCTCACGGATAAAGTTAGTTAGCTCGTAGCTAACGTAACGTTATATAACCGAACAATACACACATGCCCCGAATGCGTACCGTTCGGTACGACCTCCAAGGTTCGGGGCATGTGTGTATTGTTCGGTACACGGTTCGAATGCGTACCGTTCCACCCCTTGTTATGCCTGTTAAAACGTTTCACTGTAGCCTATTCTATCAGATAGGACTTGTTGTTGAATATTCTAAATGAGACAAACAGTGAAACTGTAGAAATTCATATGAGTCAATTGTATAAAAAAGAACATAGTAGTTTTATTCATCTGTTTCCATGGCGATAGAAAGAATAATTATCAGTTTATCATCAGAGACACACTGGCGTCTGACCAGAAAGTGACAAAGAAGCTCTGGTCAGACTTACCATTAAGTACAAAGTTGACATGACGTACATAAGATGACAAATGAATAACAGATCTGACAAGAAAGGTAAACCAAAAAAAAAATGCCCTAGTGAGAAAATGAAAACAAAAGATGGGTCTACTAGGGCTTTGTTATGTCTCACTCACACTAGAACTGGAGTCGAAAATAACCTTAGACGTGTCCTATCTCCTGGCCCTTTTGGCTCTTGTTTTAAGAAACACTGTCAGACTGTCGTCCTAGTGTCTTGAGCTGTATACTAGTTAAGCTATATTAACTAGTCAAGGCTGTACAGGGAATATGTATTTAACACGGACATAGATAACATTTTCCAAGACGGACTACATTTGTGTGTACTATAGTGATACCAACCGCAGTCTGTCTCGCACGCAGCCGCACCAATAAGGAGACAGATTTCACCAGCGTTTTTACTTTGACCTGCCAAGAAATTCTTGGGCTTCTTTTGAGCTTTTGGGTTCCAGCGGAATGTCCTTTTTAGGAGGGAAGGCTACTTTGTCACCTGGTTAGGCAATGCATTCGCAACATGTGGCCGATCTTAAAGATGCTGTCAGTGGTATTCTTTTAGTTTGCTCTACATTCTGACAACCATCACTGGTATAGTGTCTGGTCAGTAACATGGGTCTCCCAGTCCCTCCACTCTGCAGTAAACAGTCATCACTGATATAGAGTGTCTGGTCAGTAACATGGGTCTCCCAGTCCCTCCACTCTGCAGTAAACAGCCATCACTGGTATAGTGTCTGGTCAGTAACATGGGTCTCCCAGTCCCTCCACTCTGCAGTAAACAGTCATCACTGATATAGAGTGTCTGGTCAGTAACATGGGTCTCCCAGTCCCTCCACTCTGCAGTAAACAGCCATCACTGGTATAGTGTCTGGTCAGTAACATGGGTCTCCCAGTCCCTCCACTCTGCAGTAAACAGTCATCACTGATACAGAGTGTCTGGTCAGTAACATGGGTCTCTCAGTCCCTCCACTCTGCAGTAAACAGTCATCACTGGTATAGAGTGTCTGGTCAGTAACATGGGTCTCCCAGTCCCTCCACTCTGCAGTAAACAGCCATCACTGATATAGAGTGTCTGGTCAGTAACATGGGTCTCCCAGTCCCTCCACTCTGCAGTAAACAGCCATCACTGGTATAGAGTGTCTGGTCAGTAACATGGGTCTCCCAGTCCCTCCACTCTGCAGTAAACAGCCATCACTGGTATATAGTGTCTGGTCAGTAACATGGGTCTCCCAGTCCCTCCACTCTGCAGTAAACAGCCATCACTGATATAGAGTGTCTGGTCAGTAACATGGGTCTCCCAGTCCCTCCTGCTCTGCAGTAAACAAGAACATAAATATTCTGGTAACCCATTCCCACTTTATCCAATCAGGAGAGAGAACCCTAGATATTATTTTACTTATTTTAAGAAAGAAAGTCACATTTTCTTACTGCACTGGTAGATTGTGTTACTTGTTTCAAACACACATTTGCTTAAAACTAGGTTTTATTTCTTATTTTTGTCAGACCATTCTTGCAGTGAGAGTTCGCCCTCCTGATTGGATAACGTGGGAATGGGATACCAGAAATATGTTTTTTATGTTTACTGCAGAGTGGAGGGACTGGGAGACCCATGTAGCACTCTATACCAGTGATGACTGTCTGAATGAAGAGCTACTTAACACTTATTTTAACAACGTTGTTGTGGAATATTTTAAATCAGCCATGACGGTGAACTGTTAGAAATTCAAATGAGTCAAATTGTATAAAAATAGAACATAGTTTATCTGTTTCTATGGCCACAGAAAGAGTATGATCAGTTTATAATCAGAGACACACAAGCGTCTGACCAGAAAGTGACAAAGAGCTCTGGTCAGGCTTACAATAAATACATAATTGACATGACGTACATAAGATGACCAGATATGACAAGAAAAAGGTAAACAAAAATGACCAAAAGAGGGGTTTAGGGGCTTTGTTGTGTCTCACACAAGAACTGGAGACAAAGTTAACAAGAAAAGAACCGTGGACCTGTCATATCTACGACAAACTATTCTGAGCCTTGGCTGTTGTTTTAAGACTGTTGCCCTAGTTAACTATATTAACTAGTCAAGGCTGTACAGAGAATATGTATTTTCACACAGAGCTATGGACATGATAATATTTTCCAAGACAACGTAGAACAAAAATATGACAGCACCTTTTTAAACTTCTCCCGTATAGAAAGCTCAGCTCCAAACCGGCCATGTGGTGGTCTTTCACAGTGCCATATCAACCGTGTCTAAAAGGCTTATGGCTACAGTTGTCAGTCTTCGTGTGGCCTCTTCCATTACCCAACATGAGAGGGGAAAACACACACAGACACAGGAGAAAGAATTTGAGCGCACAGGTTAAGTGAAAGTGGGTGGCCAGTGGAAACTTCACATATGGACTTCCTGGATCGGGGTGGAAGGCCTAATAGCTGTAGAACGATGACGCATGTCTGCACCACCAGTGTGGTGTGGTCTCGAGGTGTAACATATAGGGATTATAGGCTATTATTTTCTTGTTTATACACACATTCAATCCTGTTAAAGCGCTTGTGAGTGACAATGTTATGTCATAGTAGCACAGTAGAAAACAACAACAACAACATACAGCACATAACGACTAATGTCGACTATTATTCATTCCATGCCATTCATGCCAAATTTCCCTCAGGATGAATATCAATCAATCAATCAATCAACCACATTTATTTGTATAGCACATTTAGACATGACACTCAACCAAAGTGCTTTACAGTAAGTCACATAGCTAAAAAAAGTTAAGTGGTAAAGTATAAAATAAACAGAAAATATAAACAACCAACGGACAGACAAAGAAACGGAACAACACTTCAAAACAAGCAAGGCAAGAGTCAGAGTGAGTCAGGGAAGGCCAGGGAGTATAGATGGGTTTTGAGTTTAGATTTAATAGACTCGATGGAGGGGGCAGATTTGATGGCCATGGAGATGCTGTTCCAGAATAGTATTTCTATTATATTCTATTCTATTCAAAACTTCAGAGCTCTTATTTTTATTCATCGTAACATGTAGGTTTGAAAAGATTCACGGTTTTCCTTTTAATGGTGGTCTTGTTTTAGCTGTTGTTTCAATGTTAATGTCCGCCAAGCTGGCCCATATCTAGAGGCAAAACATATATCATTTTCTTAACTTTAACTAACATGACATTTTTCTTGTAATGCAATGCTTATAGCGCTACTTAGGCATAGTCTGATTCAAGATAAGATAAGATTTATTTCGGGGGGAAATGGCAGCATGGGGAGCAGGGGCGTTTTTAGGGTTAGAAAACATTGGGGGCTTCAGCCCAGGGGGGTGGGGTATTGTCCAGTTGTTGCTGTGTGGTTTTATCTGCCCAAAATTCAAGCAAGCATGAAAAGCATTACAGTAACAACGTTGTGTGTGTCACGCCCCCCGCTCCCACTGGCCCGCACCCGAGACCACCTATTTCAAGTGTCCCAGGTTCAGCGGGGGGTATTCCGAATCAGTGCCGTTTCGCACCCAAAAGGGGTGTGTCCGTCTGAGTGAGAACACTCCCCCCCCCCCCCCCGTCCCCGGGGGCGGTGATTCGACCCCGATTGGTGAGTGAGAAAGGCCCCTTAGGGGGCTTTCACACTCAGCCTTTTGTATCGAATCACCGTCCCGGAGCACGGGGGGCAGTGTTCTCACTCACCCCTTTTGGGGTGCGAAACGCGGCTGAATCGTTTTACCCCCCGCTGAACGGGACCAGCTGGCAGAGGTGGTCTCGGGGTCGGTCCCGGGAGAACGGGGGGTGTGGCTTTGCGAGCTTGTACCTTTTCACGGGCGTGGCGCCTGGTGCTGACATAACGTCATACATTTTGTTTGCCATTGCTATGTCTACATTGTTCGAATGCATTTATTTCTATTAGACCAGTGGTGCCCAACCAGTCGGCCGTGGTCGACCAGTAGATCGCTCAAAACGCTCAAAAGCGGACTCTACAACACCACCCATTCGTGATAAAATGGGGTGGGTTATATTGACACGGCTTGACAACAGAGGTTCAAATATAACTTTATTGGCAATTTGTTCATTTTATATCAACATCCAGAGTCCGCAGTCGTGTTAAGACATTCCCGTTTACATTTTCGGTCGACCAGTAGATCAATGACATTCAATATAATCGATGCGAGCTAGTATGTTGCATGTAGTAACGTTAGCGTTAGCCGTTAGCTTAGCGTTATTGTTAACCCTGCAAAACGATCAAAAGCGGACTCTACAACAGAGTTCCATTCGTGAGAAAAGGGGAGTGGGTTGTATTGACAAGGCTTGACAACAGAGGTTCAAATATAACTTCATATTTATTAGTTATTTGTTTCTTTATATCAACATTCATTCTCCAGTCTCCGTGTTAAGACTTCCTGTGTTTACATTTCGAGCGTGACATCATCGACTACGGCAAGCTTACAAGCTCAAACGCAAACCGTAAACAAAACCCAGAGCGCACCCAGACTGAAGTGTGTACGCCTGTACGTTAATGCCAAGCAAGCAGTGCAAAAATGCTTCCGCATTCGTCACCGCACGCTAGTGCGGTAAAGCGCCCTTCTTTTCAGACAAATGCTACCGTGCGTGCACCGGCGGCGGCGTGCTCGCTCAGGTGCGTGCGTGCGCCGGCGTGGCGTGCTCGCGCGAGGTGCCCGCGCATGCGCATGAGATCCCGCCTTACGCCTGTACGTTAATGCCAAGCAAGCAGTGCAAAAATGCTTCCGCATTCGTCACCGCACGCTAGTGCGGTAAAGCGCCCTTCTTTTCAGACAAATGCTACCGTGCGTGCACCGGCGGCGGCGTGCTCGCTCAGGTGCGTGCGTGCGCCGGCGTGGCGTGCTCGCGCGAGGTGCCCGCGCATGCGCATGAGATCCCGCCTTGGTTGGAGCTCAATATATATAAGTCACCGCCTCTTATTCACTATCTGGCACTAGCTCAATTGGCAAGGACACATGGCTGTGGATCCTATGGCTTGTTTGCTGGCGAGTTCGAATCCCATCGAAAATATTTTTTAACGTGATTTTTTTTTAACGTGTATTCTTTCGCCGGTTAAGGTTAGGCATTGTTTCGGAGTTGGTTAAGGTTAGAACGGTTAAGTTTAGGCGCTGTTAAGGAGCTGGTTAAGGTTAGAGTTTGTCAAAGAGAATGGCAATATAATTTCTATGGTTAAGGTTAGGCATTGTTTCGGAGTTGGTTAAGGTTAGAACGGTTAAGTTTAGGCGTTGTTAAGGAGCTGGTTAAGGTTAGAGTTTGTCAAAGAGAATGGCAATAGACAGCCTATTTCCGCGCGACCTGGGCGCTGGGCGGCGGAAAATGAAAGGCGCATTACTGCATGCCACTACGGTAAGTTTTTGCACTGCTTGCTTGGCATAAAGCTACACGCAGTGTGTACACAAACTAGAGGGGGGAGAGGGGGGGGGGGGGGAGTTCGAATCAGATCTCGGTACGGGCAGAACGGAACGAAATAGAAACGAATAGCGTGAGTGAGAAAGGGCCCTAAAAGTCTATGGACCTCCTCTCAGTTCCTACTCGACTTCCCACTTTGAACTTCCTGGTCATTCTACCCTAGTTTACCATAACTAGCATAGTTTTGTAACAAGACGACGAAACAACGGTGGTTCTAAAACCGTCTTCCGATACGCTTTCTCTCTCTCTCCACACAACTCGCAGCAGAAGCAAGTGACGCCGTGACGAGCGATTCCAGGCGCAGTTTGGGGGTGTTTTTAATTTACGAGCCGTAAAATGGGCAGTGCTCCCCGGGGGTGCTGTGGTTTATGCCTCCCCCGCTGACCCGGCTGGGTCGATGGTGTTCTCCCTGGACACAGTTGGTGTCGACTACTGTGAACCCCCCCTCCCACTCCCGGCTCAGCTCAACCTTCCTTGACCCTGAAAATCAGTCACTCCCCCCCCCCCCCCCCCCCCCCCTGCCTGACTGACGTAGGTCTGACCCCTGACCCCTGCTACTCTTACCTCCTCTCTCTCCCTGTGAGGGCATCAAGTTCAGCCTGGCCCCCAGCGAACCCCACTGGGGCTGAGCTTAGTGAAAGTATTGGAAAGTTAAGCATTTGTGACTTGAATGTTTTAGTCTGTCCAGAAATGTTCATTTCAAACCTGTATTTAAACTCAAAAAGCGACTGCGGTTTCCCTCATACATACAAAATATACATAAATAAGCAAGCATATAAAATCATAACAATAAGACAACAAGACGAGGCAAAGTGCAAGGATAACAAATCAATAACATACAACTTGATTGACAAAGGTTGGAGATCAAGGTTTTAAACTCTGGAACAGAGGGGAGAATCTCAAGCTTTAAGGACTGTTGGAGCTTGGAGTTCATTCCATGAGCTAGAGGGGCATCACAACGAAATGTAGATTTACCCTGTTCAGAGCAAACTAGAGGGACCATAAGATTTTCTTTTTGATCATGGCCAACTTTGTTATGCTTCTTTGACTGAACTAAAATACTTCTGTTTAACCCACTCCCTCTGTTCTGAAGGTCCAGATTAACACTGAAAGTCTGCGTTTATTATTTTGTATAACTTATATATTGTTTATATATATAAGATATATATCTTTACGTCATCTGTTTGCCTAACAGTATTCATCATTCGCTTATTGTATGTCCCATTCTTAACGCCGTAGGCGCCAGGGCACGCGCCCCCCTAGACAGGTTTTCAGAACATGTTCAGGCATGCCCGTTCAATCGAGAGAGCGCATTGATCTGTACAGGTGAACAGGCTGAGTCCACAGGGAACTAATATAGAGTGTGTGGGGAGAAGACGTGCAGCGGCAGCATTAACAGGAAAACTAACAGAGCGAGAGAGAAGACGTCTGGTGCAGTTGTACACAGACCGAGAGCAGTGTATCGTTATAGAGAGCCACAGGGCTAATTAGATACCACTATAATATTGTCGAGCCATTATTGGCACAGTATAGTGACTTGTGTAAGCGAAGTAACGTGGAGAGGCTTATAGTTAAACCCAGCGACGTTCTGGATATAACTACTCATTGGAGACCGCCTGCGGGTTAGCTTCACGTACAAACGGAGCTAACTAGCTATCATCTATGCCAACAGGCTTTTGGATTAATAGCTATTAACCCTGCCATCGGGCGCTAGGAATACAAGGACCGGTTCCGTACGAGACCCCTTCTCCCAGCGACGACAGGATTATCCCACCAGTCTACAGTTTCTCTGGAGCAGGAGCTCTAGAGAGAACCAACCGTCTCCAGCCACCATCTTGCTTTTCCCTGTACCGCCTCGCTTCGTCTCACTCCATTCAGAGCTCCACCGGTCGAGTATCCGTAGTATAGGAACTATCGTTACCGCTGACTTTGTTGCACTGACATTCTATTATTAAAGGAGAACCGTGATATATACTATGTATGTTTACTATTAACATTAAACTGATGCTTGTTCAACTTGTATCCCTGTCCCCGTGCAGTTAATGGAGTGTCCGCCATTTTGAGTAACTGTACTGTCTGGCTAAATTAATATTCTTTAGTAGTGGTTTAATCTAACATATCTCAATACAGTCAGGGTTGTGTAGCCCCTTAGCTACACCCTCCATTCTGAACGGTTTCTGAAGCCATTTCCCCTGACCATGCTCATCATAGCGTTTAGTCTGAATAACCTTACATAGCCAGCCTTCATCAGTGCCCGTGAGAAAACACGTTGGTTTAGGCTTCAATCCCACGCTTTTCAATGATGACGAAGGCGGCGTTCCAACATTTGGACAAACAACAAACCCTAACATTTCCCACAAAAAAAAAGAAGGGTTTGCACTAAACCTTGCGCCCAGCTTTCACGAAACACTTTGTTCTGAGGTAATGTCGTAATGTTTACTTGATGAAGTAACTGGTTGCTGCTACACTACAGCACAGCCTCCTTGTTATTTGGGTGCTTTAAATATTGTGTATTGACACACCCTCTTGGCCATTAATTAAAGGCCTTCCCAGACGCAGGAACACGAGTTAGGTGTGATTAGAGACCCATTCATCGTCATACCCTCCCTCTCTTTGAGTCGCAGACATCCTGTTTTTCGCCCTCAAGCGGTCTGTAGTGTGCCACTGAATCCTTACTTGAATCAGACCACAGCCAGCCAGGGAATGAAACCAGAAAATACAATGGATTATTGTCTTGAAGATTCTTCCAGAGTATAAATTGTCAAAATGCCTAAAACCATCTCAAGGCTGGTTGGTTTCACGACATGACAGGAAATCCATCCCACACCAGCTCAGAACCACCAGAACCCTGCACTGCAGAGAGGGGCTTCTGCCCTACAAAGGCAAAGAAAACCTACTAACCTCCGTACTATCTTTTACTATTATGCACTTTGCTACTAAGTAATCCTCTTTGCCTATATTACTACCTACTATACTAATATGTGGGGCGACAGTGGCTCGTAGGTAGAGCAGTCGTCTGGTTATCCGGAGGTTCCCGGTTTGATTCCCGCTCCTCCCGGGCAGCGTGTCGAAGAGCAAGACACTTAACCCGATGAGCAGGTTAGCACCTTGCATGGTTGCCTCTGCTGTCGGTGTGTGAATGTGTGAGTGAATGGGTAAAAATGTGAGGAACAAATTGTAAAGCGCTTTGGATAAAATTGCTATATAAATGCAGGCATTTATATGTCTATACTAATATGCACTGTAGCACTCAAGTTCAACACTGTTTTTTTTTTCTTTTTCTTTTTTTTTTTTATCCGCCTGATTTTCTATGTTCTTTCCTCCCATCCCAATTTAGTCGTTATGCCAATTCCCCCCTCCCCTACCTGGTAGTTGTGCGCATGTTCCCCCTACTGGTCGGTACAAGGGAACCCTGAAGTCTACCACATGCTTCCTCCGACACATGCGGAGACAGCCAGCGGCTCCCTTTTCACCTGGCAGCGAGGACTCTCATTGGTGAAGTGTAACGCGTGGGAGGTCACGCTGCCTTCACCACTTCCTGCCTTTCGCTGAGCAGGTGCCCAGACCTGACCTGTAGGTGTCGCTGTCCACAACACCAGATTACCACCCACGACTTCCCTCCTGCTAACTCAGCCAAACGCGTTAGTATGACGATCGGCCCAAGCTGCAGGCAATGCTGGCTCCGGGAGTCGAGACCGCAGCTAGTTCAACACTGTTTGACGAACAATCTTACTGACCATTAGCTGCCATAGTTGTACCCTTCCTGCTGACCTGTTGTACACAACTTGTAAGTCGCTTTGGATAAAAGCGTCAGCTAAATTTACATTTTGTCATTTAGCTGACGCTTTTATTTTCTTCGTAGGGCCTTTTGCTTTTGACCTGGTCTGTAGACCAATCTGTCTCAAATGAGTATTGTTTATAAAAGATTTATTAAGGCGGTCAGGTGGCGTAGCGGAGATTGCGTTCGTCACCAACCCTGGCTGGCCGTTCACACTAATACAATTGGCAGTATTAGAGGGTGGGAGAAGCTGGCGGGGTGGGTCCGGGTTGTTGTAAACAGCGACTCCTACAGTTCGGTCGGGGCGCCTGCTAAGCGCGGATAGGATCTAAGTGGGATAGTGTGATCCTTCCACACGCTACGCCCTCTCAGTGAGAGTCCGCGCTGCCAGGTGAAAAGAAGCGGTTGATTGGCTAGACGTGTGTCGGAGGAAGCACGTGATAGCCTCCACTCAGACAGACTGTGGGGGGTAAGTGCGCAGCGACCAGGAAGGGGATTGGGAATTGGCATAACGACTAACATTGGGATGGGAGAAAATCGAAGGAAAAAGGAGGGGGGAAAATATCAATAAAAAAAATAAAATAAAATATTTATTAAAGGGGAACTTTTCAGAATTCATACATTTTATTCCTGTGGTCTTAAGATGGTCCAAAAATGTACATAGTGAACAGGAACAACTCACCTGAATCCAAAAACGAGAGTGCTAAGACTCAAATATGTGACGTCACCAGGCATTAAATCTGAAGCTGCTTCATAGAAAATGAATTGGGAGAGGTGGTTAAAGATGACACTGAGAGCACCCAGGGGGAAGGTTCTGGTTTATATAGGTACATTTTCTGTTGCAGTACGGAGAGCACAACTCTATAATAAATCTAATTTGGGGTATAAAAACCAAAACAAACATTCCGTGGGTCCACAAAACCACTCTCCCATTCATCGGCAACGAAGCAACTCCAGACTTTATATGTTTTGAGTCTTACTTCTCCGGTTCATGGCTTTGGGAGAAGCTCATGTTCACATATATTGATTGAACTTTCCTAGGCCGTGAAAAAAAAACATAATTTGATTTAGCTGGCATTCCCCTTTTTTTTTTATCAGGGAGAAGGAATGCGTGCACGCATGTGTGCCCCAGGTCTGTTCTCTCCTAGTTAGGCCGCCGAACGCCTAACTAGGCCCCCCCCCCCCCGGAGAAAGGTCTGAGCGATGCGTGCCTGTGCTCTCGCCAAACGATACCGCATGCCTATGTAATCGGAGAGGAAATGACACAAATGTGTTCTCAGCTGTGGCCCGTCCTCCTCCCGCGGACTCGGACTTGCGGGTGTAACCCCAACCCCTGCATAGTGGGACGACGTATGCATAGTATGTCAGGGTGTGTTCTGTGTACAACGCAAGTGTTTATCCCTGTGTGTACCTGTTCGTGTTACAGCCTCGCCTTCCATACCCTCACGAGGAAGCTCAGGAGGGACTATATATACTGTCCTCGAGTCTATAGTCTCCTCCCCGGCTCGTATTCCTTTTATGAGACCTGTTGAGTGCCGTTGGCTTGGAGGATACCTTCGCATTGGAGCACCTGGGCTGGACTCTTGGCAGCTGAGGCACACCTGGCTCCTCCACCCCTGCGGTGCGGGGGATTGATGTCAGGAAGAGAGGCAGGGATTTCCTTCCCCGCAGAATGGGGGGAGGGGGAGAGAAAAAAAGAGGGGAAAAAAGCACGTCCGATGACACATCTGAGTGTAGTAAACTGTCATGGTCCGTGGCAACAGGGGGGAAACCATGAGTTAAGGTTAGGTATGCAGCTGGTTTCCTGCAGGCTCCCCTCCCCCTCCTGTCTGCTGCAGGAGCCAACCAGAGAGGAGGAAAGCCAACCAGAGAGGAGGAAAGCCAACCAGAGAGGAGTAGGAAAGCCAACCAGAGAGGAGGAAAGCCAACCAGAGAGGAGGAAAGCCCTGTGGAATATAGCTTGACTCCCCTCCTGGGGGTAAAAGTGTCATCGGGAGAAATGAACGACGGAAGGGATTTGTACGCAAAAGCACAAATCATTAGGCCGCTTTTTTTTATATGTTCGTCTTTCATGGAGTCGATCTGTCTCTGTGATTTGAGGTGTTGTTGCGTTAGGAAGCAGTATCCTCCCCTTGCGTCGATAACGTGGATTTGTTTTAGCTGCCCCGACACGCAAAGTTATAAAGTTGGCTTTGGCAGCCGGGAGAGCCTTTTTGAAGCGATTGTGTAACTTGTACCCAGGTGGCGTCTTACTGCAGTGCTTTATTGCGTTATTGTCCACAGTGGTGAAAGTGGGCCTGTTTTTCTGATTTCCACTCTAGCCTTTTTGGGCTAAAGCAACGCACCCGAATTCCCTTTCGCAGCCGTGTGGTATTTGCCAAAAACAAAACCAAATGCCACAGGCCATGTTGCCAGCTACAGGCCATGTTGCCAGCTACAGGCCATGTTGCCAGCTACAGGCCATGTTGCCAGCTACAGGCCATGTTGCCAGCTACAGGCCATGTTGCCAGCTACAGGCCATGTTGCCAGCTACAGGCCATGTTGCCAGCTACAGGCCATGTTGCCAGCTACAGGCCATGTTGCCAGCCACAGGCCATGTTGCCAGCCACAGGCCATGTTGCCAGCTACAGGCCATGTTGCCAGCTACAGGCCATGTTGCCAGCTACAGGCCATGTTGCCAGCTACAGGCCATGTTGCCAGCCACAGGCCATGTTGCCAGCTACAGGCCATGTTGCCAGCTACAGGCCATGTTGCCAGCTACAGGCCATGTTGCCAGCTACAGGCCATGTTGCCAGCTACAGGCCATGTTGCCAGCCACAGGCCATGTTGCCAGCTACAGGCCATGTTGCCAGCCACAGGCCATGTTGCCAGCCACAGGCCATGTTGCCAGCTACAGGCCATGTTGCCAGCTACAGGCCATGTTGCCAGCTACAGGCCATGTTGCCAGCTACAGGCCATGTTGCCAGCTACAGGCCATGTTGCCAGCTACAGGCCATGTTGCCAGCTACAGGCCATGTTGCCAGCTACAGGCCATGTTGCCAGCTACAGGCCATGTTGCCAGCTGTCGGTCAGCTCTCCGCTCCCTCGGTCAGCGCGTGCAGCCGTTGAGCTTTTGGTTTGCCAGGTTGTACCGAGACCTCAGATTTAATCACAGTCGAGCCATTCAGTTGTGTGCACAGTGCCGGACTTAAGTATCGGCAACATGGGCAGCCGCCCAGGGCGGCATGAGGAGGCATTGCTCATTGCACATCATGATCACATCAGATCAAATAACCTTGTCGGAGTGGGTTCCCTGTTTGTTACTGTGAGCTAGGCAGGCAACTGCCTGGGAAGGTCCTGTTTGTGACTGAGCTAGGCAGGCAACTTCCTTGGAAGGTCCCACCCATTCAGTACAACATGGGGAGGGGGGATTTGTCCAATGTAGCGTTAATTATGCGATAGCTTAAGGCTGAAACTTGTTCGGAGGGCACCGGGGGGGGGGGGGGGGGTTGTGTTCGCCCAGGTCGGCATATAAGCCAGGAACGCCACTGTGTGTGTCTGTCGGCTAAGACGACATGGGCTTAAGTGCAAATGCAACGCCTCCCGGGTTTTCTGTTCTGATCTGCTTTTGTTGTGCTGTTTGCACTGCGGATAATTTTCCCCCACAGGCGGGAGGAAGCTGGGTCACATTCTGTCTCCCATCCGATGCGTCGGTCGGCCCGCTGGAATTGAAAGGGGATATTGTGGGGCTTATACAGGGGCCTGAGTGACACGGCACAGACGGGGCTTGTATGACAAGTGTCCTTTTCAGCTGCTTCCACAAAGGTGAACTATTAAAAAAAATAAAATAAAAAATTGGGCAGAGATATTCTCTTCCCTCGAGGCGAGACCGCTCAGGTATTTTCGGTAATAAGACTCCATCGAAGTTCTAACTAAGTTAAGGGGTGTATTCCATGCGGGGGGATTCACAAAGAGACTCCTTGTGGCCAGAGAGAGGACGTAATAATATAGCGGGGTAAGCGGCGACATGCAAAAAGTAAAAACCGAGCCGCTGCGGGCGCCCACCCATATTCATAACTGGAAAATGAGTAACTGTGAGTTTTTTTCCCTTCTCCCCTCTTCTTCTCTTTGACGAGGAAGTGTGAGGAGCTGCGAGAGAAATACCACGGCGAGTCACCGGTGCCCTCTCCCTTTCTACCACCCGATCCGAGCCGCCCTCGCTGCCCCTCTCTGAACTCACACACAGGGAGTCACTTTAGCTGGATTTCATGAGCTCAACTGCAGTCAGAATCATTTTTCTTTTTACCCCCTTGAAGGGGTCCAGCTCCTTCACACTCTCTGGCGGTACTTTGTCTAAAGCCTCGCGAGCAGAAAGAAAGTGTTGAGAGAGCGCCCGCTTGGCTTCTTTTCTTAAGGACTCCCAGGCGTTCCTGCGGGGGGGCGGGGGGGGGTTGTTGTGCAGCCAGCGGCTCTGGACCCCTTTTTCTCTCTGCCTGACTCACAGCCGGGGGAGGCCTGATGCTTTCAGAGGTGGGGGGTTTCTCCAGTGAAAGGAAGATGGGCCTCTTTTCAAAACTGAGGGTTTTAAATGCATAGGATGCTCCCATCGCAGGAGAGATAGATAGATATATATTTAAATTTGTCCAATTTTGTGGAAATTTGTCTTTGGCTTCACCATGGTTGCAATCAACAAGACAACACGGTAGGGGGGCTGACCTTCGAATTTATTTTTGGAATTCGAAGCTTCGGGGCCGAGATTCGATTTTAATTCGAAGCTTCGAGATAAAAAAATATATATATGGCCAGGTCTTGCTCGAAAAAGAGATCTTTGATCTCAAGTGACTACCTGGTAAAATAAAGGTTAAATAAAATATATATTTTAATTTTAATTTAAAAAAATATTTATGTTTTGGTAATTGTACAGCACTTTGATCAACTTTGTCAGTGCTGTAAAGTTTAAACCTTTTAAAATCTTTAAACAAACGAAACACTTTGCTTTCATGGAATATTGTAAGCCGTCATTTGAGGCTTTATAAAAGCAGCACAATGAACACAAATCTGTCGGTGCCGAGTCCGATCTCATCTTAAATAACAAACAGCATTGCTTGTTGTAGTTAACAAAGGGAGGCAGATTTTTTTTTTTTTTTATTTTTTTTATTAATAGTTTGAAACACAAAACCGCTCAACATAAATACAGTACAATACAGACAAAACTAAACTCACAAACAGTACAATACAAATAAAACTAAACTCTCAAACAATAAACAATACAATGCAGTACAATACAGACAAAACAAAACTCACAAACAGTACAATACAGACAAAACACACTAACAAAATGGGGGGGGGGGGGTGCAGATCAAACACTCTTGCTTTCAGTCATAACTATTCTCCAAGTATGTCCTTATATAGATCCAGGGACCATCCTCTCCATGGTCATGTTCAGCGAGTGTTGAGGCTGCTCGTTCCATTGTCAATAGGTCCATGAAATCCCTCATCCAGGTGTCCATGCAGAAACAATTTGGCTTTTGGATCTTCCAGTTCATCATGATTGTACGCTTAACTGACATATGTGCTAGTGTAATGATGCGTTGCGTAAGAGAGAGGCAGAGTTGATTTTGCACAAAAAAAAAATATATATATATATATATATATATTTCTTTTTTTATATATTCGAATTTTATTTTCATATTCGAATCCCATGCCCATCGAACAAAGCTTCGAAGTATTTAAGACAGCCCTACAACACGGCACCCACCCTCTGGAACTCCCTCCCCACAGAACTCTGCAACACCCCAACTCTGGACTCATTAAAAAAAACTCCTCAAAACCCACCTCTTCAACTTGGCCTTTAACCCCTAATTTACCACTTTGTATGTTGTGTCTGTCCACTATGTTTGTTACTTTTGTTTTTTCCCATATGTAAAGCGACCATGGGTCTTTTGAAAGGCGCTATATAAAACCAAGTTATTATTATTATTATTATTATTATTATTATTATTGTTATTATTATTATTATTATTATTATTATTATTATTATTATTATTATTATTATTATTATTATTATTATTATTATTATTATTATTATTATTATTATTATTATTATTATTATTATTATTATTATTATTATTATTATTATTATTATTATTATTATTATTATTATTATAGTACAAACACCACAGACACAGGCACAAAATACATTGGCCCCAAACAGCCCAATACATAGACAAAAGAAAAACAACAACAACAACACAAACACAGACAGATCATCTGTAAAACACAGGTTAATAGTTCAGTTCAGTTCTTTTTTATTTCGGGCTTTGGACACATAACAACGGTCATTCCATAAATCAACATTTTACCAGCTGCTATTGCAGCATCGTCCAATTGTCCGAAAAGGGCTAGGGAGAAGCACTAAGCACTAGTAGTGTTTGCACTACTGTTTTTTCATTTACATACAGTACATACATATAGTACACATTACAGTACAAACATATAGTACACATTACAGTATAGTATACCTGCAGTATATAATGGTATATATAATAGTATATAGTACATAATAGTGTATACAGCACATACATAATGTATCATACGTATTTGTTTTTCATTCATATGCAATTAAAGCTCTTCTTCCCTTCTGTATCTATCAAAAAATAGATTTTTTAGTCTAGATTTGAATTGATTTATATTTTCACAATATTTTAGTTCATCCTCTAGTCTAGCCCATTCCACAGGGTGGCTCCGTATAAGAGGAGATACACATTATTTTCAGGTTGGTTTTCATCACAGGTTTTTTGAAGTTCAATGGTCCTCTGAGGTTGTATCCCCCCTCTTTATCCAGAAATGTGCTTCTTACATTTACATAGTCACATGAAACACAGATGAAAGATGAAACACAGGCACACAATATCTCTCTCTCTCTCTCTCTCTCTCTCTCTCTCTCTCTCTCTCTCTCTCTCTCTCTCTCTCTCTCTCTCTCTCTCTCTCTCTCTCACGTGCATAGTGGCTTACAGATCAAAGCAGAAGTGGTTTATTTCCAGAAACGACTAAAAGCTGATCAGTTGTTCTGAGATGTATGGCCTCTACGTCGGGTTGTGTGCATTATATGTGTTGAGGATCTCCCTGCGGTTTGTTCCTGGCTGTAGCTCTTATCTCTGTATCAAGATAAGGACTGTTCCCCTCCTCCACTGTTTTGAGGCCTAGAGGAATTCCACACAGGGCTACGTTTTGGTCGGGGAGCCAGGGCAACACGACCTACAGGCAGACGCTGAGGAAGCGGACCATCTAGATACAGACCTCCTGAGGCTGGTGCAGTTACCGAGGCTCAAAGGAACACTCCAACATTATGGGAAATGCGAGCTTACAGTCTTCTCCAGAGTCAAGAAGATGGATACCAATTTCCTCTCTTTTGTGCGTTCAGTAAAAAGCTATCCGGCTCCAAGCTAGCCTAGCTTAGCACAAAAGAGAAAGAAACACCTCTCCCCGAGTTTTAAGCTAGGCTAGGGGTCAGTCAGTATCCGCTTCCATTCGTAAGTGCATTTCCCCCCTAATGTTGGTGTGTTTCTTTTAAATAATACTTTACCAAACAAAATATTTGACAAAAAAAAAAGCACAAGCGTTTCTAGAGTTTAGGACCCGTGTATGTGCTTCGGCTGGTGGCGGCCACCAGGCAGATCATTTAGAGAGTAATACCCTCAAGGCCAATGGGGATCGTCCAGCCACAGAAGAGCACAGCACCGGGGTGAGGACACTCGCAGAGTCCCAGACATAGACGTCTGTTAGAGGCAGACTACACAGGACACAAACAGCCTATTTGTTCTATTGTACCGGCGGCGGGGTGGACCTGCTCCTCGGAACTCATTGAATCATGACTCGAATACCAACATTTCCCCCAACGGTGCCAATTCAAAATATAGGTTTGGGGTCCTAGACCGAGGCCTTGTACCCCCCTCGTGGGCCCAGAGATGTCTGCGTTCTGCCCCCCCTCCCCCAACCGAGATACCAATAATATTATTGGTCAGCAGTTTTTCCTCACTATGGGAGACTGAGCACAACACTCTCACAACACGGTCTCTCTTGCTAATCTAAGCAGCTTCCCGAGGTCACTCTCCAGTCATGGGAGAGGAGGGAGGGAGGGACGGACAGCTAGCTAGCGAGAGAGGGGGTATGGGTGCGAGGGAGAGGAAGGGAGGGATGGAAAGAGGGCAAGAGAAGGGGCTGGCTCATGACTCTCGGGGGAGAATCCTCCTTGCATGGATTTGTTTTGACGCTCGGTCGGAGTCACGGGATCGGGTTCGTGTGTATTGATGCAGGCCGGGCGAGTGTGACGAATGGTTCCCAAGAGTCGCTGTGTATTTTTACAGTTGTGTTGTTTTTTAAATTAATAATCTTCTCCTGTAAACCCAATTATGCAGCTTCCTGTGAAAATAAAGACTGTATGTATTCATGGGAAATAAAAACACTGATCCAATTTGTACCGGATGGAAAACGATGACTTTTTTTTATAGTTTTCTTTAAGAGGGCCTGATTCAATAAGATGGTGTCAATAAGTGTGTGTGTTGTGTGTCGGCATTATGTGAGCTATGAGCTTATTAGAAAAACAAACTCATGCAAATGAAGTTGTGGTGAAAACATGCTCTCTGCTCTGTCCACTGTCTCTCTATCTCTCTGCTCTGTCTGTCTGTCTGTCTGTCTGTCTGTCTGTCTGTCTGTCTGTCTGTCTGTCTGTCTGTGTCTCTCTCTCTCTGATCTGTCTCTCTCTCTCTTTCTCTCTCTATCTGTCTCTCTATCTGTCTCTCTCTGTCTCTGTCTCTATCTCTCTGTCTGTCTGTCTCTCTCTCTCTCCTCTCTTTATCTGCCTCTCTCTCTGCTTTGTCTGTCTCTGTCTGTCTGTCTGTCTGTCTGTCTGTCTGTCTGTCTGTCTGTCTGTCTCTCTCTATCTCTGCTCTCTCTCTGCTCTATATCGCTCTGCTCCTGTCTGTCTGTCTGTCTGTCTGTCTGTCTGTCTGTCTGTCTGTCTGTCTGTCTGTCTGTCTGTCTGTCTGTCTGTCTGTCTGTCTGTCTGTCTGTCTGTCTGTCTGTCTGTCTGTCTGTCTCTGTCTGTCTCTGTCTGTCTCTCTCTCTATCTCTGCTCTCTCTCTGCTATATATATCTCTGCTCCTCTCTCTTTCTCTGCTCTGTCTCTCTCTCTGCTCTGTCTCTTCAATTTTTCAATTCAATTTCAATTCAAATGGGCTTTATTGACATGGGAAACATATGTTTACATTGCCAAAGCCAAACAAAACAAAACAATCAAACAGAAAACAAAATAAATCAGTACATTACAGAAGGAATTTCTTGTACAGTCTTTTATGGTGGTTGTATTCCGTTGGATGTCCTTTTCTTGTCACAGCAGCTCACAAATCTTGCTGCTGTGTTTGCACATTCTTGTATTTCTCCCAGTAGGTATGGGAGTTTTGAGTTATTGTCCATGTTTTCAAAGTCTCTTTGGGTGTTTGCAATTTGTGGGAAGTATATGTCTCTGATGTCTTGGTATAGTGGGCAGGTTGTTAAGAAGTGGAGCTCGGTTTCCATCTTGTGTGCAGTGGGTGCATAGTCTGTCTTCGCTTGGGAGCCAGGTCTGCCTATGGCGGCCTTTCTCAATGGCTAGGCTGTGCTTGCTGAGTCTGTACCTAGTCAAGGATCTTCTTAGTTTTGGGTCAGTCACAGTGCTCAGGTATTCTGCCACTGTGTACTCTCTGTTTAGGGCCAAATAGCATTTCAATTTGCTCTGGTTTTGGGTTGTTTCTTTCCAATGTGTCAGATAGTTTTCTTTTTGTTTTCTTATAATTTGATTTAGTCCAGTGTCGTTTCTGTCTGGTGGCTCTGCTTGTGTTTGTGAGCAGAGTCCCAGAACCATCTGGCTGAGTGGGCATCTATCGAGGGTCTCTCTGTGGGTGAGGGCTATGTTGTGGAGTGTGTCTGGATCGCTTTCTTTTAGGTGGAATTTGAATGCTCTTTATTTTTTATTTTGATGATTAGTGGGTATCTTCCTAGTTCTGCTCTGCATGCATTATTTGGTGTTTTCCGTTGGGTGCAGAGAATGGATTTGCAAAATTCTGCATGCAGAGTCTCAATTGGGTGTTTGTCCCATTTGGTGAAGACTTGGTTTGCAAGTGGGCCCCAGACTTCACAACCATATAGGCAGGGAGCGAAATTAACTTTTTGACTCACCGGCCAGTGGCGGGTAGATGGGAAGAGTCTACCCGCCAAGCATATTTCTTACCCGCCAATATATATTTTATATATACAATTTTTTTAAAAATAAAATATATATTATATAATCATACTTGTAGTTGTATTATCTGCGAGACATCGCCACCACGCAATAAGTCAAAATGCTTGCTATCTGCAAACAGCTCCACTGTCTGTTTTGGCTGTGTTGCTCTTCTAGAAAAATAATCCTTTCAGGGTTGCCTATTGAAATACTGTACACTTTCCTACTGTACACTTTCCTGATTAATTGAAATGGGGGACCCTGATGTAAACAAGACGAAAGTCTTTCTCTGGTCTGCATCCCCTTAACAATTGTGTGTATTGAGCTGTACTGTATTGTACCCATTCTGCAATCTGTTAATAAAGTTTTCAATCAATCAATCAATCACACCTCCAGTACAGAAACATTGTTTGAGTTTGCGTGTCAGGTAGACCATTGATTGACAGTCGAGTCTGCCAATTACATCACATCGCTTGCACTCCGGTGCTGCAGCTGGACCCATTGCCCACCTCTGCTGTTGATAACGCTAGCCAAGTTATTATACACACAGATACACAGTGGGCCAGTGACTTTGGTGTAGGGGTGTAACAATGCATCGATCCTAAGGGGGAAATTCAACTGCATCGATTTGAAAATGTTAGAATAGATTATCGCAATTTTAATGTGTACACGTTATGTTATTGTCATGTCCGTTACAGCCAACACACCGACATACGCTACTGCATCAACGTTATGATTAACAAAGCAAGGCATTCGTTTTGTTGCATTAACGTTATATTACTATTGCTATCGATAAATCTAGGTGTTCTAAAATCTATTGCTATTGGTAAGAGAGACTATAATAAGTTGGTGTCTCGGAAAACGAGAGCCCTGATCGCGGAGTTTCAGGAAGTAAACAAGAAAAATGAGAGCTTCCGATTGGTCATTTGCTTTATTTCCCATGAAACCAGTCACTTCACTCTACTGTGATTGGACCGTTGGCTTGAGTGCAATGTGGGACTTGTAGTTTTTTAACGATCTCGCAGCGGAGGAAAAAAAAGACGAGAGAGGCTATAATCTGTATTCGCACAGCGTGCGCGTAATTGATTTTTACCGTTCGCATACAAATATTTTTAGGGGCCTGCTTATGAACTACACGTCTACACGCCACACGGCGGGCAGCCCTCTAAGTGTCATGCGCCAAAGGTAAAAACAGACCGCCCCTGGCGGGCGGCGGGCTTTAGTTTCGGTCCCTGCATATAGGGAAATCGGTTCTATGACTGAGTCTATTTTGAGCCAGATTTTGATTGGAATGTCTAACTTGATGTTCCTTTTTATGGCATAAAAAGCCCTTCTTGCTTTGTCTTTCAGGTCGTTCACAGCTTGGTTGAAGTTCCCTGTAGCACTGATGTTTAGACCGAGATAGGTGTAGTTTTTTGTGTGTTCTAGGGAAATTGTGTCTAGGAGGAATTTGTGTTTTTGTTGTTGTAGGCTGGGCCTTTTTTGGAATATCATAATTTTAGTTTTGTTTAGGTTTACTGTCAGTGCCCATGTCTGGGATAATTTGTGCAGAAGGTCAATGTGCTGTGCTGGGTAGGTCTATCTCTCTGCTCTCTCTCTGCTCTCTCCCTCTCTCTCTCTGCTCTGTCTCTCTCTGCTCTGTCTCTTCTCTCTGTCTCTTCTCTCTGTCTGTCTGTCTGTCTGTCTGTCTGTCTGTCTGTCTGCCTCTCTCTCTCTCTCTCTCTCTCTCTCTCTCTCTCTCTCTCTCTCTCTCTCTCTGTCTGCCTCTTCGGGGGACAACTTTATTATGTATTATACATTTTAACTATTTACAGTGCAAAATACAATAAAAAGTGTAGTAAAATAAGAAAAATAGTGACATTTCATTGCCCTCTCGGAGGGGAACTCAGACTAGACATTGACAAACAAATGACAATGAAGGACAACGACGAATACACATGACAAGGGAAAGGGGGGGGGGGCAGAGAGGGGAGTAAGTAAAGTAGGGGGAGGGGGGGGGCTCAGAGAGGGGAGTAAGTAAAGTAGGGGGTGAGGAGGGGGATTTCATTGAGAAGGGTGGGTTGAGTGGAGTGGATGGCTCACAGGTCAATCTCATGTGATTAGTAGGGGTGGGACGATACATCGATCCAGATCGATACATCGATGTAATTATCAACAATCGAATCGGATCGATGCGATGTAATAAGATCGATTCATATCGATACTCTTATTTTGAAAATCCTGTGGCGAGTCTCATATCCGCCCAAGAACAACAGCAGTAGCTCCGTGTGTGTAGACGTTACAGCATAGCATTCTCCCTTTCTGTGTGTGTGTGTGTGTGCGCGCGTCTTTGGAAAGACCAGATGAGGTCAGAGGAGTTTGATGTTTAAATGTTATTTAAACATAAACAATATAATACATAATAAATGTAGGCCTATACATGATCATGCAACATCAACAAATTGTTGTAGGAACGGTTTGGGAGAGGGAGGTTGTGAGTTTTGAGTTCCAAAAAATGTAGCTTAAAGTTTAAAGCTAAAAAAAAAGCAGCCATAAAGCTCAATATATAAAAACGTGGCACTTTACAGTGAACAGGAGGTCTATTTGTATTAAAAACAATAGATTGATTTTCCTTTAAATGTCTGGAAGAGCTCAAAAATACAAATGTCAAATGATATTTTCATTACCTTTTTTTTGTTGATCTAAATGTTACTGATTGTGTTAAATGGGCATATGATATCATCTCATATCGATCGCAGGCACCTGAATCTAATCGTATCGTATTGTATCGTGAGAGACTTTGTGATATCGGCAAATATCGTATCGTTGTCCAAAGAATCGATATCGTATCGTATCATGATGAAACTGGTGATTCCCACCCCTAGTGATTAGGAGCCTAGATTATCCACAAGCAATTCCCAGATGCTATTAAATTGTGAGACTTCGATGTGATCCACGGTACTTGATTGTTTCCTGTGATATGTAATCTGAGAGAAGGCCCAACCATTGCCCAGTATTCACGTTTTTTTTGTCTTCCAGTTTAAGAGGATCGTTTTCTTGGCGACAGCTAGGGAAACGAGCAGGGGTTTGGTGTTCTGGACTATTAATGGATAGCAGTAGTATCCCCGAGTAGGCAGAGGGAGGGGGAGAGAGGAATGCTGCAGCTCCTGACCCGGGATAGTGTATTGATGACGGAATTCCAGAAGTCTTGAACAGGTGGGCAGAGCCAGGTGGCATGGAAATAGTTGTCTGGGGTGTTGAGGGTGCAATGGGAGCGCGTCTATGCTTTTACCAAACGGTTCGTGTTTCCGCGTTCCCGTTTTGCGCTCTGATTGGCCATGCACGCTTCTGGTCATGTGACATGTGCGCCCAATCGCATGACGAGCAGTGTCTTAGCCCATTTCCGCGTCGAACAGCCTGCAACGAACAGCCTGCAAACGACCTAACGCCTAGTTTATCACTGGTTAAGCTTAGGCGACTCTCGCAGTTGGTTAAGGTTAGAGTTTGGAATCAGGGCTGGCGTTCTATCGCCATGCTCTAAGACAAACTAACCTTAACCAACTTCGAAAGAGCGCCTAAGCTTAACCGTCCAAAGAACTTGCCGTCACACGATTGGGCGCACATGTCACATGACCAGAAACGTCAGTGGCCAATCAGATTCGCAAAACGCACAAACCGTTTGGTAAAAGTAATGAGGCAATGGGGGCATACATCTGTTTTTTTGCTTAGCATTTTATCGCCTCCTTCCTGGGGCATAGCGTGTGCTGCACACGCTCCACACCCCTTAGTGAACCAGGGCTTCAGACTCTCTCTTATTTGCATTGGCGACCCAGCAAACAAAAAGCACGACGCTGAATGTATCCGTGTGTTTGTTGAAAGTCGATCGTGTTGGATCTACGATCCGCTGATGGGGAAACAGGCTGCGCGGTTAGGAGCCTCGCCGTCTGACGAAGTCATCATCGTCCCCGTGGTGGGCTCAGATCTCTGCCACACACACACCACACGCGTCCCTCAACACAAATAAGATGTTTCATGAGCAGGCACCTTGCGTGAGGAGGCCCTGCATCTCTTTCCTATATCATCATCGGCTCATGCGAGCGCCAGCCTTGATGGATCCTTGGTCCTGCACCCCTCACCGCAATCTGAACATCTAGTGTTTCCAGCGGCACAAGCCCGCCGTGAGTCACAGGAAGCGCTTGTGTGCGCACTCTCTCTCTCTTTCTCTCTCTCTCCCTCTCTCTCTCCCTCTCTCTCTCTTTGCCAAACGGCAGATCTCCGTAGAGCCTCCGGCTCGCCAAACCCTGTAATAAAGCAACCTCAACACACCCTATAATGACTCCAATCTGGCCCCCGGGTTGCGGGTGCTGCTAGCGTGTATGTCACCCACCACATCCCCCTCCCCCCCAGACCAGGAAGACGCGCTGACCACACCAGCCCCCCCCCCCCCCCCCCACCAGGCCAGGAAGACACTCTGACCACAGCAGCCCCCTCCCCACCAGGCCAGGAAGACGCGCTGACCACACCAGCCCCCCCCCCCCACCAGGCCAGGAAGACACTCTGACCACAGCCCCCCCCCCCCCCCCACCAGGCCAGGAAGACACTCTGACCACACCAGCCCCCCACCAGCCCCCCCCCCACCAGGCCAGGAAGACACTCTGACCACAGCCCCCCCCCCCCCCCCCACCAGGCCAGGAAGACACTCTGACCACACCAGCCCCCCACCAGCCCCCCCCCCCCCCCCCCCCCCCCAGGCCAGGAAGACACGCTGACCACACCAGCCCCCCCCCCCACCAGGCCAGGAAGACACTCTGACCACAGCCCCCCCCCCCCCCCCCCACCAGGCCAGGAAGACACTCTGACCACAGCCCCCCCCCCCCCCCCCAACCAGGCCAGGAAGACACTCTGACCACAGCCCCCCCCCCCCCCCCCCCCCCACCAGGCCAGGAAGACACTCTGACCACAGCCCCCCCCCCCCCCCCCCCCACCAGGCCAGGAAGACACGCTGACCACACCAGCCCCCCCCCACCAGCCCCCCCCCACCAGCCCCCCCCCCCCCCCCACCAGGCCAGGAAGACACGCTGACCACACCAGCCCCCCCCCCCCATCAGGCCAGGAAGACGCGCTGACCACACCAGCCCCCCCCCCCCCACCAGGCCAGGAAGACGCGCTGACCACACCAGCCCCCCCCCCCCCCATCAGGCCAGGAAGACGCGCTGACCACACCAGCCCCCCCCCCCCACCAGGCCAGGAAGACGCGCTGACCACACCAGCCCCCCCACCCGGCCAGGAAGACACGCTGACCACACCAGCCCCCCCCACCCGGCCAGGAAGACGCGCTGACCACACCAGCCCCCCCCCCCCCCACCAGGCCAGGAAGACACGCTGACCACACCAGCCCCCCCCACCAGGCCAGGAAGACACGCTGACCACACCAGCCCCCCCCCCCCCCCCACCAGGCCAGGAAGACACGCTGACCACACCAGCCCCCCCCCCCCCCCCCCCACCAGGCCAGGAAGACACGCTGACCACAGCAGCCCCCCCCCCCCCCCCCCACCAGGCCAGGAAGACACTCTGACCACACCAGCCCCCCCCCCCCCCCCACCAGGCCAGGAAGACACTCTGACCACAGCAGCCCCCCCCCCCCCCCCACCAGGCCAGGAAGACACTCTGACCACAGCAGCCCCCCCCCCCCCCCACCAGGCCAGGAAGACACTCTGACCACAGCAGCCCCCCCCCCCCCCCCACCAGGCCAGGAAGACACTCTGACCACACCAGCCCCCCCCCCCCACCAGGCCAGGAAGACGCGCTGACCACACCAGCCCCCCCCCCCCCACCAGGCCAGGAAGACACTCTGACCACACCAGCCCCCCCCCCCCCACCAGGCCAGGAAGACACTCTGACCACAGCCCCCCCCCCCCCACCAGGCCAGGAAGACACTCTGACCACAGCCCCCCCCCCCCAACCAGGCCAGGAAGACACTCTGACCACAGCCCCCCCCCCCCCCCCCCCCCCCCCAGGCCAGGAAGACACTCTGACCACAGCCCCCCCCCCACCAGGCCAGGAAGACACGCTGACCACACCAGCCCCCCCCCCCCCCCCCCCACCAGGCCAGGAAGACACGCTGACCACACCAGCCCCCCCCCCCCCCCCCCCACCAGGCCAGGAAGACACGCTGACCACACCAGCCCCCCCCCCCCCCCACCAGGCCAGGAAGACACGCTGACCACAGCAGCCCCCCCCCCCCCCCCCCACCAGGCCAGGAAGACACTCTGACCACACCAGCCCCCCCCCCCCCCCCCACCAGGCCAGGAAGACACTCTGACCACACAGCCCCCCCCCCCCCCCCCACCAGGCCAGGAAGACACTCTGACCACACCAGCCCCCCCCCCCCCCCCCACCAGGCCAGGAAGACACGCTGACCACACCAGCCCCCCCCCCCCCCCCCACCAGGCCAGGAAGACACTCTGACCACACCAGCCCCCCCCCCCCCACCAGGCCAGGAAGACACTCTGACCACACCAGCCCCCCCCCCCCCCCACCAGGCCAGGAAGACACTCTGACCACAGCAGCCCCCCCCCCCCCCCCACCAGGCCAGGAAGACACTCTGACCACACCAGCCCCCCCCCCCCACCAGGCCAGGAAGACGCGCTGACCACACCAGCCCCCCCCCCCCACCAGGCCAGGAAGACACTCTGACCACACCAGCCCCCCCCCCCCCACCAGGCCAGGAAGACACTCTGACCACAGCCCCCCCCCCCCCCACCAGGCCAGGAAGACACTCTGACCACAGCCCCCCCCCCCCCCACCAGGCCAGGAAGACACTCTGACCACAGCCCCCCCCCCCCCACCAGGCCAGGAAGACACTCTGACCACAGCCCCCCCCCCCCCCACCAGGCCAGGAAGACACTCTGACCACAGCCCCCCCCCCCCCCACCAGGCCAGGAAGACACTCTGACCACACCAGCCCAGCCCCCCCCCACCAGGCCAGGAAGACACTCTGACCACACCAGCCCAGCCCCCCCCCCCCCCCCCAACCAGGCCAGGAAGACACTCTGACCACAGCCCCCCCCCCCCCCCCCCCCACCAGGCAGGAATACACTCTGACCACTGAGGCGGGACGGGGAGCCCCCGAGGAGAGAGGCCCTGAGGCGGGACGGGGAGCCCCCGAGGAGAGAGGCCCTGAGGCGGGACGGGGAGCCCCCGAGGAGAGAGGCCCTGAGGCGGGACGGGGAGCCCCCGAGGAGAGAGGCCCTGAGGCGGGACGGGGAGCCCCCGAGGAGAGAGGCCCTGAGGCGGGACGGGGAGCCCCGAGGAGAGAGGCCCTGAGGCGGGCCGGGGAGCCCCCGAGGAGAGAGGCCCTGAGGCGGGACGGGGAGCCCCCGAGGACGTGGCGACTGGAGGACGGGGAGCCCCCGAGGACGTGGCGACTGGAGGTGGAGACGTACTCGTTAGGGTTGAGGGAGGTGGCCGCCGCCGCCTTCATTGATCTTTCGGGTGAAGCCTGTAATAAAAGGCGATTTATTGTCTGCTTGGGCAGGAATCGACATCTTGACACTTCGGGAGATGTTGTTTGTTTGGAAATTAACACTAATGTCTCGTGAAACATCTCGTCGTGTGTTTTCTCGCTGAGAATGGGACATTTTATGCCCTGCAGCTTCAGACGGCCTGTGATTGGACGGTTCCGGCGGGTCTACTCTACTGTGCACGTTTACTGTGCAGTGAAATTAAGATACCGTACAATTTGTGATGTACAGTTCATGATCGCTCAAATGCCCCATCTACAATGGATTCTTTCTTGTTGTGTGTTGGTTACATCGTGGACAACTTACTGCCGGTCTTTTAATTGTTCACAAGAAATGATGGAGGCAGACGGGTCAGAACTGTTATTAGCGTGGATTCAACTGCAGTAGTCATTTTGAAAACTGCTGTAGGCTAGAATTCTTGCATAATGACTTGCGGCAAAGGACCCATCATGTGTTTTCAAGGGTGCCACTAACGACTGTTTTGGTAATCGAGTATTTCTGTCTACTCTTGATGATTTAATCGAGTTAATCCGATTCCAAAACCTCTTAAATGCAGTTAATTAGACCTCTTTCGTGGGCACAGTTTTAAGCACAAAGGTAGTGGTCTCCTCTCCCAAGTAGAAGTCTGGAAATACGTATATATACCAGCCATCATGTCATGCTACCTTACGGGGTAAATGAGTAAATATTGCTCCAAGTCGAGGAAATATTTGATGGGGAACTACAAAAGTATTTTGCAGCCATGCCAAATTTATGTTAGTCCTGTGCAGTTTTTTTTGTTATTTTCCTCTCTTTGCATTTGATGTATATTCAATATATTTGCCTATATTTTCTGCATACTGTACATACATTACAGCAGTAATTTGCAATAAGACATGGGTGTAAAACTGAGACTCGTGTGGATCCAGTGAGCCCAATTGTACTTGTGTGTGATCATAGTAGCCCTTTCAATGGATACAATTTATTTAATTTTTAACTTGACCTCACTGTATAAAATTAATGACTGAATGAATGATCATTACATTCATATAGTGCTCTTCTAGACACTCAAAGCGCTCCCCACAATGTAGGGTGGAAATTGCCTCCTTCACCACCACTGTGTAGCACCCAACCTTGGGTTACGCAGGCTCAATGGCTGCCATACACACTGGCACCAGGCACACATCACACTACACACAATGGCTGAGGAAACGGGGTTTATCAGCCAATAAATGTATAAAATTACCTAGCCTTGTGAAACGTTACAACTAGGGATGCCCCGATCACGTTTTTTGCCACCGATACCGATCACCGATCGTCGTGAGCCATATCGGCCGATACCGATCCGATACCGATTGTTTTTGATTAAAAAGAAATTAAAAATTATTTTATATAAAAAGTTTTTTTTTTTTTTTTATAAAATATATATATTATATAATTAGACTTGTACTTGTATTATCTGCGACTGCGAGACATCGCCACCACGCAACAAGTCAAAATGCTCACTATCTGCAAACAGCTCCACTGTCTGTGTGTACTCTAGTAGCCCAGCTCCAAAAAGGATTCTCCGGCGCTGCAGCGGGACCCCATTGGTAACGTTATGCTTTGGTCATTTCACATTCAGCAAGCCCTCAGCTCGAATACGCATTAAATCAATGTTATAAGACATTGATATCAAGAGCTATCTGTAGCTACTGCTAGCCGGCTAGATGACGTTAAGACAGAACTTTAGTTCAATGGGACATTTCGTTTTGAACAGTAAACGAACGTCAGCTGACGCAAGCTAACGCAAGCTAACGGAGATATCAACATGGACCACTAGACTTTCTGGATAATTTGTTGATATCAGGAGCTATCGGTAGCTAGCCGGCTAAATACCGTTAGACAATGCCTACTAAACGTGAATAGTTGACTGGGTAATTTTGTTTAAACAGTAACGATAGCTAGGTAGCTAACGTTAGCGCAGGTCGAATGCAGTGCACTACAGACTCGAGCAGAGGAGCCGCACCTCTTTGTTTACAAACTCTACATGGGGCGGGCGGGGCTAGGGAGGAGGAGCAGCGGCAGTTTGCAGGTCGTGTGTGTCTGAGACAGACAGCGAGTGAGAGCTTCGCTTGATCGGTTTCCGCTATCGGCGAATATGACTAATTATCGGAATTCACAGATTGCATATTTATACTGAGTATCGGCCGATAACGATCGGTGGCCGATCGATCGGGGCATCCCTAGTTACAACCGTGAATTAGAGAGCTAGGCTATTCAGAGGATGTACAGCTTCACATTCCGATTCTGGTACATTGACAATGAGTGGGATTTTCTTAACCATTTTTAGAAAGGAGTGATCATCGCCATGCGATTGCCGAAATTTGCCAATTTTTGCAGGAAACTCCTGAATGTTCACATCATGAACTTTTCTAACATAATTTTCAATGTCTTGGGGTTGTAATGTGATATTTTTTTTTACTTTATTTTCAATTCACAGTGGTCAAAATGGTTCAGTATTACAACAACAATCTATGTAATTAATGGTTTAAAAACAGCATTTTATTATTGAACATGGTAATGAGAATAGTTAGGCCATCACATAAAGCCCTCCTACACTCAAAATCTTAATGGTTTGAATAGGAGAGATTGAAAATACAATCATAATAATAATAATAATGGCTTGAATTTATATATCACCTTTCACGTACCCAAGGCACTTTACAATAAAAAGGGGGAGGGGAGAGGATAACAGTGACCTAAACTAAAACGATGCAAAAACGGAACGGAACATAACAAAAACAGAACAAAACAGAATGAATAGGATACATCAGACACCATAGGCCTGGGTGAAGAGATAGGTCTTCAACTGGTTTTTAAACTGGACGAGAGAATTAGCGTTGCAGATGTCCATGGGGAGGGAGTTCCAAAGGGTGGGGGGCAGCCACACTAAAAGCCCTGTCCCCGAAGGTCCGCAACCTGGCTTGTGGGATGGTAAGTAAGCCTGTGTCAGAGGAGCGGAGATTCCGGGAGGGGGTGTAGGTGTGCAGAAGGTCGGATAGGTAGTGAGGGGCGGTGGTATGTAGGGATTTATATGTCAGCAGGAGGATCTTGAAGGTGACACAAGATTTTACAGATTTTTGATGTGCTGCATTGTGCTACAATATTTATTACATATTAATAGGTAAAAAATGTGCTGCATCTCAAATGATTCCTCAGGGTCCCAGTTTTCTGATGGTGTATGACTCTTGATGTGGCTCCTGCCAACCTTGAGCAGTAACAAAAACCGTACCAAAACAAAGGTAGCAGCAAATAATTAAGGGTTGACGCCTAAACGCTGAAATAGGTCAACAGTGTATTTTTTTCATCATCATCATAGATACTTTATTCATCCCCTTGGGGTAATTCAGGTATCCGGTAGCTCAGTGCAGTTGACAAAAGCGACAAAAAGGACAACCAATACAACAAACAAACAATGAAAGTCAGCGCTGAATTTAAAAAAAGTTCCAATGAATAAATAAATAATAGTGAGCACTATTGCACATAGTTGAACAGTCTCTGTGCTTCTGAATGAAATTCTTCTTCGTCTTTTTGTATTTCCAACAAACTAAGACGTTTTGGAACTAGATTAGATTAGATTCAAAAGGATTATATGCAGGTATGTACAGAAAGATGTTGATAGATATACAGTATATATATGGTTGGTAAGAATATGAATGAATGAACATTACATTTATATAGCGCTTTTCTAGACACTCAAAGCGCTCCCCACAACGTAGGGTAGAAATTGCCTCCTTCACCACCACTGGTAGCACCCAACTGTGGGCTACGCAGGCTCAATGGCTGCCATACACTGGCACCAGGCACACATCACATCACACTACACAATGGCTGAACGGCTCAGGAGACAGGGATCGATATCAGTCAATTAAGGGGAAGGGATGATTAGGTGGCCTTGATGTCAGAGACCTGATTGGGAATTTGGCCACTAACGTCGGGGAACCCCCTACTCTTTGCGATAGGCGTCCTGGGTTTCGACGAATTCAGTTAGGACCTCGGTTTAGCGTCTCATCCAAAGGACGGATAGGATATATGCATATGTATACTGTATACTATACAGCATTATTGTACATTGTCTGAATCATCAGGCAGAGTACACAAACGGATTCCATCTGATTGAGTTAACTGGGTTAGGCTAATGGCGGCAGCCCTCATGGGTTCAGGGCTGGGATACCTACTTGGGATCAAAAGCCGCTCCTGGATCAAGTGGCTCCGTTGGCAGTTGGGAAGCGAATCTGTGGCTGTGTCACCGATGACTCACCAGCGCTCCGGGTCAGACTACAGTCACGGCGGAGAGGCTTTCACGGAAAGAATGCGCTTTTATATCACATCTCGGCTACCTGGGTTGAAGAGGGCTCAGATGCTAACAATTTAAAACGCCATAAAAGGAACGCACTAGGGCACTGAGATTAAGTTGAAGTTGTCCCCCCCCCCCCCTTGTTCTCTCCGCCTGGGCGTTCAGGGATATAATGTCTGGAAGTGAGGACTGTTGTTCTGTAACGAGGCCCATTTTTTTATTTAGTTAACTTTTTATAAGATGGGGGACTTTCTCAAATTCAATTCCTAAATGGAATGAAACGTAGAAGCCTTTTTGGCAGTGCGCCGAACACGGTCGTTGGACTGTCAAACGTCAGAATCACTTTAATAATAATAATAATAATAATAATAATAATAATAATAATAATGGAGGCCTCGCACGGAATGCTTGGAATGACAATTTGTGCTCCATGTTGGAAGAAACAAACTGTTGTTATCAGAAAGTTCTTTATTGAAGTAAGTTTGCACATGCAATGAATTTGTTTTGGTCATTCGGTGCATCACCATTAACAGACTGTTAAGATTAAATGGAATATATAAACTAAATTGCAATAAAAGTACAATAGAATATAATAATAATATGAATTAATATAATTAATATAATATTATTAATATAATAATAAAATAGGACAGGGCTGTGCAATTGTGCATGATGTAGTCGAGTATATACACTAAATTAGAATTAAAATAAAGAATATATGAGAAATACGTCAACAGAAATGTAAAACTTTGGTGTCTTATTACTAGGTCCTGTGAACAAGTCACAGTGGAACAGTAATACCCCCCCCCCCCCCCCCCCCCCCTTCAGTATTTTACCTACTCTGCCACTGCGCATAGGTTAGGTCTTTCAATTGTGGTTACCATTGGTTACAGGCAGCCATGTTGGAAGAAAGAGAATTACACAAACATTCCATGCAACGCCTCTATTCATGTACAATGAATGCAACTGATGCACAATAGAAGGATATATGAGATGTAGGCTCATATTTATAGTTGGACTTTTAACAGTATACACTGTATTGATACTAGTAGCCTCACGATTAATGTATAACTAAATACATTGTATAAATAGTGTTCATATGCCATCATATTGTTCTCCTCTTTTATGTTAATACATGTTTTCCCCCCCCACAGAATTCTAAGCAACAACAAGATTCAAGAACTGAAAAATGGATCCTTCATCGGATTGTCTACATTGGAACGATTGTAAGTAAATTTGGTTTCTTTCCTTGCCGGTTCTTTTGCGTGAAGTCAGTCCCTCTGTCGGCGTCTGCAGTCGTGTCTCTGCACGCTCGTGCCTCTGTATTGTTTTGTCTACGACAGGGGGGGGGGATCATGGATTTTGTGTCTATGCTATTTAACCCTTTCACTAGGTTAACCTTCTGTAGTGTGGCAGTGTAGGGGTTAACCCGTTGTTGTGTGGCAGTGAAAGGGTTAACCATATGTATTGTCGCAGTGAAAGGGTTAATCCTTTGGTTAGGTAGTGTGGTAGTGAAAGGGTTGAAGGGGTGGTTGTGATGTTGATCGGTAGGATCCTCTCTCAGTCTCGGCACACAGTCCACGCTGTTCCTCGTACTAGCTCCGGCTAGTTAGCCACGAACTAATGCAAAGTCAATGGGGGTAAACCTCCTGTCTGTGCAGGCTGACTGAAGCTAACTAACTAACTAACTACAGACAAGCTAACTGTGAAGCTAACTGTAATCTACTTTGTGTGCTACAGTGGAGTATATTTCAGTTAGCTTCAGTCGGCTCATACACAGGCAGGAGCTTGACCCCGTTGACCCCGTTGACTCTGCATTCGTTTGCGGCTAACTAGCCGAAGCTACGTCATTGCTAAGTAGGAAATGGGGTTCAGAACCCTTTTAAGCATCGCAGGACATTATTCACAGGAGCACCAGTGATTAGAGGATCAAGAAAAGAGTGCAGGGTTTCATGTAGGTCAGTAGGGGAAACAGGTCGATCTGGTTTCAGAGTTATTCCCCTGGGCATTCCTTGTGACGGAAGTGGACCGTTATTTCCCCCTGGATCACCGATGCGCCTCTACTCCGGCGGATCTGGTGCTCCTCGCCAGGGCGGCGGGGCTACATTTCCCGCTAAAAGCCGTCTACCACGAGCGTGATAGATAACTCCACCTCTCTGAGAAGTGAAGCCCCGTAGAAGAGACGTTGGCTCGGTGCCAGCGGGAGATCCAGGTCATAGAAAAACGAGCAGGCATCCACCCTGCACTTAGCCTTCAGTCAGGAGCATGGGTCTATTTGCGGAAGATGGCAGGGATGGCACACTAGGAGAGGCTAATTATAGACATCCCCTCCGGTGCTGCCTATTGTCCGCCCGGCAACACACCGTCAGAGGGGGGGTTCTCGACAGACAGGGGGGGCCTACTTCACTTCAGGATCATCTACGACCACGGGAAACACCTTGTGACCGTCCTCTTTATACCCTAGATTTGTGGATATTTATAGATATTTATTCTATAAATATCTAGATATTTACTACTTTATATTATTATAATTATAATTTTGTAGATATACATTTTGAAGGCAAATCACCATTTGCAGGCCACGGTTGTCAGTTGTTGTTGTTTTTTAATAAAGATTTCTAACATCGTAGAGCTTAAGTTAGAGGAGAATAAGAGGAATATTTAACTGTGGGCTAAAGTTCATCGACGAGGGAACTGGAGAAAAGGGAGAGAAAGGAATCTCTGTTTTCCCTCGCTGCCATTCCAGTAGATGTTGAAGGCATTTCTTGGGGTGGTGGTGGTGGTGGTGTATGTCGTGCTCTCATCGGTACCGAGTAGGGCTGCAGCACGATTCTTGATAAAATGTGAATCGCGATTTTTCTCTCTTAAGAATTTAGACCACGATTCTCTCACGCGATTCTTATTTTTCATCATCATTTAAAAAAGTTAAGTAAAAAGTGAATTTTTTATTTTTTTTTGCATAATTTAGAAATGAGATCGCATAGGTCTATGAATTGAGATCGTGAATTTTTTTTCCGATTTAATTGTGCATCCCTAGTACAGAGTGCTCTTTTTCGGAAGGATCGGGACGAGCCACGGGGGGCAAAGCGTTGCTCAACTTTGCGGGGTTCAGAATCCTGTCGCCCCACACATTTCCCCTCACAGAGGTTTCTAAGGAACTGCTTTCGGGGCCCATCACCCGTGCACTCAGTGGGTGATTCATCACCCTGGAGTGGCTCTGTGCAGTTAAAATAACCAGACCATTAATGGCCTCGCTTTTTTACCCAAGGCTACAATAACACATGACCGCATGGAGGTGGAATTCTAAGGGCATACTTTTCCCTGTCATTTTTCCAGGTCTTGTTAAAAAAAAAGAGAGAGAGAAGGCCAATAGCCTGTGGGAGATGTATGAGGCCTTTCTGGCTACATTTTGGCTACATCTGGTATCGGCCCGGTAACCAAAGCCAAGTGGTTGAACGATTGAGTACAAACATGCCCTTCCTCTAACTAAATCATCTTTCTACATATACCTCCACACAGAATACCTACCTAAAGTAAACTCAGCATTTTCATAATTTGTGTGTGTGTGTGTGTGTGTGTGTGTGTGTGTGTGTGCACGCACATGTGGAGTGCTCAAGCACCCCCCCCCACCCTTTCCTTCTTTATAGGACCATACCATACTTTTTCACATGTGAGTTCCATGTCATTCTTTTTTCATAGCCTTTTACCGCTACACTACCGCCATAGTTTTCCGTTGTTTACATTAACATTTACATTTAGTTGGCGCTTTTATCCAAAGCGACTTGCTAGTTCTGTACAACAAGTCAGCAGGAAGGCTACAGCTTTGGCAACTAAGGGTCAATAAGATTGTTTGTCAGTGACAGTGTCGTACTTGAGTGCTACAGTCTTGAGTGCATAGCAGTAAAGACATATTAGCATAGTAGGTAGTAATATAGGCAAAGGCAGTGGTGAATAGGCATAAAAAAGAACCAACCACAGTTTTCTGTAACGGTAAAAAGAAAAGAATGGCACAGTGGTTTTTGTATCGAGTCAAGAATGACTTGGAACCCGTATGTCTGGTGCGTTCTCTTATCTTCCACCTCTTCCCATTATAGCCTCAGCCCCCCTTCCCCTCCCATTCCCTCACACAAAACCACCCCTATAGATCTTCTGATGGTTGACTGGCTGGACTTTTGTTGAAAATGACGATATCACGTGATACCAGTGCCTCAGTGTATCACACAAATATAATACTAGGCATGCCTGTAGGGAAACGTTCACACTGCTACTACCAAAAACCAATGCAGCAAAGAAAACTGTGTTATATAGAGCCATGTCATATTGGAACAAACTGCCAGTACATCTTACACAGATAACCAGTAAGATACGTTTTTTAAATCATTTGAAAACAGCATTGAGACAAAAATAAATAAGTTTACATTAAAGAAAAACACAGATACTGTAGTGTACACTGTAAAGATAGTTTAATCCCATTTTAGGGCTGTACCGAATGTAATTTTTTTACATTCGAAGCTTCGATTGAAGTATTCGAACGAAGCTTTGAATGTCTATAAAAAAATGTTTACTTAAAAAAATACAAATAACTTTTTTTTTATATTTTTTTTTAAACTAAATCCTCAATTTGAATAAAGTGATTAATCAGTTTCGTCAAGATAAATAATCCAATAAGGGCACGGTTGGTATGAAAGTGATGGTGACGTCTTATAGTATAATATTATAATATTAGTGTAGCCTAATCTTTAACTGCAACTGTGAAGAAAACCCCCATTGGTTTAAACAGATTGAAAAAAAATAAAAAATAAAAAAATGTATATTAAAAATAAGAAATTCGAATGTTGATTTAGAATTTGAATGTCAACATTATGATCGAAGCATTCGGTACAGCCCTATCCCGTTTAATCCTTTTTATTGTATTTTCTGTGATCTGATACTCTGTTTGTGTACTGTAATGCTATTTGGAATTATTTTTATATGTAGGAATATTGGAATATATTTTAAAAAAATATGCTACTATAATGTTGTTTATGTATGTACTGTATTGTTGTGTGTGGACCCCAGGAAGACTAGTTGTTTCTGCGGTGATGACTAATGGGGATCCATAATAAAGATAAATATAAAGATAAAGTGTATCTCAAACCTACCCACTGTGGCTTTTTACACCAGCAGACTTGTGTCTTCTGGGGCCTTGTGGTTGGAGGCTGAGGTTTGGAGCTGTGCACAGTTCAGCCCAATTGCCTGTTCCTCATGTTGTCTCTCGTATTAATAAGACATTCGTCAGATCCCAGTTTGTTTATGGATTTCCCGGTCGGGGGCAGAGATCTAAGATAAGATATTCCTTTCCTTTATTGATCCCATTGGGGAAATGCGGGCATCATAGCAGGCTGCAGCACGGGTGAGGGGAGGTACAGGTATGGGCAGGGTAATAAGACATAAATATAGGCAATAAAATGTAGATATGAGAAAAATGAACATTGTAAACAATATAATTAACTGAATATAAAAATATGAGGAAAAATAAACAGTGAGAACAAGGGTGCAGATAAGGATCATATATAATATGTTGCTCTCAATAAATATAAGCAATACATTTTTCTCAATCTGAATATATACTATGAGTAAAAGTAAACAGCACAAGGTGCAGTATACACAAGGTACCCTAACTGGCATGATATACGTCATACGTTGTAATCCGTGCAGGTTTTGGTGGTAAAGGCTTTGGCTTTTGTGTACTCTGCTCCGTTTTACCTGGAATGGACTTCAAAAATCTCTTTAAACTCCAAGCTTTTATTACTTTGCACAGTTTTAAAATACTAATTACTGCCGTTTTAATGAACGATATGGGAGTGTGCAAATGCTTCTCAGGTTACGCATTTGCTCTCCCAGGCTGCTCTTTTTTATCTTTATCATTTTGTCCTTTGTCTATGGCAGGGGTTACACACAGTGTTTTTGTGCTCGTTTTTATACGTTTTTGAATACGTTTCATGTCCCTTTTACACAGAAATGCGTTTTTTGGTGGATACGGCTGAAACGCTAAATTGTGTTTGCGTTTTGGAGAACCCCTAAAAAACGCGCCGACAACAGCCGTGTAGTCTGCACGGAGCCGTTGTTGCGAAAACACCCATGCGCAGTAGATACCATCTGCGTGCCCTCCGGTGACAACAGAGTTTGTGTGTGTGTGTTTGGGACAGAGCTCTGTGTCCCTGTGTCCCAAATAGCTGCAGCTACCATGTGTTGTCAAGTTATTCTTATAAGGACCCCAGTCCAAGCTACAACAGTCTGCATTCCCTTAAGAATTGTTTGTATTGAGCCGTATTGTATTGTACCGATTATGCAATATGTTAAATAAAGTTTACATCCATTCATTCTGCTAGCATTACCACTGGCTAACATGAGCTAGCATTAGCTATCAGACCCTGTTAGCTCAAAGCTCCTCTTTCAACTTAACAAGCATTAAACAAAAAGGCCCAGTCATCTATTCACCTTTGTTTAATACACACAGCGTTGTCTCTAATGTTATCTAACTATTGATAGCTCCCGATATCATCAGTTTGGTGCTGGCTAACTAGCGTGAGCTAACGTTAGCTTCTAGCCACAATGCTATATTGTTATAATGGCATATTCCATTGACGTTAGCATGCAGCTAACTGTAGCTACCGATCTTTTTTTAGACTAAACTATCCGCTCTTGGTGGTCACTTGTGTTGATGTTAGTTTTGTTTCATCAACAAATGACAGGCAGAACACACAGTGAATGTATCCGTTTTGTTTATTGCACTTTTATTAGGCTTTGCTGAAAAAGAATTGCTGCATTGAGTAAATAGGCAAGATGGTGGCTGCCTTGTTGACATTTTCTTTGCTGGAGCTTCCAGGAAGTGTATTGGCACATTCAAGTTATGATTGGTTGAAATTGCCTTCATGTTCGCCACCTACTGCCACCTACTGCTTTGGCAGTGTACTACATCACTGTGCCCAGGTGACAAAAACGAAAGTGTGACTCGAGGCTGCCGCGTTGCGGCGAAACTCATCGACAATGAAACGAAAATGAAACGAAAGGTGTAACCGCCGCCTATGTTCATTTACTGTCCTGTATGGTTGTTTGTTGTTGTTTTATGTTGGGTGTTGCTCGAAAAATAGCTCTTTGAGCTCAAGCTTCTTACCTGGTGAAATAAAGGTAAAAGAAATTATTTAAAAAAAGAGTGGGACACACTGAAGATGTCAGCACGCGGGGCAGATATCTCCCTCTCTGGAGCAGTGGTCCTGAATTAGGTCAGACGTTAAAAAGGCTTCTCGGAACATGAGAGACCCGGACACACTGAACATGTCAGCGTGCGGGGCAGAGATCTCCCTCTCTGGAGCAGTAGTCCTGGGTCAGAGGTCAGGCTTCTTGGAACAAGAGACCCCGGCAGAGTGACATGGAGGCTACACTGTTTGCTACACGCCAGCGTTTCCGTTAGCCGGTAATTACCGGTATTTGACCGGCAAAATCTGTTGAAGTCCGACATATTTAATCTCTCCGGTCTTAATGTCCGGTGAAAATAATTCCCTGAGTCTAAGCACAATTTGATTATTTGAATTGTATTAAAATAGGCTAAAATTAAATAGCCTATGCGATGAACGAAACAATCATTACATTTGTTTCATCGTTGCTTCTAATAATGACGACGTTGTCAGCGAGAGCTTAGTGCTGGGTGTGTGAACTTTTGTGAAGCTGCAGAGCCGGAGCAGCAGCAGCACAATGCAGTACTCCAGCAGTACTCCAATTCAGCCATTTTCAATTCAATGTTGGGTGGGGGGCGCTGCTGTGCGGTCCCCAGAAAAGAGCCAATAACAGCTGAATCTGCTGCTCTGCATCGACATACTCTCGCAAATAAGTCATTGGGAGGTGGAGAGAGAGAGAGTCGTCACGCAAACCCACGATAATGTTGCCGTATCTCTCTGCCAAATTTCTCAGTTCTTCGCTTGATATAATTAATACAAATGTCCAATATAACGGAATTCGTTAGCTCATAAAAATGTGATTATAACAGACTGCTGTTTATTAATGTCGGGCGACTGCCCACAGACACCTATTTGATTTAAAGTCGGCAGCAGCACGAGTCTCGGGACTTATTTTATTTGGAATATAATGACTTTATATGCAAAAGTAGCCTAGTTTTAAGTAAAAATATTATAAATCTACATGCCTTGATGATGTCATTCTTTTGTTTTGTTGTCATTCTTTTGCCTATCAATTGTTTTTAAGCTCAATAAACTCTGACCGGAATTTCTCTCATTTGACCGGTAGATTGAAATCTACCGGACACTGAGGCCGGCAACAATTTTTTCTAACGGAAACCCTGCTACACGCGTTATAAAGAGCTTTGATCTTCCCACGCTGAGGCCTTGAAGCCGATTCTGTCTCCCGTCGGCCAACACACTCAGCTCGGCTCTAAGCTTGGTGCTGCCTGTCTGTTGTAGTCTCTGTCTGTCCTAGTGTCTGTCTGTTGTAGTGTCCGTCTGTCCTAGTCTCTGTCTGTTGTAGTGTCTGTCTGTTGTAGTGTCTGTCTGTCCTAGTGCCTGTCTGTTGTAGTCTCTGTCTGTCCTAGTGTCTGTCTGTTGTAGTGTCCGTCTGTCCTAGTCTCTGTCTGTTGTAGTGTCTGTCTGTTGTAGTGTCTGTCTGTCCTAGTGCCTGTCTGTTGTAGTGTCTGTCTGTCCTAGTGCCTGTCTGTCTGTCCTAGTCTCTGTCTGTTGTAGTGTCTGTCTGTTGTAGTGTCTCTCTGTCCTAGTGTCTCTGTCCTAGTCTCTGTCATAGTGTCTCTGTCCTAGTCTCTGTCCTAGTGTCTCTGTCCTAGTCCTAGTGTCTGTCCTAGTGCCTGCCTGTCCTAGTCTCTGCCCTAGTCTCTGTCCTAGTCTCTGTCCTAGTGCCTGCCTGTCCTAGTCTCTGCCCTAGTCTCTGTCCTAGTCTCTGTCCTAGTGCCTGCCTGTCCTAGTCTCTGTCCTAGTCTCTGTCCTAGTGCCTGCCTTTCCTAGTATCTGTCCTAGTCTCTGTCCTAGTGCCTGCCTGTCCTAGTCTCTGTCCTAGTCTCTGTCCTAGTGCCTGCCTGTCCTAGTCTCTGTCCTAGTGCCTGCCTGTCCTAGTCTCTGTCCTAGTCTCTGTCCTAGTGCCTGCCTGTCCTAGTCTCTGTCCTAGTCTCTGTCCTAGTGCCTGCCTGCCTATCCAAGGGCACATTCACCTCCCAAAGAAGCTCCCATTGTGCTTCCTCTCAACTCCCACAAGCGCCCCTCATCCAGTGAAGCGCACTCACTCGCCTGCTTTGTCATTGTAATGAAGCCAAGCCAAGGCCAGAGGTGTCAGGAGTGTAATTCACACGCACACAATGCCAGCCCGGCTGCATGCTGAAGCTCCCCCCCCCCCCCCCCCCCATCCTCCTCCTCTTAACATACCCTCACCACCACCACCCCCCCCCCCCTCTTTCTCTTTCACCCTACAGTCGAGGAAAAACTAGACCCGATGTATGTCAGATTACATAGTTGCAGACTGCAGAGCCATGCGATTTCTCTCCCCACTCACACTTGTGCCACCAAGGTGAATGTGAACATGCACTTCCCCAACGAGTCTAGCCAATACAAGGATAGATCAATCTGTACATGGCACTCACCTACTCTTACTAGTTACACTGCTGGTGTAACTCTGTACATACATCTGTACAAACTCTGTACATACATCTGATTAGCACTATTACTCAGTAGTACTCGTTTATATATGTTATACCCAGTTTAATCACTTGTACATTGTATACATTGTATGTTACTATTGCACTTTACTGTTACATTTAGCACTCAAGTTCGACACTGTTTGACAAACAATCTCACTGACCCTTAGCTGCCAGAGTGTACCCTTCCTGCTGGCTTGTTGTACAGAACAGAACTTGTAAGTCGCTTTGGATAAAAGTGTAATGACTATGAAAGCTAAATGACTAAATGTAAAATGTAAATGTACTGTATTTGTGCCGTATAATGACGATACATTTGAATCTAATCTAATCAACATGTTACAGCTGACAACAGCACAGGTCATACACCTTTTACATGCTATTTTCTCTGTATTCTCTATACACTTATGGACTTTAAGTTGACATAAAAGTTGTACGCAGCAGTGTGTGCCACTAACGTTGAGGCCTTTACTTTGTCTGTCTGTCTGTCTGTCTGTCTGTCTGTCTGTCTGTCTGTCTGTCTGTCTGTCTGTCTGTCTGTCTGTCTGTCTGTCTGTCTGTCTGTCTGTCTGTCTGTCTGTCTGTCTGTCCGTCCGTATTGATGTGCTCTCTCTGTCTTGCCCTACCACCCTGTTTTTCTCTCAGTATTTTGTTCTTAGTCCATGTTCATCAAAACAGAGAAATTCTTACTTGTCCTGCCTATAAGTTGAGTCTCTTGAGACAGCAGTTGGTTGTGAGTGCAGGCAGACGGAGGGGGTCGGGGATCGGGGGAGGGGGGTCGACTGGCCCCATGCAGTGCTCTGCGTGAAATTGCAGGGTAACTGAAGCCCGTTGTGTCTAATCAGGGGCCAAAGGTTTCCCCGCATGGAAATGAGGCCCCCACAATTGACCTAACTCAAGCCCTGCCCTATTTTTTTGATCCTCCAATCACAACCGTTGCTTCCCTTGTACAGGCCCAGGGAGGATCAAGAAAAGAGGGCAGGGCTTGAGATAGGTCAATAGTACCCATTATCACCTTCCCTTCAAAGGAGTATGACCCAACGCTAGGCAACCGTCGTGTTCTCTCTAAAACCCCCGTTGCAGTGTTCAGGAATGTCACAACAGGGCTAAGGATGAACAGTTCTTGCTGTTCTCTCTCGACCTTTCTGCAGAATTCCTTGTAAACTGTTTAACATGCACCACTTTTCTGCACGTGTGTGGAACTGTAATCGCAGCTAATCTCTTGGACTGGCCAGGGTCGAGGCACCACAAATGCCATACAACTGGTTACACAATAAGTATCAACTAGCGGCTGGGTAGCACAGCGGACTAAGCGTCTGCCTACCACCGCAGAGACACTGGTATCGAATTCAGCTGCCAGCGGTATCTCCGGCTTGGTCGGTCGTCCATACTGACACAATTGGCAGTGTCAGCGGGTGGGAAGCCGGCGAGGGTGTATCCTGGTCGTTGTAAACAGCGACTCCTACAGGTCGGTCAGGGCGCCTGCACAGCGAGGGAGGGAACTGGGGGAGGTAGTGTGATCCTCCCACGCGTTACACTTCCCCAATCCCCAGTGAGAGTCCTCGCTGTCAGGTGAAAAGAAGCGGCTGGCTGACTCCGCATGTATCGGAAGCATGTGATAGTCTTCAACCCTCCCTAGACAGGCACGTGGGGGCAAATGCGCGCAACGACCAGGAAGGGGAGGGGGGAATTGGCATAATGACTAAATTGGGATGGGAGAAAAATACAGAAAAAAGGAGAAGAAAAAGTAGATCAAAACAAAAAAAACAAGTATCAACTGTTTTGTGTTTATGTATATATTGAACAACTGTATTGTTCTGATACAGTAACCTGGTCAGTGTTTTATTATGTGCTGTAATAGTATAGTAGAATAGTATTTATTATATGTTACATCATTTGTACAGCTTATTGAACATGTTCAGTTCTGTTATAAATACATTTCTCTGTACAAAGCTTTAACTAGTCAAGACACTAGGCGACAGTCTGACGGTGTTCTTAAAACAACGGCCAAGGCCCAGGACAGCTTGACTTAGATGTGACATGTCCAAGTAAATCACATCTTGTTTTTCATTAGTCATTCCCAGCTGGTACTTAATTTTAAGTCTGACCAGAGCTCTTTCTCACTTTCTGGTCAGACGCTTGTGTACACTTGTCTCTGATTGTAAACTGAGGGTACTTTTTCTGTGGCCACAGAAACAGAAATAAACTATGTTCTATTTTTATATACAATTTGACTCATCTGAATTTCTACAGTTCACTGTCTTGACCCATTTAAAAATATTCCATAACAATAGAATTTTCCATTCAAGAAAAGTTACAAACATGTATGCTGTCAATTGGAATCTGCCAAGAAAAGGTAAATCGGCGCACCTCTAGTTCTCATGGTGTTCATGTGGATTCCGAAGAGGGAGAGAATTGAGAACGGCAGCCCTTTTTTATTGAAGTGGCGTGTTCTTGTGATTTGATAACAAGGAAGCATCCATCACTGGGTTTCCAGGCAGGGGGCTTGTTTAATACAGTCAGGTTCTCTCTGCTCGCAGTGTGAGTTCATAGCCTGATGCCGGAGCTAGAACTGTTTCCTCGTCAAAAGAAAAGAAAATATACCATGAAATTGCTTGGGGGGAAATGACGAGAGAACTTTATTCAGCCTCAAATTGATGTCACACAACCATGTTCTCCTCTTACACTGAACAACACTCTTGGCAGTGTTTGCACGTAATGAGTGCAACCTCTCAAAATGGCTACTGCAGCAGCAAAACACAATTTTGGTTTGGGCCGAGTTCAAGAAGAGTTTCTGAAACCCCTCCGAAAAACACTTGGAGGTGGACGAATTCAGACCTCGTTAGCCAGTAACCTCCATTTTAGCAAGGAACCTTGGCATGTTCCTTCAAACCGAGTTGAAAGGATGCCAAGTTGTTTGTGGTCAACAGTTTTTTGGAACTTGATGCACAGTTGGGAATCGGGAGGGAATGGGGAACCTTCCACACAATGAGCGCTTTCCGACCGGAGGAACCTTTTCATAGTTTTAACTATTGGAGGGACTATTTACTGTGTCTGCACTGCAGGAACTATTGGAGGGACTATTTACTGTGTCTGCACTGCAGGAACTGAGGACGATCGTAGTTCTGTTTTTGAGGGGATTTTATTTTTATTTTTTTTATGTTTTAAGGTTTTGTAAGTATTTAAAGTTTGGCCATTTTAGCACTCATCTTGTTATCAACCAGGAAATGCTTAGTTGTATGTTGATCAATCTAGTGTGATCTATGCATGAAAGCATTACTTTTTTCCAGCAAATCTCTTAGATCAAGTTTCTTTAATAGTTGTCATACAGAAGTACAGAATACTTTTATACAAAATGCTTCTTACTGTTACGCTCCAGAGACTGTGCAATACAAGATAGTATGAAATAAAATAACATAGTAAAATTAGAAGTAAAAAAAATGAGGTCACAGTGTTCAGTTTAGACATATGTACAATGTTCGATGCAGAATAGACATAACTGAGTTACCATATAATATACAATACTGTGCAGTGTACTAATATACAATACTATATAGTGCAAGGCAGAAGTGGGATGAGGTGCAATTTAGGTACAATTTACAGTAGGTGTACGAGTTGTAGTGCAAATCCTTTATCAATAAATATAAAGTGTAAAGTGTGTTTGTGTGATCTAAAGTGTGGAGAGTGGGTGCTGCAGTGTGTTGTTTGTTTGAGTGAGTGTGGGTGTGTGTGCTGTGTGCATTTGATGGTTGTTGCATAGTGTTTATTGTTCGTTTAGCAGCCTGATGGCCTGGGGATAGAAGCTTCTTCTGAGTCTTTCTGTGCTCGCCTTAAGACTCCGGTATCGCTTGCCTGACCGCAGCAGTTCAAAGAGGCAGTTGTTCGGGTGGCTCGAGTCCTTAATAATTCTCTTAGCCTTCCCCTTGCACCGCTTGTTGTAAATGTTCTGGAGGGTGGGAAGCCCCCCTCCAATTAGATTGCATAAGTTAAGGAGTGGTGTTGTGTTTATAGGTGAAGTCATGTTATTTCCAATGGCCACATTGGAACGCAGCTAAGCTTTCTCACTACACTTGACGAGCATCACATGTGTAATTCATGGCACGACTCAAACGGGATCAAACAATGACTGTTCTCTCACCGTTGACATATTTTCTCCAGAATATGTCCCACGGTGATTAGCGGAAGGGGAGGGACTTAGCCCCTCTAAGTCCGACCAATCAAATTGAAACACAAGGGCACAATTACACCTCCTTTTTTTGACACACTTGTGGGCACGTGTGCGGTGTCCAGGTTTAATATTTTGGGGGAGGCGAGGGTTACATCCCGGCTATCGGGATATTTTTGTATTCAAGTCATTGTTTTTTTACGGGACTAGCTTGGTGCGTCTGGCGAGCGCTTGTATAACGCGCAAGCGGCTAGTCCAGTGTCACTATGGGGTTTGTTTTCTTTGCTAGTATGGTCGTGAAATTGGTATTAAATTTAGCTCTTAAGTGGTATTAAGAAGGTCTTAAAAAGTCTTAAATGTAACTTGTTGAAACCTGACACCCTGTTAAAGCTACAACCACGGGTCTCAAAGGCTTAAATGCCGAATGACTTCACTTCCCTCTAACTAAAAACAGAGATTTCCCCCCCCCCACACACACGCTCAGACCCCAAAAGACCCAATCATGCGAACTCGCCAGTTTGAGTGAAAACGCAGAATGAACACACCAGGAATACCAATCACGAGGATGTCACTCAGTTTGAGCTCGACACGAGTCCAGAACAATCGCTGAATTGTTCGTTGCTTTTTTTTCCTTCCCCAGCATTCCAAAGTGTTTCGTCTCAGGAAGAGACTGTCTTAGTAACGGAGGGACGGGGCTTTGGCGCTAAGCTGCTGACTGTTGTTTTGACGTTCATCTGGCACCAGGCACAGCCGTGGCGCCGCTGGCAGACTGATCAAGGCGCTGCTGCACATTATTCTGTTGCCCGGCTTGAAGCTCTTCCCTCCCGAAAGCCACACAAACCCAATATTGTCAGTCACACCGTTGAACTATTATTTAATGTAATAAGTTGAACTGAATATTTATCTAAATCGTCCTCATTTTTGCTTCCGTTATTGCTCCAATGCCACCGATATATAAGTGGTATTTCTGTTCCCAGTGTGTTTGTTTAGTGGGAACGGTTCCTCTCGGCTGTGTAGGATGTAGAAAACTGGCATGAAAATAAAGAACCTAACTGTTTCCGGGCCGCCCGGGGTGATTACTCAAGTTTTAATTGCGATTCTGGCTTCCCACGACCCCGAAAACGAGATAATCGGGATAAAACGATTATTTGGGCCACTTGCCCATTTTGTCTTGTATTGTAAATGCTACGTTGGCTAAATGGCTCACGCGAGGCATTTAAAGATGGTGAATTGTTGATTTTTAGCAGGAAGTGTATTGGCACATTCAACTTTTCTGATTGGTTGAAAATGGCCTTCATGTTTGAACTACATCGCCACCTACTGCCACCTACTGCTTTGGCATTGTACTACATCAGAATATAGTACTTCATCTCAAGTTGTTAAAAACATTATTTACAAACACTGGAACATACTCAAATGTGACCCCCTTTTAAAAAACATTTCATCATTACCACCAAGATTTTGTTTTAAAAGGGGAAAAAACATAAGGGACGCACGCTGTCGTCAATTCTATGTATAAATCCCCTGTAGTAAGTCACTCTAACTGGCTAACAGAGCTGTGTGGTAACTAGGGGTGCACCGATATATCGGTCGGGTATCGGTATCGGCCGATAAGTGCCTTGTTGACTGCTATCGGCCTATCGGCCGATAAGCTCAAATGTGCCGATAGCAGTCGCCGATAAATAACCATCAATTTGTGTAGCGTCAAAAGGCAAAAAAAAAAAAGTTCACTCGCGACCTACCTGCACAACGCCCGCCGTCCCACACACACACAAGCTACTGCATCACAGTTACTACTTACGATTAACAAGGCATTCGTTTTGTGGCATTAACGTTATATAGTTAGTGTTACACGGACAATAACATCAGCATATTATTATTACCCATAGCAGCAAGGCATTACTCCGAGTCCGTTCATAGCTCAGTTCCATTCCGTTGCTCATTCCGTACCCAACTACCCACTACTAGTTAGTTAGCACCATCCAGGCATCAACGCGAGCTCCCGGTACGGTAGCTAGTTAGTTAGCACCATCCAGGCATCAATGCGAGCTCCCGGTACGGTAGCTAGTTAGTTAGCACCATCCAGGCATCAACGCGAGCTCCCGGTACGGTAGCTAGTTAGTTAGCACCATCCAGGCATCAACGTGAGCTCCCGGTACGGTAGCTAGTTAGTTAGCACCATCCAGGCATCAACGCGAGCTCCCGGTACGGTAGCTAGTTAGTTAGCACCATCCAGGCATCAACGTGAGCTCCCGGTACGGTAGCTAGTTAGTTAATAACGTTATATAGTTAGTGTTACACGTTCAATATAACATCAGCATATTATTTACCCGAACACAGCAAGTAAGCAAGGCATTATTCCGTTCATAGTTCAGTTCCATTCCGTTGCTCATTCCGTACCAAACTACCCATTCTGCAATCTGTTAATAAAGTTTTCAACCAGACAAATGTATAGAAAGGCTTTGTTTTATTATAACATTTGTTGCAGTAAAATCATTATGTCTCATTTGGTCATGCTGTGGAGCGCTGGTCGGCGGGCCGGGCAGCTAAGGTATTAGCTACGTTAAGTTTGTTGTGCTCTCGAGTGAGTCGCAAGCAGATCAATGGCGGCATGCCCGAAAGTAGAAAATGAATAAACGCTTGCCGATTGGTGGTAAGAACAGCAGGAGGTGGGTGCTAGCGGTGTGGCGTAATTGGCCGAATCGACTGTCAATCAAAATGGTTCCATTGCATTGGTTGAAAGCTCTGGTTGAGAGAATAGTATCCCGCTGCAGGCCCCCAGAATGGTTCCATTGCATTGGTTGAACGCTCTGGTTGAGAAAATAGTATCCCTCTGCAGGCCGCCAGACGATACTGGGAGAGAGATAGTGATACCATAAACATATTTCTTGATGTTTCCTTTTTTTAAGTAAGTAAAGAGGCCTACAAATACAAACATACACATACAAATATACAGTAGTTTCATTAAAAAAAAAAAAAAAAAAAAAAATTACAAATACTTATATACAAATATACAAATATCGGTATCGGCCGATAGTGTTAGTTGAACAATTGGTATCGGTATCGGTGGCCAATTTTCATATCGGTGCATCCCTAGTGGTAACCATCCATGTGGTCGATGTACCCATTGTTCAAACCATGAAAACAAAGGTTTTCTACCATCCACAGTCTGGACAGGAATATAAAATAAGGGACCTTATTAATTGCAACACCACTCATGTGATATACATGCTGAAATGCCCCTGTGGTAAGGTCTATGTTGGACAAACAAAACGAAATTTGAAGGTGCGAATAGCAGAACACAAGGCAGCCATTAGGAACAACAATATGGATTATGCCATTGCGAGACACTATAAGGAGAGAGATCATGGATCCACAGCCTCTCTAAGGTTCATTGGAATAGAAAGAGTCACCCTACCACCCAGGGGCGGTGATATAATAAAACTTCTCTTACAAAGGGAAGCATACTGGATTTTTACTCTGAATTCTGTAGAACCCCATGGTCTAAATGAATCCCTCGAGCTGAATCCATTTTTGTAACCACTATCCGTTCTGTGTAATCTGTGTGGTTTTAAGTCTGTTTTAAACTGTTTATCAGATCTAATGACCTAGGTATTTGTCACTTCTCTCATATTGTGTTATTATATATAATTTTCAAAAATGAGTGTGTATATATGTGGTCTCTAGGCATCATTTCTATACATAAGAGTTATATGCATTACATCCTGCAAAATGATAAAATTAAATGTGATAATTGAGTAGCCAATGGGCTTGATGTGTTACGATGTGGGGTGGAGTATGCTGTACATAATGATGATCATTGACACCTGCTGCATAGCACCTGAGGAAGCAGATAGCGAAACGCGTTGTGCAACAATAAAAAGGTATTCTCCTTTTCGTTTTTATATATCTCTCTTGCGCTGACCTGCACCTCCAGTCGGAGTCCAACCAGATGTGCACGAGTCTTATTTAGTTTAATGTATATACATCACTTTGCTCAGGAGGCAAAAACGATGTCTAACTTGCCTGCCATTACGTTGCGTTCTGAAAAGCTAAACTGACCCTGAAAACTAAACGAAAACTGGCCATAGTGTAACCGCAGCCTCAGCTTGTGTGCCGAGAGGGAGGAGGGAGCGACGGCGTGTTTCTTTGGCAGCTTGTAGAAGACGACAGAAAGGCAGCCTTTTAGTCGTCTGGAAACACTTTGGCTTCGAGGAGTTAGACTTGGAAGGTAGACCGGTTTGTCACACGGTCGTGGCTGCGACACAAAGAAACACCAGTGTTAAACTTTCAATAAACGCATACGAAGGGGCGACAGTGGCTCAGGAGGTAGAGCAGTCGTCTGGCAATCCGGAGGTTCCCGGTTCGATTCCCGGGCAGTGTGTCGATGTGTCCTTGAGCAAGACACTTAACCCCTAATTGCTCCTGATGAGCAGGTTGGCACCTTGCATGGTTGCCTCCGCCGTCGGTGTGAGTGAATGGGTAAAATGTGAGGAACAAATTGTAAATGCCATTTGCCATTTACCATTCTTGAATCACGATTATGAATTTCGCCACAAACGAGCAGCCCTACTAACTATATCTGAATAGATAAGCGTTCAGCGTTGCCGTTCCTGTGCAGGTGGTCACGCTCCTCCCTCTCACGCTCCTCCCTCTCGCCTCCCTCTCGCAGGTACAGAGCGCTCCTCCCTCTCGCCTCCCTCTCGCAGGTACAGAGCGCTCCTCCCTCTCGCCTCCCTCTCGCAGGTACAGAGCGCTCCTCCCTCTCGCCTCCCTCTCACAGGTACAGAGCGCTCCTCCCTCTCGCCTCCCTCCTCCCTCTCGCAGGTGGTCGCGCTGCTGTGTAGCTCTTTTGTTCTCCGCATTGCAGCCCTCATCCAGCTCTCTTTTTCCTCCCTTCTTCCATTCTTCTTTCACACCCCTCTACAAGGACGCCAGCCTCCGCTAGCTCACATCAAAAGCCACGGCTAGAGATGGGCTCCCCCTCCCTCCCTCCCTCCCTCCCTCCCTCCCTCCCTCCCTCCCTCCCTCCCTCCCGTCTTATGATCTAACCGTAGCCCCAGCCCTCCAGATCCTACCCCCCCCCCCCCCCCCCCCCCCCAATCCTACCATCAAATGACAGCTCGTTGACATCAAACGGCCAGTCAGAGTTACCCCCGGGGGGCCTTTTGTGGGGCGACCCGCGCCCCTCCCCCCCCCCCCTTATCCCACACCCTGTAATGAGTGACTCGGCAGTGCCAGCGAGCCAGGTGAGCCGCTGGAGGTATACTGTGACAAGCGAGCCTTTGAACTTTTCCCGGAGAGGAGAGCGTGGTGCAGCTTGCGTGCGTGTATGTCTGTGTATGCGTGTGTGTGGGGAAGTGTGTGTTAGAGACACCCCCTGGGGGCCCAGGTTGTGAATGACAGATTCTGTGTGGTGGGTGGTGATTGATTGGGGGGAGGGCAGGGGTCTACTGGTGAGTCCCCGCGGGAGCAGGAAGGAGTGTGCTTGCTTTGTGCACCGG